>NC_092752.1:20317264-20622981 GCF_047496795.1 Chiloscyllium punctatum | reverse complement strand
AAACCCGGAACCAAGACTTCAGCGGCTGACACCCAGCATCTGCACCTGGGTAGAAATGTTGAATTTGCGTCCTCATGTGAAGCCTAGGCAGATTGGGAGCGAAGAGAATGTCCGTGTTTGTTTGGGTGGGGTAGAGTGTGCAAATGAAGGTTGGGGAGGAGTCGTCTTGTGGATGGTGTGGAAACATTGAGAAGGAGGAGATGTTCATGGAAGCAGCAGAGTGAGGGGAAGGAATGGATATTTTATGAGCAGGTGGGGAGTGGGTACAACATTTGAGAGGAGTTCACACTTTGGGGGAGGCTGGGCAGCAATTGCAAAGGGGCCTTAGAGAAGTTCAGGAGACAGCAGCTGGTTAAGGGATTGTGAATGGGGGAGTAACTGATCACTGATGGATCTACAAACAACCATGGAGTGCTGGGTGGCTATTACTGTCCAATATTCCTCACTTCCATTTTGCCTTCCCTGAGTAAGCAGGCTAACTATTGTTCAAGCCAAAACAACTCTGGGCTAGATGAATTAGCTTTTTAAATGACTCCACAAAGGCTCGAATCCCATCACTCTTTATTTACACGTGCGTTGTACTTGACACTGGTCTGGCTCCCTCAGAGCCAGCTAACAGAGCGAACAAAACCTCTGACACTCCTATTTTTTTTTGAGACACTATATAGGTTTTGTCTTCCTGTCTGAACCAAATTATCTCCAGTGTCTTCTTTTCACTCTTGATGCAGATTTCACTGATACACTCGCTGCATTTGCTGCTGTTCTTATCATACTTTTGGTACGGAGAAGATGGATAGTCTTGTTTATTGAGGTCTGAATATTCCAATGCAGACAGGTATTGTTCAGTGCCATCGATTCCTATAGCCAGGGCACAGTTTAGGCCTAAAGCGACATTTGCAATGAAATGTCAGTATTGCTTTTGCTACTTTGTATTTCTTTATTTTTCTATGCTTTTTAAGGCTAAAGTAGATGGCTGCAGGGAGCAATCTCTAAAATAAATAGCGCTCTCGTCGTTTTGTGCAGCCATAAAAACAACAGTATATTGCAGTAAGAAGGCACATCATTGCAGTTGGCTTTGTGTCTGCATTTGTTGATGCAATGAACTAGTTAAAATTGCAGTGAATAAAGGATTAGGTTACATCCATTTTGAGGAAACTCCAGCAACAACAATTTTAAAATTCACTTCCTTTATAAATATTTCTATGGCTTCCATCCTCCCCATTTCTGAAATCTCCTTCAGCCGTCCACCCCTCTGAGGTATCAGAGCTCCTCTAATTCTGGCCTCTTGAGCATCCAAAATTTTAATCCATTGGTGGTTGTGCCCTCAGGTTTTAAGATGCAAAAGTCCCTTCTTTACCTCACTTTCATCCTTTAAGATAGCCTTTAGAACTCATCTCTTGGATTACGGTTGTCTGATTTAATATGACTGGGACCTGCTCCTGCCCCACCGAACTCCTCTCCACAAATCTTGACACCATCCTGGACATCCAGGACCTCCCCACCTACATTCGGGAGACCACCCATGCCCTCTATCTCCTGCATGACTTTTGTTTCCCTGGCCCCCAATGCCTCATCTTCAGTATGGACATCCAATCCCTGTACATATCCATCCGCCATGACAAAGGCCTTCAAGTTCTCCATCTCTTCCTCTCCCATTGACCCCCCCCCAATACCCTTCCACTGACACTCTCATTCATTTGGCTGATCTGGTCCTTGCTGTCAATAATTTCACCTTTGAATCCTCCCACTTCCTCCAGAGCAAAGGGGTAGCCTTGGGCACCTGCATGGCCCCCAGCTATGCCTGTCTCTTCGTTGGGTATGTGGAATAGTCCCTCTTCTACAGCTACTTTGTCACCATCCCCCACCTTTCTTTCTGATACATCGATGACTGTATCGGCGCCATCTCGTGCTCCCAAGAGGAGGTTCAACTTCACTAACACGTTCCAACCTGACCTTAAGTTCACTTGGACCATCTTGGACACCTCCCTCCCCTTTCTCGACCTCTCCATCTCCATTTCCAGTGACTGACATAGACATCTATTACAAACCCACCGACTGACTCAGTTCCCTGGACTTTATTCCCAATTCCACAGCCGCATCTGCTCCTAGGAGAACCAATTCCATGCAGAACATACCAGATGGCCTCCTCCTTTTAAAGATCATAATTTCCCCACTCACGTGATTGACGATGCCCTCCAGTGCATCTCCTCCACTTCCTGCACCTCCACCCTCAAACCCCACCCTTCCAATTGCAACATGAACAAAACCCCGGTCCTCGCCATCCACCCCAACAACCTCTGGATGCATCGTATTATCTTCTGCCATTTACGCCATTTACAAACAGACCCCACCACCAGGTATATATCCCTCTCCACCCCTACCTGCATTCCATAAAGACCGTTCCCTCCATGACTACTATATCAGGTCCTCCCTCTCTTTCCCCCACCCCCAAAACACCAAACACCAAACACCAACACCATCCCGGCACCTTCACCACAAGAATTGGAAAACCTGTGCCCACACCTGCCCCCTCACCTCCATCCAAGGTCCCAGAGGGATCTTCCACATCCATCAGAGATTTACCTGCACCTCCACACACGTCATTTACTATATATATTGCTCCCGATGCGGTCTCCTCTGCACTGGCCTATTTGCGGAATGCTTCCGAGAACATCTCCAGGACACGTGCACGAAACAACCCACCACCCCATGGTTGAACACTTCAACTCCCCTCCCACTCCCCCAAGGACATGCAGATCCTGGGCCACCTCCACCACCAAACCCTTACCACCTGCCGCCTGGAGGAAAAACACCTCATCTTCCGCCTTGGAACCTTCCAACCACATGGGATCAATGTGGATTTTACCAGTTTCCTCATTGTCCCCTCCCTCCATCTTATCCCAGATCCAGTCTTCTAACTCGGCACCACCCTCTTGACCTGTCCTACCTTCCTTTCCACCTAACCGCTCCACCCTCCTTTCCAACCTTTTTATCTCTTTCTTTTCCCCCCCCCCCCCCCCACCACCCCAACTTTATCTACAAATTGCATCCTCAGCTACCTTCCCCTCCAGCTCCACCCCACTCCCCTTTATCTCTCAGCCCCCTCTCCTCACCCCCTCATTCCTGATGAAGGGCTTATTGCTCGAAGCATCGATTGTGCTGTTCCTCAGATACTGCCTGACCTGTGCTTTTCCAGCGCCACACACTTCAATTCTGATTCAATATGATGCCAAACCCATAATCAACATTATATCTTAAAATATGTTTGTAGAGCTCTTGGGATGTTTTGATGTTTTCTTGTATTAAAGGTGTTCTATAAATATAGATTGTTGTTCATTTTCATTAGCTGTATGCTTTTGTTATTTCAGTTTTGTCTTGATTTTTACTCACCATTATTCGTGTAGTGCTTGAATTGTTATCTCCTAATGAAAGCTAATTACTGCAAATGGAATAATTTGAGAGAACTGTACAGTGTAATCGTAGGTATTCTCCGATCCAGGCATGACCTCTGTTGTGAATGGTCTTGTATCCGGCACATCTTGCACCTTGCTGTTTCATGTTTGCTGCTGACATTGTTCTGCACTAATAGTCTCAATGACAACTGTAATCAGAACTGAAGACCCATAGATCCAAAAGAAAGGTAATTAACAAACTGTTACTGTGAAACCACTAAAGGTGTATGAGGTTAACCCATTAGAAAAATGTACCAATATCTTGTAATTTTCTCTGCAGTTGTATATTTGTCTATAAATTTGGCTATTTGCTATATCCCAGGTGTATCCATGTATTTATATATTTTACAACATTTGCAAAATTGAGCTTTCTGGGGTGGGCATGAACCTGTTAGCTGAAGATGGGTGCTCCTCTATCAAATGTGCAGTTTTCCAAGAATCATCAGTACCATTTGGTTGGCTTATTTGATACCATTCTTCTCTTCCTTCTCTAACATTATCTGTCTGGTTGGATAGCAAATTCCCAAGGCTTAATTTAAAGCAAATATTGATTGTTATTTTCAATAGTGAGAGTCCTGTGTATGCATAATTGGGAAAAAGTGTTGACTACAGATTTGTAGCAATTAGATTTGTTAAAATGATTTAATTTGATCTATTATTGTCACATGTACCGAGATGCAAGTATTGTTTAGCATGCTATCTAGACAAATCATACCTTACATAAGTACATCAGGGTAATAGAACAGAATGCAGAGTACAGCTTTACAGCTACTGAGCAGGTGCAGAGTACAATCAATAATATATGAGAGGTCTGTTCAAAAGTACAATTATAGCGAGGAAGAAACTGTCCTTGATTCTGTTGGTATGTGTCTTCAAACTTTTGTATATTTTGCCCAACGGAAGAGAGTATACCAGGATGATTAGGTGAAAGTGAGGACTGCAGATGCTGGAGATTAGAGTCAAGAGTGTGGTGCTGGAAAAACAAAGCAGGTCAGGCAGCGTCCGAGGAGCAGGAAAATCAACGTTTTTGGCAAAACCCTTCATCAGGAGGGGTCTTTGATTATGTTGACTGCTTTGCAGAGGCAACAGGAAGTGTAGGTGGAATCAATGGAAAATTCCTGATGAAGGGCTTTTGCCCGAAACGTCGGATTTTTTTTCCCAGCTCCTCGGATGCTGCCTGACCTGCTGTGCTTTTCCAGCACCACTCTAATCTTGACTCAATGGAAGGAAGCCTGATTTGTGTGATGGACAGGTCTACATTCACCACTGTCTGTAATTTCTTACGGTCTTGGGCAGAGCATTTGCTATACCAATTTGTGTATCCAGATAGATGCACCATCTTTAATTGGTGCATCTATAAAAATTGGCAAGGGTCATTGTGAACCTGATGAATTTCCTTGACCTTTTGAGGAAGTCGAGGTGTTGGTGTGCTTTCTTGATGGTAATGTCAATGTGGATGGACCGAGACAGATTGCTAATGGCCATTACTCCTGGCAACTTAAAGATCTTCCACCTCATCACCATTGATACAGACATGGGCATGTCCTCCACTCTGCTTCCTGAAGTTGATGACCAACTCCTTCATTTTGCTGACACTGAGAGAGATGTTATCTTTACACCATGCTACTAATCTATCTTTTTTCTTGTACTGTCTCATCATTGTTTTAACATCTGACCTACTACGGTGGTGTCATCAGCAAATGTGTTAGAGCAAAATTTGGCCCCACAATTGTGAGTGTATAATGAGTATAGTAAGGGGCTGAGTGCCCAACCTTGAGAGACATTGATGTTGAGGATTATAATGGAGGAGATTTGCTACCTGTCCTTATTGATTACGGTCTGTGGATCAGGAATGAGAATCATTCTTTGGATTTTCTCAGTGAAAATCTTGAACTGTATTTAAATATTTTAGTTTGTATTTCAATTCATGTTTTTGAAGATGATTGTAATTAGCTTTTGAGCTCTGAGTAAGTTTTAAATATAAATTTATTATTAATATTTTCAAAAAATATCAAATTGAAAAGTAGGAATAGGAAAAGGGGTACACAAGTGACTATTTCCTCATCCTGATATAATTTTTCTACCCTTTAACAAATTAATTGTATTATTTAAGTTGTTTAATTGCCATTGTAGCTGGTTAGACAATTGTAAGCATTCTAACTAGTGAAAGCCATATTAGACCCAGTTAGGAGTGAATCACTGAAACAACATCTTTCATAATATAGTAAATTGTAAAATGCACAATAGGTCATCACAGGGATATTTTCAGGCAAAAATTGATACCAAACCACAAAAGGAGATAAGGAACCTTATGTGACAAGTAGGTCTCGGGAGCATCCAAAAACAGGTTAGAGATATTTAGGGAGGGATTTCCAGATTTCAGGGCCCAAGCAAGTCTGTCAGTGCAGAGTAAAAAGAAACCAGGATATAAGGGCTGAAGGAGGTGACTGAGATAAAAAGAAATGACTACGCACAGTTTTGAACACAGGAGTGCAAATATTAAATTCATTAAAGTACATTTTACGAGTACATGGCAGCTAAGTACCAAGGGACATAGTAAACTATGTCACACATTGTTAGCTTGACTGGATCTATGAGGAGTTTTGATGCCATGTTTCAAGAACGTCAACCAAGGATCATCTGTCAGGGACAGCCCAGAGACAGTACATGGCAAGAGGCCTTTTAAAAGGGACCCAAAACTTCAATAAACCAGGCCTGTAAAACTGCCAGAGAGCAGGAATCCACCAATAAATCAAAACTGACATTCCCCAAACCCTCACCCCATCATTCTGCAAAACCTCAACTTCACCCACCGCAGTGTTCTCAAATTTGAGGTTCTCCTTCCATTGTGATACTAGATCAATGCAAAACTATATGCTCATTATTCCTGCTATACCCCAAAGCCGCCAATCGCTAGACTGATAATCCAAGAACTTTCAAAGCCAAAGTCCTCAAGTATCTTTTTTCCTCCTGTTTTAAACCAGCAGACACAAAGCCTCCAAAATTTATTTTAAAAATCCAATTCATGGGATGAGGGCATCACTGACCAGGCCAGCATTTGTTGCCCATCCCTAATTGTTCAGAGTCAACCACATTGCTGTGGGTGTGGAGTCACCTGTAAGCCAGACCAGGTAAGGATAGCAGTTTCCTTCCCTAAAGGGCATTAGTGAGCCAGCTGGGTTTTTTTCCAACAATCGATAATGGATTCTCGATCATCATTAGACTCATACTTCCAGATTTTACTGCATTCTGCAATGGTGGGATTTGAACCTGGGTTTGCAGGACATTACCTAGGTCTCTAGATTAACAGTCTATCAATAATACCAGTAGGCCATTGCCTCCTTGCACCTTTCATTCAATGTTGCCGTGAATCCTTAAAATAATGGGATCAAAATTAATGGAATATTCCGAATACACAAAGCACAAGCCATATACTGACAGTTTGTATGGAATAATGTTCAGTACTGATCCCCAAATTGTCAATAAAGTTCTGAAAATATAATTAATAATAATGGAATTTGACTTATTTGAACACTAAATCATTTGTTTTGATGTAATCCAGAGCAGGGCATATAGATTGCTATTGTTGTAAAATATTGTAATTTCAAACTTACAATGAGAAATGCTGTGGGATAACTATTAGTAATTATTTGTAACGCTTTGTAACTTCTATCATTACATGCTTTGTAACCCACCACGACGTTAAAGGCAGTTATATGAACTGAATTGTTCATATTGTGTTGTTGGAACGGAATATTTTTGATAAGACTTGAAGACTGCTAGTTATAAAAGACTTGACATTGATTATAACATAACTACAACTAGAAGGACACGTTCTCACACCTTGTTCTTTCCATGCCACTTTCTCTTAAAATCTCAGTGCATGTTGCTTCTTTCTGTGACATCACAGTCGATTACAGTAACCCTTTATGGGACTCAGTCTAACACACTGCATTTTCTCATAAAGTAGGCCGTTTAGCACCATGAGTCTTCTCCACCATTTAGTATGGTTGTGGCTGGTCTGTTACATGTCTCTCTATCCCCACCTTTACTCCTTATCCCTACACTATGGCTGTGACAGCAACGACGGAATCCAGGGCTGCACCTGGTCCAGACCCCCAGCTCTAGTCCCAGTCTAGGTCCTGCTCCCAGTCTAAGTACAGTGGTCTCCAAAAATCCAGAGCCCAGGCTGTTGGGCCTGTTGTACCCACCTGTGTCCCAGGCCCCCTCCCAACAGGGAGTAAGAGTGAAGCAAGTGAGGTTTGAAAACTTCGGGCTAGATATCATGAAAGTTTATCAGTATTTAGATTCCTTCCCTTATAACATATGGGAATTGTAATGTTGTGTGTGATGCAAAAGAAATTATGCTTATGTTGGATTGCTGCAGTATTCCTTATTATATGTTCACCATTCCAACTTCATATTTGATTCAACAAACTTTTAGATCGAGGCTGATGCTTCATTTTATTGGTGTGGTAACTTATAATGCTTCTAATGATCTATTCAGAAATTCTACAGATGAGAATGTTAATAGTCAATAATTGTGAAATAATGCAGATCTATCCCTACTACCTTTGTAAAAATTAGTGTTGATCCTATTATGCTGCTGCTGTTTTAAATAAATAGTGTTTTCTTTATTAGTGCTGATGTGTCTTGTTCGTCAGGTTTCACTGTTTGTATCAAATGGCTGTGTTAATTCTTACATATACTGGTAGCAATTGCACAATCCAAGCTTGTGATTTTTCCAGTTAAGGTTTTTAGATATAGTGGAATTTTGCGTCTACAATTTCTCTGCAATGTCCTTGAGCATGGTCAAGATATATTGATCTCTTTCAGTTGTTCATGAGATGTATCTGATCAACCAAAGGCAAATCAACTAACTTTCATCTTTCAAATCATTTGGGTAAGTGCAGGATTGTGATCCAAGAGGGAAAGAAAGAGCACCTAATGGAGGACGATCGAGACAGACATGAATAAAGTGGAGATTGTCTGTTTTGTCTTCCTTGATAAATACACACACGTTAATTGAAATGCCCATAATGGCAAGCTTTGAGTCTGGTATGGTCTGTGTTCACTGATCCGTTGTCATACTAATTGTTCATATCCCAACCATGGCTTAAATAATTAAAACACATTGCCTTTTTTTAAAGGTTTTAATATGATTTACATCTAGGCTTTAATAAGTGGAGGGGCACTTCAATATTCTGTTATTGTCTTTCCCAAAAGCTTAGTCAGTTGTCATTTTCAACACTGTCAAGAGCATTTAAATGAAGGAAAAATTATCTGTCCCCTTGGTACAATAAATATATTGTCATATAGCTCTGTGTCCAATTGCCACAGTAATATTTATTTAAAATCAAATAACACATTTAAAATTTTGCCTTATTCCTGATCATTGGTGACATATGAAGAGGTGTACAAACCACAGAGTGTGAATAATAGCTGATTAGGGGTTTATGCACTTATCTATAACAAAACATAGAGTGCTAATCCATAGACTGTGTGTTCTGGATTTGATCCAGCAACAAGGAATGCTTTGAGAATCTACAGTAATATAACAGGAAAAGACCACTTGGTCCATTTAAACCAGTCTGGTCTACTCCAGTACCTTAGTGGCTTTGCCCTGTCTTGATGCCAGTTTTAAGTTGCTGGCTGTTCTTCAAGCTGAACATGTATCATTGTGAAAAGCAACCAGTTTAATTGCAAAGTGATTTCCTTTATCAGTAAACCTGCCAATACTTATTGTTCCACTTGAAATGTTGCACCCTACAGTGGCACACTTCAAATACAGAAGTCTGGCACGTTGTATAATTTTGGAATTGTCTCTGCTTCCTCGCAGTGATAGCCCTCTGGTGAGATGAGTCAGCCTGCCTAAGGGATCTATTTAAAAATTTCTTGTAAAAGGCAAGGTGTTAGCAACTTTTCATATTAAATAATTCCATATTCATTCAGCGTATGTCTAAATTTCTAACTTGTGAAATCAATTCATGAATTTGACAAAACGCAAGTAACTTACTTGCCCGATAAACCATGGAAGATTTAATTTCTTTACTTCAGCCATAAAGCACAAAGGGCTGCTTTAAGTCGACCATTTCAAAATTACATGAGCTCTGGCTAAAATTGTCTCCGTGCAGTATATTTCTTAGCTCTGAGACAATATGAAAAGCAAATCAAAACTCTAAAGGGGAGAAATTCATATGCATGGCACCATCCCTATCAGTGGCAGGCAGACTCCTCTCCCAGCAGGTAGGCAAGCGGCTCTGAAGGCTGTCAGTTGTGCAGCCGGTGCAACACACTTAAGTACAGGAATCGAGGCACTGTATTGGTGTTATCTTAATGAAATGTTTGCAGCAATTTAAGCTCTCAGAAACTAAATTTTAAAAATCACAAATGTAGGTGCCGTGAAAATATGAGATTTAGAAGAATGTGTTTTAATTTTGTTTGCTGCCACTTGAATTCTTGGAATTCTAAGTTGAACATGTGTTTGGATTTAACAATCAGCTTTAAAAAAACCTGAAAACCCATAATTTTAAGTGAGAGGAAGTTATCCAGAGTTCCTAGGGAATTAAAGGCCACTGTAGTCCCAGTGCTCATTCATTAGAGAGAAATGACTGGTGGAGAGTTTAATCCTAATGGTAGCCATGCCTTGGGTGAGGTAGGGAAGGTGAGACAATGGGAGGCCAGGAAGGAGAACTTGTCAGATTTTAATTTTAAGGCTGTGCTGGGGAATTGTTTGAGAGAGAAGGATATTTCAAGCTCCAAAGTACCGAGATGTCTTTCAAAGGAAAAGCATGCTAAGCAGCGTTCCAAGTATAAGGGATATAAAGCAATGAAATTATCGTAGAATAAGAAGTTGTTATTATTAATACCAGACCAGACTAATGATTTGGAGGATGTCGGTGTTGGACTGGGGATTACAAAGTTAAAAATGATACAACACCAGGTTATAGACCAACCGGTTTATTTGGAAACACTAGCTTTTGGAGCACTGCTGCTTTACCAGGTGGTTGTGGAGTATAAGATTGTAACACACAGAATTTGTAGCAAATGTTTATAGTGTGATGTAACTGAAATTATATATTGAAAAAGACCTGGATTGTTTGGTAAGTCTAATCTTTTAGAATGACCATGCTGGTTTCAGTTCTTTCATATGTAAATCCCAGAACTTTTTTAAAGTTACATTCTCAAGTGAACTTTAATAATAGGTGCCATGTCAGCTCAGATAATGCATTGAAGGTGTGAGGTGCCCTGTGTGAGGTTATCTATGCCCCAATGTACAGACTGATTTCTATTCCTTAAAAGAGGGGTTTGACAGTATCTTACGTGGATTTTATTTTTGAGCAAAATAAAATGCATTTCTGCAAGTACAAATTCACCCCATAAACGTGTGTGTGTGTGTGTGTGTGTGTGTGTGTGTAGGTAGGTGGGGGGGGAGTTGCTGGCTGTGAGAGAGTGTGTGTATGTCTGTGAGTGTAAAGAAGCATAAATCTGTGAGAGCGTGCATGTGTGTTTGAGTGTGGGAGTGTATTTGTGAGCATATGAGAGGGTCTGAGAAAGTGTATGGGTCTGCAGGAGTTTGTGAATTTGGTGCAATGGTGTCACTGTAGTGTGACTTGAACCCAAGCTCCCGGTTGAGGCCATCCCCATGGGCACCGAATTTGGCTAGTTTGCATTGTTGGCTGTCCTGAAGTCTACCTTGGAGGATGGTCACACGAAGGTCCGAGGTCGAATGTCCCGGGACGCTGAAGTGTTCTCCAACTGGGGGAGAACACTCCTATCTGTTGATTGTTGTGCAGTGTCTGTTCATCCATTGCCGTAGCCTCCTGCTCAGTCTCTCCAAGTTACCATACCTCAGGGCATCCTTGCCTGCATCGTACGAGGTAGACAACGTTGGCTGAATCACATGAGTACCTGCTGTGTACATGGTGGGTGGTCTCTCATTGTGTAATGGTGGTATCTGTGTTGACACTGACACGTCTTTCAGCATCCACTGTGACAGAGTTTACGGTGTTGTAGTGAAATCTGTGCAGTTTGCTATGAGCAATGATCAGTTTGAGGTTTGATGGTTGTTTAAAGGCGAGAAGTGGGTGTGTGGGAAAGATCTTGACGAGGTGCTCATCCCCCTCGATAATGGTGTTGCAGGCTGCAAAGAACATACCGTAGATCTTCAGCTCCTGGGAACTACTGGACGATGTCACTTGCAGCTAGTGTCCACAACCACCTGATGAAGGGGCAGCACCCCGAAAGCTAGTGCTTCCAAATATACCTGTTGGACTATAACTTGATGTTGTGTGATTTTTAGCTTTGTAGACCAGACTAAAATCCCCATAGTCCTCCTGGACCATAGGAATGATGTCTCATCAGAGAGAGAGGACTGCTGGTGGTTTAACCTATGGGTCATCATAACTCAGGCAAGGAGAGTCCTTCATGGTGACCTTAGCCAGGAATTGAACCCACACTGTTAGTGTGACTGTATCGCTAACCAAAAAGAGGTGAAGTTTTAATTTTTTGTTGAAAAGAAAAGAAATTTAAGCTGTATCAGGGATAGTATAACTCTGGAAGGAAACCAAATCAGGAGCATAATAATTTTTTTAAAAAAAAGCTATCTACAGTTCCAGCAGGTGAGTTGAAATTTTAATTACTTCAAACCCATCAAAGTATTGTGAAAAAGAAGAGGCTCTCTCGTTTGGAAATGAGTTGGTCTGGGTCTTGCCAGAAGTATGGCACTAGATGCTCTTAAAATTGCAGCAATGTTTTGTGACCTTTACTGGGTTAAATTCCAATATATAGCTGTTGTTTCTGTTCAAAAAGTGCTTGGATTTTTGTACTGTGTTTAAAAATCTTTTGAAACTGTGCTATGAAAGAGCAGAGTCGTTTTTTTTGTTTATCTTCATTTCTATTATTTATAAAGTTTTTTTTTGTTTTATTGTTAAAACAAGAACTCCAGTATTTTGCACTTATGTTTTATTTAAAGGTCATTTCAGTCAAAAGGTTAAAAATATATAATCTATCTGGTATTATCATCAACATGATATTACCCTAAAACAGTTGAGGACTACTAGATCATAACAACAGCCTTTACAATAACAGCATTACTTCTTTTCTTACTCATTGATGTCAGAAGGTAGTGGGCAGGGGAGAGATGACCTGGAACGGGGACTGCACCACACTGTTCACATCCCAGTTTAGCTGGCTACAGTACTTTTAAGCAATCTAGCATAAAGTGAGGTAACCCAGGAGTTACGCTGCAATCTGAGGAAGAAGTTGAGGCAGGATATATTAATAAATTATAAAGGTTCTGGACTTTATAAATTGAGTCCCAAAATACAAAAGGTGGGAAGTTGTGGCTTAACCTTTATTATCCTGGAGCATTGGGCTTTTATTCTGGGTACCATGCTTTAGGAAGGACATGATGACCTTAATGCTACAAAAGAAATTTCCGAGAGCGAGGCATCAACTCTGAAACAATATTAATGCTAGGTGAGATTTTTCTCCTTGGAAAATGTTTGAGGGCCACATATCTAAACTCAAATCTTCTGAATCTCTGAACAGATGTTCTGGTCCCAGAAGCAATGGTTCTGAAGTCATACAGTCATACAGTGGAAATAGATCCTTTGGTTCAACTCATCCAGATTGTCCAAGTTTCCCTAACTAAACTAGTCCCATTTGCCTGCGTTTGGCCCATATCATCTGTCTAAACCTTTCCTATTTGTGTACTTATCCAACTCTCTTTTTAAGTGTTGTAATCGTACCTGTATCTACCTCTTCCTCTGGCAGTTCATTCCATATAGAAACCACCATCTGTGAAAAAGTCGCCCCTCACCTCCCTTTTAAATCTTTCTCCTCTCACCTTAAAATTATGCTGTCTAGCTTTGAACGTCCCTACTCCAGGGAAAAGACCTTTGCACTTCATCCGAATAATGCCCCTCATGATTTTATAAACCTCTATAAGGTCACCCCACAACCTCCTGCACTCCAGTGCAAACATTCACAGCCTGTCCTGATAACTCAAACCTTCTAGTCCCAGCAACATCCTGCTAAATCATTTTCTGTACCCTTTCCAATTTCATTTTATCGTTCCAGATCAGGGTATGGTCACTGAGAGCTTTCCCCTTTGCCCTTGCTTACACCTCCCTATGATCCTACTCTCCTATGAGCCCAAACCGTGAGATCCTGTTCCCTGACAACGATAGTCACTTATTCCTTGGGAGACTGTTCCATCTTGGTCATCCTGGATGTAACACTGGCTGCAGCCACTGATTCTTCTGTGGTGCTATTTTTTTCTTCTTTTCTTTCCCCCAGCACCCATGTTGTGTGTGTTCAGGTGTGAGACATAGTGAAAGACACAAGCTGCACGAATCTTTATTCAAATTTCCACCACTAGGAAGATAGGAAACACCCAAGTAGCCAGTGACAAGCAGTGCCCTTCACATCAAAGGGCAATGCTGTGTGATCAAAACAGTGAAGGGGAGGGTAGGGACTAAATCAAAATAGAGTTGGAGGGGGAAATAATGCACTCCACTCCCTGCGGCGCCCACCTCTCCCTGAACAACTCCAGGGTGTTGGTGGACACCACGTGCTCCTTCTCCAAGGACACCTGGGCCCTAACGTAACCGCGGAAAAGGGGCAGGCAGTCGGCCCTAATGACCCCCTCCACGGCCCGCTGCCTGGACCTGTTTATGGACAGTTTGGCCAGGCCCAGGAGCAGACCCACGAGGAGGTCTTCAGACCTGCCCTCCCTCCTTCATACCGGGTGCCTGAAGATCAGGAATGTGGGACTGAAGTGCAACCAAAAGCAAAGGAGGAGGTTTTTAAGAAAATCAAAAAGGGAGTGCAAACGCCCACACCCAATATATACATGGTCCACGGACTCCACAGCGCCACAGAACAAGCAGTTGGGCCGGGAATCCGTGAACCACTGCAATCTGCGGTTGCAGGGGACCGCTGCATGCAGCACCCTCCACCCCAGATCCCCAAGAGAAAGGGGGAGGACTCCCGTGTAGATAGCTCTCCACCTCGGATCCCCACCGCCCAGTGGCAAATGAGCTCTGTGGTGCCAATTTTTTTTTCCTTTTTTTTTTTTTTTTCTTTGCTCCTTCTCCAAGGACACCCGGGGAGCATTCCTATTTAATTTTTTTTTTTTTTTTTAAAATTTAACCCCCACACTACCGCCTAAGTGCGGTAGTGCTTATTTTTATTCCCCAGCACCCATGGTGTGTGTGTGCAGGTGTGAGACACAGTGAAAAGACACAAAGTGCACGAATCTTTATTCAATTTCCACCACCAGGAAGATAGGAAAGACACCCGAGTGGCCAGTGACAAGCACTGCCCTTCAAACCACAGGGCAATGCTGTGTGATCAAAACAGTGAAGGGGAGGGTAGGGACTAAATCAAAATAGAGTTGGAGGGAGAAATGATGCACTCCACTCCCTGCGGCGCCCACCTCTCCCTGAACGACTCCAGGGTGTCGGTGGACACCGCGTGCTCCTTCTCCAAGGACACCCGGG
The DNA here is from genome assembly GCF_047496795.1 of Chiloscyllium punctatum. Taxonomy (NCBI): domain Eukaryota; kingdom Metazoa; phylum Chordata; class Chondrichthyes; order Orectolobiformes; family Hemiscylliidae; genus Chiloscyllium; species Chiloscyllium punctatum. Next base: position 20,608,022 of record NC_092752.1, on the reverse strand, counting down.
CTCTAACGTAACCCCGGAAGAGGGGCAGGCAGTCGGCCCTAACGACCCCCTCCACGGCCCGCTGCCTGGACCTGTTGATGGCCAGTTTGGCCAGGCCCAGGAGCAGACCCACGAGGAGGTCCTCGGACCTGCCCTCCCTCCTCCGTACCGGGTGCCCGAAAATCAGGAGCGTGGGACTGAAGTGCAGCCAGAAACAGAGGAGGAGGTTTTTAAGAAAATCAAAAAGGGAGTGCAAACGCCCACACCCAATATATACATGGTCTACGGACTCCACAGCGCCACAGAACAAGCAGTTGGGCTGGGAGTCCGTGAACCACCGCAATCTGCGGTTGCAGGGGACCGCTGCATGCAGCACCCTCCACCCCAGATCCCCAAGAGAAAGGGGGAGGACTCCCGTGTAGATAGCTCTCCACCTCGGATCCCCACCGCCCAGTGGCAAATGAGCTCTGTGGTGCTATTGAGTGAGAGCTGCTGGCTCTGATTGGCTGTCAGATCGTGGTAGGTGAGACTTCTTTGATCAGGTTCCTAATCCCATTTGAAGACCTCCCAATGACCAATCAGGTGCCGTGTAAAGGATCGACTTTCAGCATAAAATTTAGAGCAAGGCCTCCAATTAAATTGATTGTCAAGTTGGGTATCTTTTTTGTATAATAGCAAATGTTTTAATGTTGCTAACATGAGTTTCTACCGTAATGTAGGGTGCTCTAGCAGAGCAAGGGTCTCTTCCTTTGAGCTAGAGGATCTGGATTCAGTCTCACCTTCTCCAGAGCTATGTAAAAACACCTCCAAATAGGCTGTATCGGAAATATCTAACACCGTAACCAGGACATGCAAGCAAAGTAAGAGAAGCAGTACAGTGGTAATGTTGGTGGATCAGTAATCCAGAACCCCAGGTTAATGTTGTGAGCACATGGATTTTAATCCTAATATGGGACAGAAGTATACCCTCTAGTTCATTCATTAACAGCCTTAGCTCCGTTTCTACTGATGTTTCAGCCTGAGCCACCTCCTTAGTACTCCTAGAGGATAGGACAAGGAAATAGGTTCCAAACTATCTCAGTGGGAACAAGAACTGAACCTACAATTTTCCAGTGCTTGCTTCTGGCGTTCATGTCACTTGTGTAGCCAATTGATCTAAAATGCTTCCCAGAGCTGTTGGCCATTCCCTCAAATTTGCTCTGTCATTCTAGATAATGGCCACATCATCCACCTTAATATCATTTTCTTGTGATAGCCATGCATTCCATGAGGTCATTCGACAATGTGTTAATCTGTCTTGAACATGTTCAAAGACCAGCTTCCAATGACTTCATTAGGATACAGTTCTCCCAGGACAGGTAGCCTTCCTGTGTTTGTATATAGGCTTGTAAAAATGATGGGTAGGAAAGGAACATGTCACAAACATCTCAATGTCCCTGCTGTTCCTTTTAGCAGATGGGAAGAGGAAGTAAAATTGTCCCTTAAATCACAGCGCTGTATTGAGTGTGGATAGGTGTTGTTGTAAGGGCTAGAGAACAATATCTAATTTAATACTGAATTCTTTTATTAAAGAAGGATACAGGGCTGATTTAGAAATTACAGGTAAATCGATGTAACATTGGTATGGAAAATTTAAGCCTTCGAAGTACAGTATGTAAATTACCACCAAAGTAGATTGATGAGTGGGATTGAAGGAATATTACAAAAGGGATTAAAAATTGATTGGAAAGAATAATATGGAGAATAGGGGTGAAGCCATTTTCTATCAAAGGTTGCAAGTCACTAGTGATATGCTTTAGGTTTCCGTCATTCCTGATGTCATTCTTGTTCAATGTTTATATGAATAACTTGGATATTGGCCTAGAGGGAGTGGGGCCAATATTTGTCAATTAATACCAATTTGAGATAATTAAGTATTTGGAAGATCAAAGGAAGTTGCAAGGGAATGCTGTTAAGATGGGGAATAGACAAGACCTCGATCCAACGTTGGCCCAAATGTCGACAAGAGAGCTGAACTCTAGAGGTGAGGTAGAGTCGACTATCTTTGACATCTAGGCAGAATTTGACGGAGTGTGGCATCAAGAAGCCACCGCAAGCTACAGCGAAAGAGAATCGGGGCAAATCCTCCGCTGCTTGGAATCATACTGAGCACCGAGGAAGAGGGATTTGCTTGTTGAGGGTTAATCATCTCAGTGCCAGGACATCACTGCAGGACTTTCTCAGGATAGTATTTTTGACCCATCCAAGGGTTTGGAGGGATATGGGCACTATTTGTGATTCTGCAGATACCAAAGCAAACCATAGCCATGTGCAGCAAGAACTGAACAATATTTAGGCTTTGGCTGATGCATATCCAAGTGACATTTGCATATTCCAAGTTCCAGGCAATGACCATCTCCAACAAGATGAAATCTAACCATCTCTTAATTTTCAATGGGATTATCATTGTTGGATCCCCTCCCCCTCTCCCACCCCAGTCAATATCCTGCAGGTTAGAAAAGAACTGGACTAGCCATATAAATGCTGTGGCTAAAAGAAGAGGTCAGAGGCTAGGAATCCTGTAGCAAGTAACTGACCTGCTAACTCCCCAAAGCCTGTACACCATCTACAAGGCAGGAGTCAGCAGTTTGATGGATTATTCTCAATGTAACTGAATGAGTGCAGCTTCAACAACACTTGATGTTCAGTGGGCATCGAGAACAATGCACTCTGCATAGTTGGCACCTCATCTACCATCTTAAGCATTTGCTTCCTCCATCATCAAAACAGATTGGCAGTAATATGTGCTGCAGTAACTCACCAAGGCTCCTTCAATACCACCTTCCAATCCCAAGGCCCCTATCACCTAGAAGAACAAGGCAGCAGATACATTGTAACATCACTGGCTGTAAGGTCCCCTCCAAGCCATGCACCTTCCCAACTTGGAACTGTAAGTGAATAGCATCTGCATCCTGTAACAGAAGTTTACAAAATGTAGTTGAAGAACCAAGGGCCATGAACGCAAGATTAAATGTAAAGGTTTTAGCACAAAGAGCACACCAATTTAGAGTTGCAATTTTCAGCCGTTAATTTCCATCATTTTTGGCTTATCATTGAACCATGTCAACAATCAAGTCTGGATTGGAATTGATGGACTGAGGGCAGATATGGCCATGGGAACAAGTTGGCAAATGTAATTAGGACTGTTTGCTTGAAAGGAGGGTGAATGCCTACACGTACTGTTGAAGCTAAAAAGCTTGTTTTGATGTTATGCACTTCATTGTATTGTCCCGAATCAGCTGGCTACAGGCCATCATTAGCAGAAAGCTGCTGAAGCCTCCCATCTATTTTTCTGGTCAGGCTTAGGATGCTGTGAAAGGCAAGTTCCCAACTAATAAGGATTACAAGAGGAATTAAAAATGACGAGGACACCACTTTAGGACAGAAGCAATTAAAGAAAATACTGCACATCATTATTCAGGAAAAATAAAATGAATAAATCATCAATCTTAATGCAAATTGTTGTGTTGTAGTGAAAAATAACAAAGGAGGATTGTGTATGTCGTTTCTTCAAAACTGCTTTTTTTTGTAAAAGACATAAAGGGAAATTAAGCTAATATGTCCAGCTGTATTTCCTTTACGGTCGATTCAGTATTATTCTCCAAAGGACAATAAGGACAGATTAGGTACTGGGAGTTAGAAATTGTTAGTCTCATTAAACAAACTCTTCGAATCATTAACGAGCGAACAATGGGAAGTCTCCTGATGAGGATTAATATGTTTGAGGACTGTAGATACATTTTTGGATGGATGAGGATATCAGTAGAGGATGATAAATGAAGTTTACAAATTATGACATTTTTCTTTATTTCCTTCCTTCAAGAAGATTTTTCTCATGTATCCATGTGGTGTCATACTGTGATTGTATAATATCAGAAGGATACATGAGAAACATCTTCTGGAAAGAAGGAAAAATTACATGCAAAAATTTATTAAAATACAGTAAGGTATTTATTGAGATTTTTAATATTAAGAGAACATAGACATTGGATTATTTGCCATAGGGTCTAATGACTTTTGGCTTTCTGATGTTTTCAGTTGATCCTTTGAAGAGTCAACTGAGGAGTTGGCTGTGCTTTTTAAAACCTGACACCATGTTGGGTGCATCATCCTAGGCCTCCTGAATGCCTCCTTAAAAGCTGGTTCACTCAGAATTTTAGAAGTAGTACAAAAAAAAGTAGCTATTTTAGTTTTCTGTTTTTTTTTCTTGTGAACTGAAAAGAGGAAAAGACTGGTTTAAAAGCCAAGGATTTTTGAAGGATTGCTGCACTTTTTAAAAGCAGGTTCCTGACACTCATTGGAGGTTCTGCTTATACAGTCTATTTGCTCTCCAGAATCTTCCTATTGTGCTGCTTTGTCCTCAGAGTCTCCCTGAGGTTCTGTTCCATCCTTCAAAATCTTTCCCCTTTTCTCTTCCAACTAGTGGGCAGTAATCTGACTTCAGTTCAATAATTTCGAGTCTTCCTCACTGCCACTGTCCTTTGATATGAGCTATGCTGATTTAGGATGAGCCTTGTTTCAGCAAGCTTCCACCGTTGTTAGCCTGTTTCATAAGCACATTGGATCACCTCTTGTATCTCTATATTTACACATTCCCTCTTCGAGATTGTTCCTTTTTAACTCGGCTGCCACTCTCTTGATGTCAAGCATCCCAGATACATATCCCAAAATAAGGTATCCTCTCTCACTATCCTCCGTTCTGAAACACACTCTTGTCCAGATTTTCTGATGGCCAGATAACTACTTGAGAAGCATTTTTGGAACTTGTACACAGAAACCCTATGAATTTCCAGCACAGCAAATACAAAGGATTTGCCTGGGATGTTGAGGATTCTGTTAGGCAATCCCTTACGACTGGCAAACTGTGAAAGTATCCATTTAAATTGGACAATATGGAGGCCTTGCAGTTAAGTAAATAGTTACTCAAAAGTGAGACTATTAAAAGCTAGTGTAACCCCTTGATAACTGTTAAATTTAACCTCACATTTCATCTCGCACCTCCCCAGACGATCAACACTCCTCAAACCCTGGGTCAACATGCTGTAAGTCCAAGACCTGAAAATCCCTCAACCAAGAACCCTGGTTCCCACTCAGCAGCACTCTAATGTAAGCCCTTCCCCCCCCCACTGTTGGACACTCTGCTTCTGCTGGACCAGGTATCTTTCCCCCACATTTCCTGATATCTGATCACCACCCCCTTCCAAACCCAGCTCTGACACTCCTGGGACCTGACACCCTCCTTTCCCACCAAATCCGATTAACTCCTGACGGCCCCAAATTGCTCTAAATACGATATTGCTTACCTGGCTCCCTTGCTACCTTGTGCCCTGGCACCCTGACCTGGCATCCTATTGCCCCAGTTACTTACTTTGCACTCTACCACAACCCCCACCTGCCACCCTACCTTCTGGCACCCCTTGTCTTGTTTGCTTAGCCACCTTGACAGCTCCTGTGAAATGCTGTCTGTGATGATGTACCTTTTTAACTTACAGAATATGGCAATGATTGCCAGGGGGATAAAAGGGTCACCTGATTTCCCTTCCACTGACTGCTCTCTACCTGCTTTCCTCAGGTCTCTTCTTCTGCTGCAGACTTCTCTGCTGATGTCATCATATGGTTATTCCAGTGAATACTGTCTGCTGCGCCACACCCATTTAATTCAAACATTTGAAAGAGAACTCTTCACTTTTACTCCTGTTACTTTTTTCTTTATCTTTGGCCAGAATTGATTTGCAGCTAAATTTGCATAGAATAGTTTACTAAATGATCTGTCTCTTTTTATGAGTCAATGTATCTCTACATTATTATCATATGTATTGATAATGTGATAGTGGATGTGTTGATCATTCTTAATCCTACCTCTACCTGTCATGCAATACATTGTCACCTGTGCTCCTCTCACCTCATCCTGGAGAAATTCTTTCTCCCCAAGGGTGATCAGTCTGGAATTCTTTGCCGCAGGGTCCTTTAAGGCTGGGTCACTAAGTATATTCAATGCTGAGATGGACAGATTTTTAGTGGTAAGGAAATAGGGAGTTGAGGGAACAAATCAGGATAGTGGAGTTAAGGATTATCAGATCAGCCATGTTCTTATTGAATCGTAGTGCAGATTTGATGGACTGGATGGCCTGTTTATGTTCCTATATCTTGTGGTCTTATTTACTTGCCTGCCACTCTTCTACACAGACCCACTGCTTTAATTTTGGCCTTTTTCCAATTGTGCCTTCAAAAGGTTATCAGTATTCAGCCAACATGTGTATAAGCCTGGTCCATTCTACTTGTCTCATTATAAGGTGTTCTGTTACTTCAGAGGCTGCCGTTCCTCATTATTTCAACGCTTATCATTCACAGTTCTCCTCTATTGGCCTCAACATCCTCTTCTCACAGTGCTTTCCAATAGTATCCAGTTTCAACATGTCCCTCATTCATATCCTAACTTAACCGTTGGGGACAATAATTTCATTAATGTTGAGTAACATTGTACAATCCTGAGAAGTATTCCTTGCTGTCGTAGCTACATGGTTCAATTTTTCCAGGGCATTAGGAATAAATTGCCAATAAATATACCTTCAGTAGAATTTGTGAGTGTTAAGTGCTGACTTTGTGCTGCTTACAATTATTCATTTCTAGTTACAATCTCAAAATCACATTTTTGCACCTATATATAGTATGTTGAATCTGTTTAAATGCTGAGCCATTCTGTACCGCCACAATTCTGTGGCACCAGCAATTTTGGAAATTCATTTATTTTGCTCACCAAGGTCACTTGTTTAAAAAAAAATGTAGGCTGGAGATATCTCCATGGGAACTGGTTTCTGTTAAAATTGTTTGTAGTTAAAATATTTCCTATTGTCTAATTAGTTTACATTCCTCTTGTGAACACTTCTATACTTCTGGGGCTTTAATCTTCATCACTGATCTCTTGTCAATCATGTTTTGCATATTAGTGTCCATATCAAAACTATTTAGAAACCTGACTTAGACCAACTTTCACTCTTGGACAAACAGAATTCTGATAGTATATTTCCAAGTCATTTGAAGATAATTGAAAGGTGAATCAAGTAGGTGAAATAATGGGTGGCTAATATGATTGACTGACTGAAGTCAATGTTGGAAGTTGTTCCTATGTCCGCTCCAGTTATGAGTTGGGAATAGCACAAGTGGATTAATGAGTTCAAATCCTAACATGACACTAGGGTATCGTAATTTAGTAATGAAGTATATCAAGAATTAGAAAGCGAATGTACCAATTGATTGTAGATTGTTGTATAACTTCATATGTCTTGTCAGTATAATTTAGAGAAATAAATTTACAGTCTTTACCAAGTCTGGCCTGCATGATACTTCAGAATTATAGCCATGTGGTTGAATCTTAGCTCTCCACTGTGTAGGAATTGTAACAAGTTCAGCCAGGATGAGTTGGAGAAAGTGAGAACTGCAGATGCTGGAGATCAGAGTCAAAATGTGTGCCGCTGGAAAAGCACAGCAGGTCATGCAGCATCGGAGGAGCAGGAGAGTCAATGTTTTGGGAATAAACTCATCAGGAATGTGGCCGGAGCCTAAGGGAGTTGTGAGATAAATAGGAAGGTGTTCGTGCAGGGGAAGAATGGTAAATTGGAAGGCAGTAGGTAGATGAAGATGGGGGGTGATGGTGATAGGTCGAAGTAGAGGGTGGAACTGATAGGTGGGAAGGAAGATGGACAGGTAGGACAGTTCAAGAGGGCGGTACTGAGTTGGAGGGTTGGATCTGGGGTAAGATGGGGGGGAGGGAAGATGAGGAAACTGGTGAAATCGACATTGATGCCATGTGGTTGGAGGATCCCTAGGTGGAAGATGAGATGTGCCTGATTGGGGTTGTTAATCTGGTCCAGTTGGTCAGCCCTGGCTGACGGACAGAAACAGGAATGTCAGAGGTTCTGCTCATTCTGAGAGCTAGCTTTGAGGAAGTTTGACCCGTGTCAAGTACCATATGCATGTAAATACAAGGTGACTTGGTGACGGGATTTGGACCTCTGTGGAGTTATTTCATTGAGTTATGGCCTGGCAAGTTACTCAGTTATGGACAATTAGGGATGGAAAGTAAGTGCTGGCACCCATGCCTTTTGAATTAGATAAAGGGACCTTGAATATAATTTTCTTTACAAGCTCAATATATTTAAATAAATTACAAAAATGAATGTTTAAAACGATAAGTTTTTCTATAAGAGAAAAGCAAATTTTAATGATTTGATAAATTTTGTCACTTTAACATGCACAGTTTAACAACACAAAGCTATATTCCAAACTGAACAATTAGAGAGCTGCATATATTATGCCCTAATGGGGTGTGATTTTAATGAGGGGCACATTAAACAGGTGAGTGTCCAGTCCACTACTTTTCTACCCACCGTAGGTCATTGCCATAATACAAAGGGTGGAAGGGTGTGAAATTGGCAGCCTAATCATTTTGTGTAAATAATTAATGAAGGGTTAATAGTGCTTGTAAAAAGCTCTGTTGTACACAACATCATCCAACTGTATCCTTCCTGGTGGTGGAATATAAATAAAGATGTACATACTTGTTGTTTTTCGCTGTGTCCAACACCTGCACACACACGACATGGGTACAGGGAAAAATAAGCACTAAAAAAAGATGAAAAAAGAAAAATTTTAAAAAAACAAAAGAAAAAGAAGAGAAAAAATCTAACTGTATTCTCGTGTTGCAATAGTAGTGTTCCTACCTCTGAGCCTGGAGGCTTAGCTTCAAGCCTCATTTGCTCCAGAGGAGAACTTGTACTGTTATATTTGGAAGATTACCTAGAAAATATCTAACTGTGCCCAAATAGAGTTGGTGAGGGAGGTGAGCAGCCTGTTTTTGTTTTCAGCAAGTTTTGAAGCGTGGGTACAGGGGACTACGGTCCTGGTGTGCTCTAACACACCAGGAAGTTGTTGTAATCTTGGTATCACCCACCACCGAGCTGTGGTACTGCCAGGACAGTTGGAGCTCTGGCTAGTTGAGATATTGCGCATCCTTCCATTGAGGGGCAAAATTCTACATTGATTCTGCAAATCTGGAGCATCTCAAAGTGGAGGGACCACTTCCTGTGGGCATCTGCACAAACTGCTAATTTTACTTCCCCCACCCTCCCCCCTCGGGAGGGAGTGAGGTACTCAATCCCTCCATCCCATGGTTAAACCCACCCAATATCTTCACTGAAATGTTTGGCAATTTTGTTTTCACTTGGCAATGGGACAAACTGATGTCACTTGTAAGTGACACAAATGTGCCTTTTATTTGCTATGGATAATGAGCAAAATAGAACACAAAAGGATTTTGAGGGATTTTTCAAACTGCTTTTTTTGTTGTTGAGCCTGCATCATTTGATATTACAATTTAATATGGAGACAATTTTCTTGATTGAAGCTTATCCAAATTTCAAAAAATGCTAGCTGATTGATCAGTGAGGTAAATGTCTTGATTAGGTACAAATAAATCAACAGGTGGGGTTGCACAGAGTGAACTGGCTCTATTCGGGTGCAGTTATCACGTGTGTTGCCGTCACTTTTGGTGGAAGATCCTGGCTTCTCCTTGGAACTGATTGACCTACTGAATTAGTGAGTTAGCTGATTCCCTCCAAATATATCATGTGGTGGTGTTTATTTTATTAGTTAATATAGTTATCAGTTATTTGCGTTTGTGGGCAGCTCGATAATGAAAGCATTAATGTTCGATAATGAGAAAAAGCAAAAGGCTTTTTGTTATCGATGTGTCTTCTTAACGGGTTCTTTGCAGAATGCTGTTTAAATATTACAAAAGAACAAAGGAGCAGGCTTTCACATCATTTCATACTTTCAGTCATCCTCAGTATATATTTGTGTGAAAAGGACCAGACTCATTATCAATTAATGCTAACTAGAGTTAGTTGCACTTGCTGAATATTGTGTGGATTGTGCTTATTCCTGTCTGCATCCATTGGTAGAATAGTAATGATTTTGATTTGGTATAAATTGCTTGACCTTTTGTGGACTGAATCTCATTTGCAGCAATTTCAATTATAAATGTCAAATTCTATGAAATTTGGTGAAGCAAGGTAATTGAGGCAGCTAATAGCTCAAACATCTCAGGATTATAGAAACGTTTATGCACACAAAAATTAATAAGAAACAAATCGTTCAAGTAATTTATAAGCACTGAAGATCACTCTTGTTCAGTGTAATTCTCAAAAAGCTTACAATAATACCTTGTTCTACGCATTAAAATATTCTCCAGTAGTTGGATAAATTATGGGGTATTTTGACCCTGTCAGTCACGACGATCTGCAACAACAGAATGAGAGGCAAAAGTTACATTTCTCTCCATTTTTACATGATAAAATGTAAAAATATTTTTACATTTTATTATATGTAAATATTTTGGCATATTGGGTAATAGTTTGGAAAACCTTTTATTTCCATTTGCAGAAAGTAAGTCATGTCTCTGTGTGCATTTCACTGATGGAATGAGAATACCTTTGAATCCGCAAATCCAGATGCCATTATACAATACTATAACCTTCATGTGTATATGTCACGATCACTGTGGGTGATTGTTGCCAATAACTCAGTTTTCTTCAAACAGATCATTGTTTTTATATGCAAAAGCTTTGATTTTATCAGTGCACTGGTAGAACTGATGATGTTGGGCATTAATAATAAATACGCACATGTAGACTTACCACCTTGAAGACAATGCATAACATTCCACAAATGAGCAGTTGGATTTTAGATTGTAGGCGATGGTCCGTTGGCACAGTGGGCAATGTCCTTGCCTCTGAGACAGAAAATCCAGGGTATATTCCCCCACTTTCCCCAGGATTTGATGGCCAGTGGAGGAGATGGCAAGATTGGCAGGTTGGTATGCCTACCTCCATCTACTGCAAGGTAGTATTTGCTAACCTTCAAAGCTTAATTGCCCACCCTAACACCCCCTGCCCTGGCCCATGTTAAGGGCCTATCAGTAAAGTGGCTTTTATTACAATATTACTGTGTTCTCAAGATTCATGTTGGTTTTAGTTTTGCATTAATTTCTTTTTAAAAGTCGATAATAATTTTAAAAAGCTAATCTAATTTATGACTTTTTTTTTTACATCATGGTGTCAAGTAAAACTTGATACTTAAGCTGTAGATATGTGTTTAAATTTATTTGGAGGGCTGTAATGAACACAGGGAGTAGCCAATGAAGGAAGAAAAGGGATTTATTAACAGATTAATATTCATGAAATACAGCTGCTCTGTATGTGCTTTATTTCTGGAATTCATTACCAAATGCTAAGAGAAGCCGTTAAAGAAATTGTGGCATGTTTCTGCAGTTTTAAATATTTTTAAATAATTGCTACAGTTTCCATAGAGATCAATAATTTTAAAATGAACGTTTGAATTTCTAGTGACTAACCTAAGGGAATCTCAGAATTATGATTTCAAGTTTTAAGACTGTTCCTGCAACAAAGAGCCAAACCAGAATTAATTTTGACTAGATGTTACTTCAGTAACTAATACTTAGAACCATAGAAAAGACATGCCTGATTGGGACTTTTAACATATTTGAAAACCTCAAGCTGTGTTTATAATTTACAGCATAGTCTTTGCAGCTTTGTAATCTTTACGAAACCCAGTCCAACATTACTTCCAGTTTCCAAGGGACTCCCTTCTCTTTGTTCTTCCGAATTGGAACATCCAGTGATCTTCAGAGGGCCTTTACAGAAATGTTTTGGTATATCTCAAACTGACTGCCAACAGATCGGCTCACTTGGGTGACTCCTTCTCCCTGCTGCACCAGGAGTCCTTAAATTTCTATGGTTTCCATCCCTGACCTGCCCATCTGCTTTTTCTTTCAAAGCTAATGGAGAAGAACAGCCAGAGTTTTTTCCTCGTTACTGACTGCAGAAGCTATTCTTCAAGTCTCTATTTTGGAACTTGCTATTTTTAATCTGTGTCCAAGGCTTTTTGAACCTGATTCATTTGGAGACTGTAAGTCTGCATGAAGTAGGACCAGCTGCCTCTTTCTTTGCAGTCAGGCTAAAATACTGCATGGATTTCAGCCTGGGCTCCCTATTCCTATGGTGTCTATCATCTGGTCTGTTTTGTTGGGCACAGGCAGATGCAATTTTTTTATTACCCCTTTTCCAGGGAATTCTCACTTTGAATTTAAGAGGCCAAAATACAACCACCTCTCAAAGACCTCTTTCCTGGAGCATTGCAGGCTGAGGAGTGACATTCTAGAGATTTATAAAATCATGAGGGACACGGAAAGGGTAAATAGACAAGGTCATTTCCCTGGAGTGGGGGAGTCCAAAATTAGAGGACAGAGATTTAAGGTGAGAGGGGCAAGATTTAAAAGGAACCTAAGGGGCAGCTTTTTCATGCAGAGGGTGAAGTATGTATGGAATGAGTGGAGTGGTGAGGAGGAAGTGGTGGAGGCTGGTACAATTACAACATTTAGAAGGCATCTGGATGGGTATATGAATAGGAAGGGTTTAAGAAGGGTGTGGGCCAAATGCTGGCAAATGGGACTAGATTAATTCAGGATATCTGATCGGCATGAATGAGTTGGACCGAAGGGTCTGTTTCCATGCTGTACATCTCTATGACTCTCTGCCTCTCTTTGGATTATAACATAAGTGCTGACATGTGGTAGTGGAGAGGGTGAATGCTTAAGGATGGTTGGGGTTCTTATTGATTAGGCTGTTTTGTCCTTTTGACTTAAAATTTTAAAGAAAGTGCCTTTCAAACATGCAAACAGGCCCAATTTAAAATAGGAGGGAGAGGTTGTGGTGGTTTAAAAAAAAAATCACTTTCCCTTCATAACTAATTTCCCGGTGTGCCTATTCCTGGGCCAAGAAGTTTTGATAGCAACAATTACTATTGCTACTTTGTGAATTCTTCACAAGTCCTGTTTCTTTAAAAAAAAGCTGCTTGTATTTTTCTATTGCTCTGTTGGGAAATCTCAACCTTTGTTTTTAATTAGACTTTTAAAGTTGATTTTTTTTTTGCTGAAGACTTGATGAGTGTCTGTTACATTCCCTAATGAACAATCTCCTCACAAAATCACAGTCTCAGAAATAATGCAGCCATTCCTGAGATTTTATTATCAAAGTAAACATCAAAGTAACAAGCTAACATTTACTACTCTTTTCATGGTAGGAGCATAATAAATTCAGAAATCTTATTCTATTTTATTTATTTTTTTTCTGATACTTTTTTCTTGTAACGAACCTTTCAAAAATATCCCAGGCCTGCAGATACAAAGGAAGAATATCTCCTAGTCAAAAGCTGAGGGAAACTGACAATTTTAATTAGCTCATTATTATTCTATGAAGAATTAATACCTGGTGCTTCATTACGTTTTTAGATAAGACCGGAATTGGCAAAAGTAACATGAGTGACAGCAGGAAACCATATGGCAGTTACATAATTTACAAGATACACATTAATTACTGATGATGAAGACCTTGTGAACTATTTGAGCTCATCCATCTGGAAGAAGTCTACAACTCCCCCCCGCCCACCTTTAGCATTCCAGCATCAGTTAAATAATTCCAGCATTTTTGTTCTCATACCCTATTCAAAGGCCATTTCATGTATTGGCCACCTTCTGCAGGAATGGCATTTCTGGACCTCACTTGCCTTCTGCCAGTTTGAATTAGTTATCGCTTCATCCTCCTGTCAAGTGTATATTGAAGTTGTATAATTGCCATTTAGCTCCATAACTCTGCGAAGCTTCCTCACCATGTGTCTTTTTGCATTTTCCCACATTTGGAGACTGAATGCAGTGCTCATTATACAGGGGTAGGTGATGGCCTAGTGGTATTGTTGCTAAACTATTATTTTAGAGACCCAGGTCATGTTCTGAGGATCTGGAATTCGAATCCTGCCATAGCAAATGGTGGAATTTGAATTTAATGTTTGTCTGGAAATAGAGTTTAATAGGAGTTTATGGCGGTTTAATACAAGTTTAATGATGAGTTTAATAAGACCACAAAACCATTACTGAGTATCAGGAATAAACCTCTCCAGTTTGCTAATGCCTTTCAGGGAAGGAAACTGCTGTCCTTACCTTTATCTAGCCTACATGTGACTCCAGACCCATAGCAATGTGGTTGACTCTTAACTGTCCTCAGGAAAATCAATGTGACACTTGCATCCCATGAATGAACAAAAAAAATACTGCCGGCAGTACTGATTTTAGTAAAGTATCCAGTGACTTGTGTAGTACTTGTTTGGTTACCTTTGTAGAGTGGAATTTTATTTGCTTTGTTGTTTGATGCTCCACAATGTTGCAATTTTGAACACAGAACCTACAAACATCGCTGGGTCTGATCACTTCTTTCTGGTTTGACGTGGTAGACTTTCCAATGGCCAAGTAATTGTCCCTGAAGCATGGATGGGAGTTGGGAATGGGCACCCTGTGGAATCCATCGCGTAGCAGAATCCAAAGGAATTGACCTGAAAGGTTGGCTGAACAATTCCTCAACGCCTGAAACCTTTCCAAGTAGACAGTCAGGCTGGGAGAACACAACAAGCAAGGCAGCATCAGGAGGTGGAGAATGGTCCTGAAGAAGGGTTACACCCGAAACATCGACTTCTCCACCTCCTGATGCTTCCTGGCTTGTTTTCTTCCAGCTTCCTGTCTGTCTACTTTGGAACCTTCTCAAAGCATCCTTTTAAATCTGAGAATTTAGAAAGTTCCAAATTAGTTAAATAAATTGCTGGGGAAAAGTTAGGTGATTAAATAATCAAACTAACTCCTGAGTAACTAGTCAACTGACACCCAAATTTCCTCACACATTCCCATTTATAATCTTTCCCCCAACCCTTTATGCTCCCCAGATCCTGATCAGAGACACAATAGTTTCCCCTGAACTCAACAGTCAGCCTCTCGCAGTACCACTGAATCTGACAGTACCCCTCCTGGACCCAATCATCCCCCTTCCCTGCCAGTGGACATGATTTCCCCCCTCTCACCTCCACGGCTAACCCGACCCCCACCCCCCCCCCCATCAGCCCAGGTTCCAGATGTAACTATCCTTACCCATTCCCGAGAGAATACTGCCAAATCAAAGACCAATGTTCCCACCCCTGATGGTCCCAATGTCTCCCACCCAATCCAACCTGCCCTAAACCCTCTCTTGCTTACCTGGACTCCTTGCCACTTTGCTCCCTGGCACTCTCCTCACCTGGCATGTCGGCACCCTACGCTGCTAGCACCTGGCACCCTACCCTCCTGGAACCCGAATCTCAAACCTTACGTACTTGCTGTTTCACAGCAGCCTGTTGAATTGACAGTCTGTAATTCTGAACCTTTACAGTTTAGAATACAACAGCTGACTGCTGTGAAACGGGAGCATGATCTGCCTTTGCACGATTGTCCTGTGCAACAAAGGACCTGTCCGAATGGAGCTACAGCTCCCCATTTCTGAAGAAGCACTGATTGGAATCTCCTGTCAGAAAGATGGAGCTCTGTCATTGCATTAAATAAAAAGTAGAATGACAGTCTGTGTGTGATTGCCACTCTACAGAAAATTTAATTTGCCTTATTATTATCTCATGTACTTAAATAGAGTGAAAAGCTTTGTTTTGTGTGTGGTGCAAGGAATCATACCATACAAAGTGCATAAGAGTAATACAACCGAGCAAAGAATACAATGTCACGACTGCAGAGAAAGTGCACAAAGAGTGAGATCAACATTTAAAATTTGAGAAGTCCATTCAGAAGTCTGATAACAGTGGGGAAGAAACTGTTCTTAAATCTGTTTTGGTATAGGTGTTTAAAGTTTTGTATCTTCCAGACAGAAGAGGTTGGAAAAGATTATAACTGGGGTGGGAGGGGTCTCTAATTATGTTAGCTTCCTTTTTCTCGGCAGGCAGAGGTGTAGATAGAATCACTGGATGGAAGGTTGGTTGGCCTGTGTGATGGACTGGGCTGTGTTCACAACTCTCTTCAGTTTCTGACAGTCCTGGGCAGAGCAGTAGCCATACCAAGCCGTGATGCATCTGGGGATAGAATGCTTTCTATGGTGTAGCTATAAAAAAATGGTAAATGGGCATGCTGAAATTTCCTCAGCCTCCTGAGGAAGTAGCGGTGTTGTTGTGCTTTCTTGGCTGTCACATCAACATGGGTTGACCAGGATAGAAAGTTCAGCCCATGCTGCTGTAAAGACTGTTTTCTTATTTTTGCACCTTTTTACAACTGTAGACTTTTTTTTCCTTAGTTTTGACTCCCAAGGATTTCAGTCATAAAAACTGAATGCTTGAAAGTAAGGAATTTATACCTTTTTCATGAATCTGATTTGTGTAGCTGTGGGTTCTGGCAATGCGCAGACAAACTTGGACAAGGTGTTGTTGTTATAAGTGAAACTAATTGGTTTGTGGACCATGGACTGATTAACGCTGTCAAAGACCTGCTGCCTGCCAACAACAATGTGATTGTCAGGTAGCTGAACAACTCAGGCTATGAAT
Organism: Chiloscyllium punctatum; assembly: GCF_047496795.1. Classification (NCBI taxonomy): domain Eukaryota; kingdom Metazoa; phylum Chordata; class Chondrichthyes; order Orectolobiformes; family Hemiscylliidae; genus Chiloscyllium; species Chiloscyllium punctatum. The sequence goes on along the minus strand of NC_092752.1, from coordinate 20,591,531 downwards.
AATAGAGAGAGAGAAGCTGGTTCAGACAGGAGAGAAACCAGCTGATCTACAACAGCAAAAAACGCTCGCTCTGTGGCCACTGCAGTAAGCCACTTGAAACCAGAAGAAAACCAACTTGCCTTTTCTTCAGCAGATGCTGCAAGTTGTGACTTTAAATTGGATAAACCAGTGACGTTTTGTAAGTAAACAGTCACCCTATGCCTCTTGCCAACCAGAGCAATAGGGAATAGGAAGGTCAAGGAGAAACACTTGGATCGACACAAACCAACTCAACAGATCTTGTGAACAAAGACTATGTGGCTATTTTCCCAGTTTTCCTTCCACATGTGAAACAGCCATTTCCTTGGCTGTTTGTGTGTGTGAAAAGGAATTTCTAAGACGTTTAGAATTTTAATTTGTACGGTCTACTTATTCAATTTGTTTATTTGTAGCTAGAATTTAACAATCTGTAATAAATGGTGATTTCTTGTTAACTACAGGAACCTGGTTAGTGCTTTTTATCCTGGCCCTGAAAATGAGGTAGTTTGGGATTGTTGAGTAATTCTTTTAAAAGAAGACATTAACTTATATGATGACACTGGGAAATAGCAGGACTTGCTTTTGAGCATTCTACCCCATTGAATCATTATTCAATACATAAGGATATATTGCCTATTTACTCCTTTTATGTTAAGTGGACACAAAAACTATTCAAATCCAGACCTCCTTTCCTTTTGATAATTTCGCCTACTCTATATTGAATTCCATCTGTCGCTGTGTTCTGTTGACTTCGAATTCATATTGTACTGTCGCTAAGTCCTTGGCCATCCCATCAGTCACGATGCCCCAGCCTTCATCCAGCGTTCTCCAACAAATGTTGAAAAGTAATCCAACATTGAATTCTGAAGACCTGTAACCAAACCAGCAAAAGCTGGAAACACACAGCTGTTTCAGTCAACCACATTTTTCCATTTAGAGGTGTTAACATTTTCAAAAAAAGCTTTTCATTTGAATCCTTGGACTTTGCACATACAGAATTTGGAGTGAAATTTAATGGCCTCCCTAGACGGGAGGGGAGAGGGGCATTTAATTGGGTGCAAGAATGGCAGGTAGAAATACTGCCAATTTTCTGCCTCTGCCCTGATTAACTCCAGGAAATGAAGGTTCGAGAACTGCCTTCCTGCCCCTCAATGCTGTTTGAGGCCATCATATGGGTAATTAATGTCTAGATTAAAGTGGTGCTGGAAAAGCACAGCAGGTCAGGCAGCATCCGAGGAGCAGGAAAATCGTTGTTTCAGGCAAAAGCCTTCATCAGGAATGCTTTTGCCTGAAACGTCGATTTTTCCTGTTCCTCGGATGCTGCCTGACCTGCTGTGCTTCTCCAGCATCACTCTAATCTAGACTCTGGTTTCCAGCATCTGCAGTCCTTGTTTTTACCTACTGGGTAATTAATGCCCATTGAGGGGTTTCATCCCACTGCCATTTGCATGAAATGTTGAAAAGCTTCAAATTGAAGTTTTGTGATAAGTTAATTATATTCTCTTCTGGACGGAGTTTAATAAAAACCAAGTGAAATGGTTTACAACACTTAAAGTGAAGCAATAGTTTCAGCTGGAACTCAGAGTGCAGAGTGATGAAGTAGGTAAGCTCACCACAATCAGTGGCTGAACCTCAAGGTGATGTAAGTTCAAGACAGGAATGATGGCCCTGAAATTCCTAATGTGGCAAAATAAAAAGTTGCATCGATCAAAATATGGCAAGTAATTTTTTTTTTATTGTGAGCTATATAATGACCTGCAGAGAAAACAAATGATGGCCTTAACTGTCCTGAAGGTAAGTTCAAACATGAGGCATGAATATATTTCCCTTAAGTCTTAATCCTTTGGTTATGTACTTAAAGATGTATGAATTGATGTTTTACTTTGTAGAATGCCTTAAGTAAAAGGTGCCTTGAGCAACACCGATGCATTCTGTAGTATGGAAAATAAGCTGGAAAGCTGAAGTGTTTTATTAGACTGGGACTCGTTTAATGTAAGAGATCGGAATGTTATAATGAGTGCCACTATATTTGTTTTCCAGACTCTCACCAATTGTTGTAACTGCTGTAGTAGTGCTTATTGTTGAAATTTTCGTAAACACTACGATTATCTCACCAGCAACCTGAGAAAGGTGACAAATTATGATCATAGTGGAAGAACAGTTTAAATCCTTTGACTCATTACAAAGACTGATTAGCCACCATTTCAATTGGTGAATGTTTAATAAGTGAACAGTGCATCTATCTCCTGTAGAAATAAGAAATATCTCTGTGTAATGCCATAAAGATACTTACATGTGTTGGATTTTTAGCTTGTGGTACCTTTTTGACATTTTTGTTTTAGTTCAGAAATATCAATTTATTAGAGAAATAGCTACAAGTGACTTTTCGAGAAAAGGGTCTCCGTGGAAAAGCACCTTTATTTGGGTGCATGGGTGAACATTAAATATTGTCTCTATGATTAATAAAGGCCAGTCTGGGACAAAGGGAAATTAAGTCACATAGAAAGAATAATTTGAATTATTTCCGTTTGACTTCAACCTGTTGCTGTCATTATTACTGGATGCTTCATATTTTTAATCCTAAACCACTACAAATATCTAATGGCCCGCAGGTCAGAGACTTGTGAATGCAGAGACAGCTCAGTCTGGGAAAATATTAAGGTAACGTGCTTCAAATCAAGTAATAAATGGGGGAAAAAATAAATACTTGCATTTATATAGCACCTTTTACATGTAATGGATGTCTCGGATCTCTTTGCAGCCAGTGAAGGACTTGCAAATTTCAGTGGCTGTCGTAACATAGGAAGAAAAGAAAATTGGGAACAGGCTCAGGTCAATATCGGGAAGGGAAGCAAAAAAAATCAATCCAGAAAGAGAAATGTGACTGACAAAGGTATGAGCTATAAATACAAAAACAGAGAATGCTGGAAAAAAACTCAGCAGGTCCGGCAGCGTCTGTAGGGAGGAATCAGAGTTAACATTGTGGGTCCACTGGACCCAAAACATTATTTCTTATTTCTCTCCACAGATGCTGCCAGACCTGCTGAGTTTTCCCAGCAATTTCAGTTTTCGTTGCTGATTTCCAGTATCCACAGTTCTTTTGGCAGCTTTTGTTAAAGGTATGAGCTACACGGTGCTCAAAACAGTTTGATTAAAACTGTTATACCAGCAGGTAGCAGATAAAGCTTTACCTCTTGGGCCTTTACATTTACATTTACATTAAATCGGGGCCAGTAGTTCTTACATTTCATAACCAAACCATCTATAATTGATCTGTGAAGTGGAAACTAAGAGAAAGTCCACACAAACGGATAGCGCTGATTATGTATTGAGTACTGTGTTCTGTTATTGCTGCTGAGATACAGAGAAAGCACCCTGCCAGTAGTGCAGAGAGAAATATAAGATTCTCTCACATTAAACATTAATTTCAGAGACTGAAATTTGCAAGTACCTCACTAGCTGCAGAGATGTGAGACATCTAGTACTTGTAAAAGGCACTCTATAAATGAAAGTCTTCATTTTTTTTCTTCATTATTTGCGAGAACAGGTATAGGAAATGTGGAATTCTTGGAATTGATGCATTTAATATGATATAAGATTATAACTGGCATGGACCATATTAATCAAGAAAATTAATGATAACATATTGTGGGTACACTATAAAGAAGTGGTGATTGGATTTAGTAAAGGTCAAAGTTAGTTCTGGTGCCAGGATTTTTCTTCATGGCAAGGCGTATTGGATGCAGAATGGAAATATGAATCGTGTAGTGAAGCTAAAGACGTTGGAATAATTTCTGAAACAACGAAATACTGTTAGGAAGGATGGGGTGTGGCAGAAGGGAAGCTGGAAACTTCTGAAATCTTTTCTGATTGGTAAATTAATGTGGACTCCGTGACTGCCTTCAGTCAAGAATTTAGAAGTGTAAGTTTTAATGTCCTCTAGTTATATTATCGATGAGAAAAGTTATAAAACTGGACCATCAGCACTGTAGCCAACGTCACTTAAGAAATATATTGACTGCAACTTAATGGGGCTTCTGTTGAATATATTATTTAGTACAGGTTGATGATTTTTTTAAAATGTGATTCGAGTTTTCACAGTGAAAGGCATTGCTCAGCAAATAATTCCAAAATAACTACCTTCTGATGCATGACATGTTGCAAACATTCCCTTCCCTTGATACCTAATGTTCGTTTGCTAACCAGGAAAAGGAATTGCAACCTCAGTTCAATTATTCTTGAAGGACAGTGAGAGCAAACTATTTGGAAATGGCATGAGTGATTCTGACCTGAGATACCTCATGGTATTTTTTTTTTCCTCTTTGCTCTATTTTTAAACACAGAATGTTTCCTGACTCCTGCCTGTGCTATTTTAACCTGAGCTAACAACTTGAGTTAAAAGATTTCAGAATGGAATTCAATGCAGCTTCATCAACCACTGGGTTAGAAGTTGTGCACAGCAGAAATAGAATTCCTCCTGTTTATTGCTGCAACCAAATGACTGGAGTTTGACCTTCTGGTTCTGGTGTACATAGACTGTAGCTTTTGATTGATCATCTGTTCTTGCGGAACATCTGCAAGCATAAATATTGTTTTCCTCATGGTTTAGACACTACCATAATCATTCTGCAACTTTAACTTCTAAGTACTTCTTTGAAAAGACAATCATCCAGCAAAATCATAGATACTTGGGCCTCATTGTGGTTCTGCTTAAGCTGCTATATCCCAATTTTAATCAGAGAATAGTGCATAGAAAGATGCAACTTGACTTATCAAGTCTTTGCTAAGAAAGTTTTGATATCACAGTATACCTAGACTGTACTGAATAATATTATTGGTTTTCCACCACTCTTCATTGTGGAAAATGCAGCTCCTTTACATATAAGAGTTTAGAACTTTGCACACTGGCTTTTACAAAGCAATTGAAATCTGTTTTCTATAAATTAGCAAATTTAAAAGTGTTCCCATCAGGGGTTTAACCTTCTCTCTCTCCTTTGGTGTTCTTTCACTGTGCTGAATGGGCTTTGCATGTAAGTAGTTAATTAATATGAACAAGGTTGACTTATTAGTGGTAGTTCATACGTGAAAAGCACCCTGGGTGGTTTGATGGGAGAAAAGCCATTTGGCTGTGTGTGATAATACTTCTGGATATTAAGAAAATGCTCACATGAGTGAGCTGAAACATTTTGTTTTTAAAATGTAGGTTGCTGCAGAGACTCTGCAGGTCTGGTAGCATCTGTGAAGGGAAACTAGCTGGGTTCCGAAGAACAATCATATTGGACTTGAAACATTAACTCTGTTTCTCCGCGCAGATACTCCTTGACCTGCTGCGTTTTTGTAGCACACTATTTTAATTTCAGATCTCCAGCATCAGCAGTGTTTTGCTTTTATTTACTTTTATAACTATGTAGAAGTCCAGAGCTTTAAAAAAAACTAACTAAATATCTAGCTGCATTTGCACTTGCTCAAGGTCAGAATGGAACTCGACTTTATTCATCCAAATATGGTGGGAGTTTTTAGTTACAGTGGTCAGGGATAGAAGTGGATGGGGCCTAAAAATACCAGATTCACTATTGTGTTGTAACTGACCCTGTCCCACATACCCTGTTCCACAAACCAGCCATCTTGACTCAGGCCAGTATGAAGGTATCACATTAAGCTCATCAAGAGCCTTAAAGGTTAATTTAGGAAGCTGACTGGGTTTTTCAGGTGGCCCGCAGTTTTATGATGCAATGGGCTTGGGAGGTGAATGTCTCAGATCAGTTGGCTCAGTTGGTTAGACAGCTGGCTTGCCATGCAGAGTGACATTGAAAGTCTGGGTTCATTCCCACACCAGCTAAGATTACTGTAGGGATGGCACAGTGGCTCAGTAGTTAACACTGCTACCTCACAGCGACAAGGACCCGGGTTTGATTCTGGCCTCTGGCATCTCTCTCCCCATGTCTGTGTGGGTTTCATGCCGATGCTCCTGTTTTGTCCCTCAGTCCAAAGATGTTCAGGTTAGCTTGATTGGCCATGGGAAATGTAGAGTTACAGGGATGGGGGGGTGAGGGTCTGGGTGGGATGCTGTTCAGAGGGGCATTGAGGAACTCTGGGCTGAATGGTCTGCTTAATCACTGTAGAAATTCTGTGATTCTCATGAGTAAATATTAAAAAAACACCCACCAGGCAGTCTAGAACAAACACTTCACAATAACAGAGCAGTAGGATTTTCCAATGTATTTGTTAATTTGACAAAATAAATATTGTCTCGTAAAACAGCTCATCAGTGCACACATTTGAAATTAAGGGAACAAACTGATTTGTTCATTTATGTGTATATTGTAGCAATTTTCAGTCTGCTCAACATGGGTCTTGATAATGATCCAACTCTAAATTGATAGCGCATTTCTTTCAGAAGAAAATGCTTTGTTCAGCAATTTTTTTTCAAGTGAACTCATTTCTAAAAACTGAGTCCATTGCGTATTATGGTTCTGCAAAATCTTATATTTCTTTATTAACAAGCATTTATTTTAATTTTCCATTGCTGTATGAGGCAGACAAAGCAAAGATTTATGTCTGTTTCCATAGTTAGTATTTCCTGGAATAGGACAGTCATCTATCTCCAGAGGTTGTAGCTTAAGGGATGCCATTCTGCATCAAGCATGGCTGACCAAATAATTCTCTCACTCTTATCTGCCATGGGTGTAATCTACCTTGCTGCTTCCCTCTCTCATCCAGAATTGGAAAAGTTTATTGATTTTGCTTCCAATTGTCTCCCTGCTCTCACTTCACCTGGTCCATCTCTGACTCCTCCCTTCGCATTCTTAACATCTCTGATTCTTGTTTCTAGGGTTGGGCTGGTCACCAGTATCCACCACAAACTCACTGACTCCCACAGTTATGTGGGCTATACATCCTCACACCTCCTTCCTGTAAAGACTCCATTCCATTCTCCCAGTTTCTCTGTCTCTATTGGATCTGTTCTGATGATGCCACCTTGCACAGGGAGGTCTCAGAAATGTCCACTTCTTTCCTCAACTGAGGATTGCCTGCTGTCAAGGTTGGTAGAGCCATTAGCTGTGTCTGACCGATTTCCCACACCTCTGTCCTCTTCCCCTCTTTTCCCTCCCACAACATTGCCCCGATCCTCACTTTTCATCCCATATCCAAAGGATCATTAGCTACTGTTTCTGCCAACCCCAGCGTGATGCCACCACCAGACACACATTTCCCTCCCCTCCATTGCCAGCCTTCTGCAGGGACTGTTCTCTCAAGAATACCCTAGCCCACTGCTCTTTCACTCCCACCACCTCGCAATACCCCCTCCGGACCTTCCCAGGCAAAAGGGAGGCAATGGCCTAATGGTGTTATCGCTTAATCCAGAGAGCCAGCTAATGTTCTGGGGACTGTGGTTTGAATCCTGCCATGGCAAATGGTGGAATTTGTATTCAATAGCAACCTGGCATTAAGAATCTAATGATGACCATGAATTCATTGTGGGTTACCAGGATAAACCCTTGTGGTTGCTTAGTGCCCTTTAGGGAAGGAAACTGCCATTTTACATGTCACTCCAGACCCACAACAATATGGTTGACTCCTAACTGCTTACTAGGCAATTAAACGTGGGCAGTGAATGCTGGCCTAGCCAGCATTGCCCTTATTCTTTCTTTCTGTAATTTAAAAAAATTTATTCAAAGTGTAACACCCATCCATTTACTTCCTCTCTCCTTACTATCCAAGACTCCAGACACCCCATCCAGGTGAAGCAGTGATTTACCTGCACTTCACTCTATCTAGTCTGTTGTATTGTGGTCTCCTGTGCATTGGGGAGACAAAACACAGACCAGACAACCGTTTTATGGAACACCACAAAAGATGACCCTGAGCTGCTTTTTGCCTGTCACTTCAACACCCCACCATGTTCCCTAGCCAGTGTTGCTGCCTCGGGCTTGCTGCAGTGCTCCAGCGAGGCTCAACGCAAGCTGGAAGAATTGCATTTCATTTTCTGCTTGGGCACCCTGCAGCCTTCAGGATTTAGTATCAAATTCAGTCAGATTAAGATCACCTTTACCCAATGCCACACTCCAGACACTGTCATCACTTGGTTGCTTTCATCATCATCAGCCCATTTTCATCTGCTTTCAGTTAATGGCCCAGTTAGTACCTTTTCCTCCTTCCTGGCTCACCATTAACACTCCATTCTTCTGCCTGACTATCTTTGTCTCCATTTATGGTTTACTCTTCTACCCCCTGTCATTAGCATATATACCACCATTTTCTAGCTGCTATCAATTCTGAAGAAGAGTCGTTGGATCTGAAACATTAACTGTGCTTTCTCTCCACAGATGCTGCCACATGTGCCGATCTTCTCCAGCAATTGCTGTTTTTATGCAAAGGCCACTTGAATTGGAGTGGGACTTGAACCTAGGGCTTCTTGCTTGGAGGCAGGGGTATAAGCCATTGCCCCAGAAAGCCCTCATATTGGTTTAGTTGACTCTTGCTTAAATTACAGTTTGAAAGAACTTCCCATTATCGCTGTTGCCGGGCTGTCACTGATGGAAGATCTGGAACATGTATCAGTTTACAACTACTGCATGCTAAATCAATGTAATTTCAGCATGAAATGTGAAGTATTCAACAATTAGCTTGAGGGTAGCAGGGTGGGAGTTTTTACTACAGACAGTATCTTAGTGTGGCCACTTTGTTTTCATGCACCATTTGTTTAAACTGCTTCATCAAACTCACTGTGCAGGATCCAGCTGGCTAAGGCAACTCTGAGATATCTGATACACTCTGATCGCCCTCAAGCTGACAGAGTGCAGGCCATTTTGAGTTTTCATTAACTCTGGCTGCCAGTTGAAAGCGAGCAACCTAGGGCAAACTGTTGGGACTGAATGGCCACAATATCAGCTGGAGCAGCTCTCCTTCAGAGTTAGCACCATTTAGATGAAGTGAAGGAAGAGGGACAACAGCCTTCCCTTGTGAATGCGTTGGAGATGGGAGAGATATTGACACCCTGCATCTTTAATTCCATATGAGACGTGCTGATAGAATGGGCTGAAGAAACCTCTGTGCTGATTGATTGTGTGCGTGTCAGTCAGAGCACCCGAAGGAAGGCAGCAGCCCAGGATGTATCTGTCACAACATTGCATCCGGGGGGGGGGAGGTTTTCAGGGTGATCATTGTTTCCAGAGCCCTCTCTGCTTTGTGGACACCTTACAGGTCACCCTGAAGGACATTGGAACATGGAGCTTTTCTGACTTGGTATGTCTTATGATTGTCTAGTCTGGCAAACTGTTAACTGAATTGATCTTTTTCCATTATAGTTGAGCTGCAAGGAGTAGTTGCAGATGCCACAGTTCCTTGGAGCAGTGAAGGTGAATAAATTGTTTCTGAAAGACTTTGGAGAGATATGTTGTCCATGCACTGGACACTTTGACCATTTTATGTAAAATCACTTAACCCAAGTGCTCCTGTCAATGAGGAGGAAGTGAGGACTGCAGATGCTGGAGATCAGAATCAAAGTGTAGTTCTGGAAAAGCACAGCAGGTCAGGCAGCATCCGAGGAGCAGGAGAATTGATGTTTGGGCCATAAGCCCTTCATCAGGAATCTTCGCACCACACTCTCGACTTATGTCAATGAGGCAGGGCACTCCAAATTCAATTTTTGAATCAATTCGATTTTTACTGACAAAATATTCCTTATTAAAAACATTGCGAGCATTTCCCAGATTCCCAGAATATTTGCTGCCTATATAGCTCAATCCATATGAAAAAGATCATTACCCGCAATGATCCATATGTTTGAGCTGGGCTGTTTAAATCTCTTTCCTCTCTGATGTAGCACTGACTCTCTTCCACAAAGGTGGGTCTTGCAGGTCAGACCGGATCATCTCCTGGGTCAGCGCACACACTTCTGCTGTGAGTCTCGCTGCGAGTCTTCGCTGTGGGGGTAGCTTCCAGGTGTGTGTTTTTATTCCCCTTGCCCCACATCTTCCTGGATGTTCTGTGGCCAATGGGGCCATGAACAGGATTCAACTGTTGCCATGCCAGGAGGAGTATGATGCACATACTCAGGCAGTCAAGATGCTAAAAAGTCTGATTCACCCTGCTCCAAAACCCATAGACTAGGTAGAACTGGTTGTCCTTGAACCTTTGTAAACTTTTTGACCTTAGTTTTCATTGGTTTTATCAAGCTGATGGTAACTGACTGCTGTTTAATGTAGTTTGGTCATTTTTCTATCAGGCCTGATTTCTGCGGTTGTGAGTCAGCTTAGAATGTCCAATTTTGGGTCTCTTGACCACGGAAGAATGTCATGATACTGTACTGATGAAAGTAATTCATTGAGGTGAATGCTGCGATGTATTCAGTCCCTGCCTCCAGCCTCACTTCTTTTTGATATTCAGCCAAACCAACCAAGGTGAACAAGTTAGATTTACATGCGAGGAGAGCTTTAGGTTCTATGCCGTGGTTTGATGAGAGGAGACAGTAATCGGTTGTGAGGAATAGACATACAGTTAAATGTGGAAATTTTCTGCTCCGTTTGCAAATGATTTTCACGAGGCTCAGAGCTGCTCTTCATTTGGTGATAAAATGTCCTTTCCTGAAGTAATGAGAAGCATTTTGTAGATTTGAATAATGGCTATCTGTGAAGAATGAAAAGGCTTTTCATCAGCATTATAGATTCAGAAGCTGTGGTACTTTTTTTTAACTAGAAGCCGTTGTTGATGGCTTGCTGCTGAATCTCATGTGCTGAAGGCAATGGTTTATCACGTTCCACCTCATCTCTTTTATTCAGCGCAATCTGTAAATTAATGGTCTCCATTTCCTTTCTCTTCTCTGTATCTCTTGCCAACTGCTAATGTATGCACGTGAAACCTGCCCCAAATATGGGACGCATTCAGCTCCTGGACCTCAGGTTCTTGATGGACAGTTCAATAATGATGTATGCAATGCAGAAAGCTTCACTGAGCCAGTTATTGGTATCTGTCATAAGATGATGGAATTGTGCAGTTGGTTACGACTGAAGTGGGTGTCCCTTGTCTGCATGCATCCATCCCGATAATTTGCTTTGACACCGAAGAATGCGGCTCTCATTGTTTGTCAGGAAACTGCAGAATCCTGTCAGGTCTCAAGGCAGCATGTATTCACAAGAAGAATGACTTGAATTCCATCATCAGCAAGTGTGTATCCTCAGAACAAAAATCTTTCATGTTGCTGACATTTAAGGTATTTTAATGCCCAGTGACACCATAAAGTTGGAATTATGGCACAATACAATTCCTGCATGAGCGAGTCAGCAGGGGAGAAATTGAACACCCAGATCCCATCTGAAGCCAACATTCATTACCTCCATAATACAGTGGTGCACTCTTGATTGACTTATTCATCTTAAAGCAGCCGAGGTTGCTAGGAAACAATCAGGTAACTCCAGTGCTACGGTTCCATTTGAAAGGGTAAGACCTCCTTGATCTGGTTCCAGCAGATGGCATCATGCCCTGCTTCTCAAGGAAACTGCAGCTTTCCTACATATGATGAAACACACACCTGTCCTTGATGTAGATCCGGTTGCATCTCTCTCTATCGGTCATCTGGTGCTGAGTAGATTATGCTGTTCTCTGCCATACTTGCACTGATGGCTACATCTGGCTTATGTCAAGTGAGTTTTCTTTTTGTATCTTGTCAAGCTCACCTCATTAATTGGCCTACTGTGTCTCTCACATCTGATTACCTCCCCATTTCCACGACCAACTCACACTCAGTGGATAACCACCCAAAGGTAACTGCCCTTGTGCCTGTAACATCTTAAAAAACCCATGATGCACCCAGACTGGCACTCAGTGCAGAGTTGCCCTGCACAATTGTTGACATTAGCCACAGACATAGCTGGAAGTGGGAAGTCAGAGCCCCCTGCCCAACCCCCCTCCAATGCAGGCAGTGCCTTGGAATCATGGTGGATGTGGTGCTGCTAATGCAGGACCTCCTCTTATCCTGGACCAACAAAGGAGGACATGATACCTGGCCAACCTAATCTGAGGTTGGCACTAAGGTTTAACGTATCTCTACCCAGTCTGGAGGAATGCCTAGTATTGAAGGAAGAGACACAATGACTCTCTCTGCCCTGTGCCACCATCTTCTCCCCGGTACCTTTTTTCTAACTTGATTTCTGTTCCTGTCCCCACCTCCCACCAAAACTCATGCTCTACCACCCTCACTATTGCCTGCAGCTTTCAGCCACTGTCAACAATAGCACCTGCAGGCCCTTTGCTCTGCCATCTCACCAGCTCGGAACACTTTTCCCATCTGCAACAGCATTGAGAGCTGTGCCGCTCGCTACCATCTCCCATATCACCTGCCTGTCTTGCCAGGAGGAGAGTGGGGCAGGAAGAGTCAGACGGGTGATGTGTTGCCCATCATTTGGCTCCTTGCCTCTTATAAGGAGAGATTTCTGACTCTGTCTGCTCTGAGTAGTCCCTAGACTGATACTGGAGACAGCCTGTGCTGGTACTCTCTGAGCAAAGGCTGTTCTCTCCCTTGATTGCCCAGTGCCAACTATGACCAGCATGCTGGCTTTGTGCCTACTCTAAAGAGCATGACGACACAAAGTAATATGAGCCCAATATTTCTGTCGGAGAGGGTAAAGCATGAGAAGGCAATCCAATCCAAGGCAAGGCATGTATGAGCATCTGGATAGGTTCTACTTGAGCAAACAAAGAGCCTGGAGATACAACCTGGTCCAGTCTATGAGCTGGTCCCTAAGCAAACAGTGTTCTTGCTGCAGCATTTCAATAATAGCTACTGGTGTATCCTTTGAAGAGCAGAAGCATACTGTCAGTGCATCGGAGATGTGCCTTAAGGATTCAGAAGCTGGCACATGTCAGATACCTACATTTGTGGATATTGGGTGTTTGGGGTCAGTTTCCATCGAGTCCGCCCTGAGATTTTGGTGCCCAGTGTCCAAAATGGATATTATTCAGATCAAGTGACAAGCTGGATCAGCCAGAAGTCAAGAGTGTGGTGCTGGAAAAGCACAGCAGATCAGGCAGCATCAGAGGACCAGGAAAATTGATGTTTTGGGTAAATGCCCTTCATCAGGAATGAGCCCATTTTGGTATTCTTCTCTGGTTTTCACCAACATCCAGCTGTTTGGTAAGATGGGAGTCTGAATGTTAATGAGGTGAGTTGAATTGCTAACGAGGTTTTTAACAAGTGTTAATCCTCATCAATTGGCATCTTGTTACTGCCTGGTGAGAATTGCACAGTGCTGCTTGTGAGAAACGTAGAAGATGGAGCAAGGTGTTCTCAAGAGCACGGCATTCCCCCAATAATGCCGTGGAGCATCAGCCTAAGTTCTGAACACCCGTTTCTACAGTGGGACCTGGATCCAACAATGGTACAATGTTCCCAAGACAGGAAACTCTACGATGGGCATTACGGTAAATTATCAGCAATGCTTTAAGCTGCAAAGCCTCAGAATAACAGTCCATATGTGGGTTTAGCAAAAGTAGGGCATTAATAGTATCTTTGCTGTGACCAGAAGATTGTGCAGTTTGACAGTGATTAATTTCTGGGAAGAAATAAGTTTTACCTTTTGGAAGTCGATTTGTGCCTGTGCTTTAATCAAGAGGAGGATAAGGGCATAGTGATAGAAGGGGTGGAATATTGTAGGGATCAGGTAACAGAAGGTATACTGAGATGTTTGGCCAAATTGGATAAGTGCAGTGAGACCCATCTTGATGTCAACAACCTTACTGCATCTTTTATGTTTTTCGCAAGCAGCATGTGGAGATTCTCACAAGGCATCAAAAAGGTTAACACTTGTTAAATTCCTTGTTAGCAGCCTAACTCACCTCATTAATATTCAGACTCCCATCTTACCAAACTCCTCAAACCAGCTGGATGCCAGTGAAAACTGGAGAAGGATACCAGGTCGGACTTCCATCTGATGCAGCTCATCACTTGTCCTGAATAACATCCTTGTTGGACACCGGGCACTAAAATCTCAGGGCAGACTCAATGGGAGCTGGCCACACACATCCCATGTCGATATACATTGGTATCTGACACGTATGAGTCTCTGAATCCTTAAGGCATATCTCCGATGCACTTAGAGTATGCCTCTGCACTTGGAGGGTGCACTGGTAACTATTAATTAAATGTTGCAGCAAGAACACTGTGTGTTCAGGGACCAGCTCATGGACTGAACCAGTTGTATCTCCAGGCTTTTTGTTTGCTCAATTAGACCTACTCTGATGTTCACAGCATCCCTGCCTTATATTATCCTCTCGTGCTTCACCAACTTTCAGATGAGATGTTAAACAGAGGCCCAGCCTGAATGCAAAAGATGCTATAGTCTGGCTTTGAGGAAGAGCGAGGATGGTCCCATTCCCCTGGATGACATTTAACACTCTTTCAACATCAATACAGACTACCTTGTTATTACCTCACTGCTGTTGGTTGGGGCTTGCTGTGTGCAAATTGGCTGCTATCTTTTCTAGTCAAGAGTGAGGTGCTGGTAAGATACAGCAGGTCAGGCAGCATCTGAGGAATAGGAGAATCGACATTTCTGGCATAAGCCCTTCATCAGGAATGAGGCTTGTGGGCCAGGGGACTGAGAGAGAAATGGGAAGGGTTTGGGGTTGGTGGGGGGAGAAGGTAGCTGAGAATGCCGTAGGTGGATGAACGTTGGGGGGAGTAGGTGATAGGTCGGCGAAGAGGGTGGAGTGGTTAGATGGGAAAGGTGATGGATTAGAATAGTGATTTCACTTTCAAAGTATTCATTCACAGCAAAGTGTTTTGGGATGGTCTGAAGTTGTGAAGGGTGCTGTATGGATGCAAGCTCCATTGGAATTTTAGTTACGTGTGGTTTCAGTTGAAGGTGACAAAAGAAAATTTAGAAAACCAATATTTGGAGAGGGTTTTCAGAGAAGAGCTCCTCATCTCCATTGGGACTTGGGGATATTGGACAGTGGTCACTGGGATAGGCTGAATGACCTCAACCCTAATGTAAGGACTCTAGCACTGTGGCCAATTGAATGCAATTCCTGAAATAACTCCACAGAGACTGGCATCCTGCCATCCTTTTATTTACCTTTGCACATTACTTGACACTGGTCAGTCTTCCTCAAACCAGCTCAGAGTGAACAGAGCCTCTGACACTCCTGTTTATATCTGTCAGCACAGCTCCCTAATTGGACCAGGCCAACAGCCCCACTCCTATTCTATGAGATCTACTTGGCTGACTTTGTTACAGTCACTACAGTTCCTATCAGTAAGAACCTACCTCAGTCAAGAGAATAGGACAGTGGATATTTTTAAATATTAGAATTGCTGATAAATATACTTCTGGTTTCCTTTTTTTCAGAAGTAATCTCCAGCATGGCAGCTGGGATTGTGAGATGATGGGTTTGGGTAGATTTCATCCACTACAACAATATTATTCCTGAAAAAGTTGTACTCTTTGCATAGGAATGTCGTCTGAGAAATTCAACTTATTCATGCATATTTAATGTTAGGATTTGCTTTGCTTACCTGCAGAGTTCTGTCAAATTCAGTCTTCTGTCCCTGGGAGTAATGGAGCTGCAGGCAGTGCAATGTTTGTAACTCTGTGTTAGTTCCTTAACAAACGAGTTTGCTCCTTACACTGTGCAGTATTGATCAACTTGCTTATCCAATAGTCCCTGATTTTTACTTTTGGAGTATTTGTGATACTTCCTCGCATAGAGAATAATGTGGCTCAGCAAATCTGGAAATTGTAACAATCTGCCCATTGTGCATCTGCATTGTAAGTTCATCACTTTCAGCCTAAAATATGTAATTATACACCATAGTGGTCAGACATAGTGGACACAGCTGTAGAAAATGCACATCCCTGTTCACAGACCAAATTTTATACTAATCTTTCTCTGCTTATTCAGCACCACAAACTCAAAAACTGTCATGAATATGTCCATATCACCAATCTGTGTGGATAGTCCTTCCTTTCCATTTTGGGAAGTAACCATATTTTTATATCTGGTAAGTACAGGTCTCCTTGTCAAAAACCTGAAGCGGTTAGGGTGAGAAAGATCTCACTATTGGCACTAGCATTGCAAAGTTGTAAAGTGCTATTTAACCAGCAAGCATCGGAGATGTGGCCTGGGGCAATGTGTGAGAAGTCTGTGGGTTAATCTATCATGAAAAATACCAGCGAAGACTGACCAATGTAATACTATATTTGGTGAAAAATTGGTTCTGTAGTTGTAACTGATGGGAAAAGCACAGAGTGTAATTGATTCATTGTCAAAGTAATGAGATGGTTCCTGATATGAAGTGAAAATGCTGTTTTCTGAATTTAAGCCGAATGTTTTCGGTTCAATTCCATCTGTAAAAATATCAAGTGGGCTAATTTTTCCTTTCTCCTTAAATAAAAATGTAGAATGACTGGCAGACCATTTAGCACAGGAGTAGAGTGACATGTGTGAATTGCTTTTAAATTCAGAGTTTACCATTTGGACAGTACAAGTGGTTGAACATGCTTGAATGAAAACACATTATCAGAGAAAATACTGTGTTGTAATTTAATCCCTAATTACTACTGGGTGGATGAATTTGTGTAGATCATATTTACAAAGGGTATTCTAGGAAGTGATGAATTATTTGAGGGAAATATACTAGTTGTGTGCAGAATATTCTGACTTGGATTTGTGGAATCAGATTAATTTTAAATGGAAAGTCGGGTGCTTTGGTCAAAAAGTTGCCATTAATGATTTGTTAAAGATATCCTGTGTAGATGAAGTTACTTGTGGAGTCAGTGAATGATTGGGAGGGAAGAAATCAAGTTAGTCTATCAGCTGTGTTGCTTAATGTGAAGCCAGGGGAAATGGATAGGAACACATCATCTATGACAAATTGCAGTGGCACAACCCTTGTGCAGATTCAATCCTTTCAGCAGTTTCAAAATATGTGTAACATGCAAAGAAATGAATCACTGAGAGCTTTTTTTGCCTGTGTCAACTTTATCAAGTTTCATGGATGGTTTCCCTTGGTGACTCCTAATGGTTTTCTTGCTGAATCTTATCATTACTTGCCTCATTAATTACCTATCCTGCCTCCTCCACACCTTTTGTTCTCCAATTATAGCCCCATTCAACTACTCGGTCTGGCAGCACCAATTCGTCACTGCCAGGATATCCCAGAATGGACTGGCATCCCAGGCACTGGTTGGCACAGTGGCTCAATGGTTAGCACTGCTGTCTCACAGCACTAGGGACCTGGGTTCAATTCCAGCCTCGGGTGACTGTCTGTGTGGAGTTTGAGTCTGCATGGGTTTCCTCCCATCATCTGAAAATGTACAGATTAGGTGAATTGGCCATGCTAATTTGCCCCCGAGTGTTCAGGGATGTATAGGTTAGGGGAATGTGTCTGGGTGGGTTAATCTTTGGAGGGTCAGTGTGGATTTGTTAGGCTGAAGGGCCTACTTCCACACTTTAGGGATTCTATTTTACACACACAGGGTGGTGGGTGTCTGGAACGCGTTGCCAGTAGAGGTAGTAGAGGCAGGCACGGTAGATTCATTCAAGATGCATTTGGACAGATGCATGAGTATTTGGGGAGCAAGGGATACAGCTGCTTAGGAATTGGGTGACAGGTTTAGACAGTAGATTTGGATTGGCTCAGGCTTGGAGGGCTGAAGGGCCTGTTCCTGGGCTGTAAATTTTCTTTGTTCTTTGGGTGAATTGACTACTTACGTGCAGTAATGATTTTCTGAACGGTCTGTTCCCTTTCAGTAACTATAGTTTTTTGTTTTAACAATTGTCCATTTCTTGTCCTCCAACAGTTGTTATGAAGATTCAATTCTCTTCTCTAGCATTCTTGTCTCACTGTGCCAATTCCTGACTTGCCCATTTTTGCAAGAAAAAGAGCAAAATACCTTGGCTGCTGGAAATCTGAAACCAACCCGGTGGAGGGAGAAACCGAGTTAACATCTCGAGTCTGATATGACTGTTCTTCAGAATTTCTCCTTCTGAAGAAATCGTACCAAAACATTAACTCTGTTTCTCTCTTCACCGACATTCCAGAACTGCTGAGTTTGTCCAACATTTTGTTGGAAAAATATTCAATGCCACAGTTTCACAAAGCCACATCTGCGCCCTGCCTTCCTGCTACTTGTTTGATAGTATAACATGGTAATTCTACATGTGCCTGTTATTGTAGGGGGTCTGTACTAGAATCTAATGACGATTTTAGAAGAATTCCCTGTTGTTATTAATTCAGTCAGTATTTGGTACTTTTCAATATAAATGATTGCCTGAAATTTCTGTTGGTTTCTTTTGATACAGTGCAATGATTTTTCTGAAGATAGGAGAAATGCCTGGTTTTGTCATTTTACTAGAGTTTCAGCCAACCATGCGGGGGAGATCAGGCTATGGCTTCAAAAATTCTCCTCCAGTGGAAATCCAATTGAACTTTATCTTTCTTTCATGTGGCTTTTGAAAGTCAACAACTTGGTTAGTTATTGAGTCATGTTAAAATTTGCTCACACCATAATACCTTGCAGAGACAGTGACAGAAAAGGTGGCACGGTGGCTCAGTGGTTAGCACTGCTGCCTCAGGGGTCCAGCTTCACCTGAGGCCAACTGAAGATGTTACCTAGTAGGGTAAGGAAACGTCTAGGATTTCAGCTTCAGGCGAACGTCTGTGTGGAGTTTGCACATTCTCCCCGTGTCTGCATGGGTTTCCATCGGCTACTCCGGTTTTCTCCCACAGTCCAAAGATGTGCAGGTTAGGTGATTTGGCTATGCTAAACTGCCTATGATGTTCACGGTTGTGCAGGTTAGATGCATTAATTAGGGTAAATATAGAGTAATAGGGGACGGGAATGGATCTGGGTGAGTTAGTTTTCAGAGGGTCGGTGTGGATTTGTTGGGCCGAAGGGCCTGTTTCCACACTGTCAGGATTCTAATTCTAAAAAGATTTCTCTTGTAATGACTTTGAGAATTTTTGTTCCAGCGGGTTTTGAGAAGATTTGTTGCTCAGGTTGAGGTTTTGGATGTAGGTTTGCTCACTGAGCTGCAAGGTTCATTCCTAGACGTTTCCTTACCCTACTAGGTAACATCTTCAGTTGGCCTCAGGTGAAGCAATGCTGAAAATTCCTGCTTTCTATTTATATGTTTGGGTTTCCTTGGGTTGGTGATGTCATTTCCTTTAGTGGTGATATTTCCTGTGGTGAAGTCACTTCCTGTTCCTTTTCTCAGGGTGATAGATGGGGTCTAACTCGATGTGTTTGTTGAGAGTTCTGGTTGGGACATAACCCTTTCTCACTAGTATCCTCACATATGGATGGGGAAGGATACCACTTCGACTGATACAACACATCCATCCTAGGATAAGCCAGACAAAAAAACGCACGAGAATCCCTAGAAGCAGGGCAGCACGGTGGCTCAGTGGCTAGCACTGCTGCCTCACAGCACTAGGGACCCAGGTTCGATTCCAGCCTCTGAAGATAGGAGAACATGTGTAACAGGGGGACTGTGTGGAGTTGCATATTCTCCCCTTGTCTGCGTGGATTTCCTCCTTGTGCTCGGGTTTCTTCCCACCGTCCAAAGATGTGCAGGTCAGGTGAATTGGCCATGCTAAATTGCCCATAGTGTTATTCAGAGGGAATGGGTCCAGGTGGGTTATTCTTTGGAGGGTTGGTGTGGACTTGTTGGGCTGAAGAGCCTGTCTCCACACTTCTAGGGAATCTAGTCTAATCATGGCATTCCAACCAGAATGCTATCAACAAACACATCGAGTTAGACCCCATCTACCACCCCCTGAGAAAAGGAACAGGAAGTGACTTCACCACAGGAAATAACATCACCACAGGAAATTACATCACCAACCCAAAGAAACCCAAACATAGAAAGCAGGAATTTTCAACATTGCTTCGCCTGAGGCCCATTAAAGATGTTACCTAGTAAGGTAACAAAACATCTGGAAATGAACCTTGCAGCTCAGCAAGCAAACTTACATCCAAACGTTTTTGTTCCAATTCCTTTGTGGTCTTCCCACACCATGTGCTTCTTGCCGAATAACAATCTCTAAACTTGAACTGTCCTTGACCTACACTGGAAGCCAGCAAATTGTTCCTAGATATCAAACCGACCTTATGGCTTTTCTGTTGTGTTCTACTTGACTTCCCATGAAGAGGCAAGTTTATTTCATGTAAATAAGTGCCTCTGCACTCAGTCATTCATTGGAAGTATAGGCTTCAGTTCAGATGCTGCAAAACTGGTATTCGATCTCGTCTTCCAGGAAATTCATACAGTTATACCTTTTGACTCACTTAAATGCAGTTCCCAATTCTTTTCTTGTCTCTGGTTATGCAATGCCAGTATCTGGGCTGGTGCTTGCAAATATCCAAGTAACAATGCATTATCCATCTGTTGTCTTGCCACCCTAGGCTTCAGGAGCTGAGCTACAGAAATGTCTTATTATCTGCAAGCCCAAAGCCAGAGGCTAGCATAGGGATGAGAGAGGGCCTTGGTGGTGGCAGTCAGGGGAGAGATTGTGATGGTGAGGCAGTTTCCATATGGCAACTTTTTGGATATGAGGGCAAGGGATTAATGGAGAGGACTCCTCACAGTTATGGCCATCAGGGATTTGAGGGGGGTAGATGCATTTTGTGCCATATCTGGCTCATTTCCAATGGGCACAGCTTTGAATCTCAATGTCCATTCACGAATATCAAGGGAAGTTAACTTTGTATCCTATGAATTCATGCTTATGGTCAACCATTGAGTTCATGTGAACAGTCCAGGTGATTTAACATGTATATCTAGAGTACAAGGATACAGAAGTTATGATGCAGTTATACAAAACCCTGGTTACACCGCACTTGGAATACTGTGAATAAATTTGTGCACCACATCTCAGGAAGGATATGTTGACCTTGGAGGTAGTACAGTGTAAGTTTACAAAAATGATACCTGAATCTTAGGGGTTGTTCTGACAAGGGATTAAATAAATTAGGCCTGGCTTCTTTAGAATTTAGAAGGTTAAATGGTAAGTTGATTGAATTCTTCATTTCTTATTTACATAAAGGGGCAGAGTAGATAAAGCTGTACTATTTCTACTGGTTGGAGATTCTAGAACTAGCAGGGAAAGTCTTAAAGACTTACACCAGACATTACAGGAGAGATGCTGGTAGCCTATGGAACTTTCTTCCATAAGTGGCAACTGATGCTAGATGAGGTACTTTTAAATCTGAATAGATAAACTTTTGTTATGCAAGGTATTATGGGATATGGGCCAAAGGCAGGTATAAGCAGTCAGGCCACAGATCAGCCATATTCTCATTGAATGGCAGAACAGCCTTGAGGGGTAGAATGGCCTACTCCTGTTCGTGTCTTATTTTCTGTGTTTAACATTCACTCCCTCTACCACTGCCACACAGGCCCCCGTAGTGTGTACTATATACAAGTTCACCTCAACAACAGGAGTTTCTGAGCCAGCGACCTCCATATGAATAAGATCAGAGGCAGCAGATGAAGGGAACGCCATCACTTGCAGGTTCCCTGCCAAGCCCCACACACCAACAGGACTTGGAAATATATTGCATTTCTTTTACCGTCACTGGGTCATTATCCTGGAACTTCCTCCATAACAGCATTGTGGGTGTACCTAAACCAGCAGAACTGCAATGGTTTTAGAAGGCAGCTCACTACCACCACTTACTCAAGGGGTAATTAGAGATGAACAACACATGTTGGCCTTTACTGGCATTCACATCTCATTAAAGCATTTTAAAAAGGCGCAAAGCCTTGAAGTCTGTATATTAAAGAACATTAAAGGCCTTGTACAGTAAAGCAAGATTCATTAAAATCCATCTCCCAGCTTGCAATAAGCCAATTGAAGGAATCACTGAAAGGCAAGGCCACTCATAGATTTAATGAATTATCGAGAATGCAGGTTTGAATCATAAAGCCTGACATTAATGTATTTTGCTGAATAAAAATGTTTCCTGTCTGTTTTGTATTCTGCTTCAGAGATCATGATAATGGTGAGTTTAGTGACTGTGATTGTGGCAACATCATTGAATCAATATATCTATCCTCTGTTTGTCCTGTTGCTGCAAGAACTGCTTATACCAGGCCATGATTTGCTATGGTAAAATACCTAAAATTGACTGTGTCATGCTGATGAAGGCTAGAGCTGACAAACAGCATTATCTGGTACGTGAGACCTGATATTTTTATTCTAAGCATAATTCGCAGTTTTCCCCAGCCTTTTGAGGGACATTGGGAGAAGGATCCCTGATCCTTCAGGGATGATCAACCTTGAACCACATCATGAACTGTCTTCCATGGTTAAGAGACGCTAATATAGGATGTGAAACTAATGTTCCTAGTGTACAGGTAGAGAGATACTAATACTGTGCCACAAGACCTCTTTTGGTATCTTGAAGAGGGCTAATAATACTCCATTCCTCAACCAATTAGTTTGAAAGATTATGAAATTACTGGTGCGAGAACGGAGAAGGAAGTGTAAATCAATGTGGGTGAATTCAATGTCAAAACAGGGACAGAAAGAAAAATAAAGAAAGACTGGATGAACCAAGAAAGTCGGGAAACCGGAAAGGAAGTCATAATAATTACACATTTCAAACTTTACATTTCCCAACCATTAAAGTTTGAAGGAATAAGACACTGTTCTTATAATAATTAATTCTCTGTACTGGTGTGGTGAACACCTTTAAAAATACCAGAGACCAAATGACAAAGTTTAACTTTCTGCAATGAGTTTAATTTGTATTTCTTGCACAAATCAAGTGACTTTATGCAATTCAATGCATTTGATTTGCAAGTCAGAGAGAGCAGAGATTTTCACAAAGCCAACAGTGCATTGATGGATATGGAATAGAAACTTTCAGATATCTAAACTTCACCTTGGGTCTATCGGGTCTTGCAGCGCTGCAGCAATTACACATAATAATACAGAGCACTTTGAACCTTATGGTCATTTTGATGGCAAATTATGGGTTAATGTAGACCAGTTTCTCAAAGGGAGGGAGAATGGAATATAGTATTATGCTGCACCAGCCTGCTATTGATTTGGTCTCAGCTGCTCTTTGTGTAGTTATAATCTGAAACTACATGCTTTAGTTCTTAGCATGATTTTAAATCGTGTGAGCTGGAACTGGAGGAAAACTGCATATGCCAATACAGTCTTTTTTCCAAACGTTTTAGGCCACTCCTTCAGTGTCATAGAGATATACAGCACGGAAACAGGCCCTTCGGTCCAACTCATCCATGCTGACCAGATATCCTAAAGTAATCTCGTCCTATTTGCCAGCATTTGGTGCATATTCCTCAAAATCCTTCCTATTCATACACCCATCCAGATACCTTTTAAATGTTGTAATTGTACCAGCCTCCACCACTTCCTCAAGCAGCTCATTCCATACATGCACCACCCTCAACATGAAAAGGTTGCCACTTAAGTCACTTTTTAATTCTTTCCCCTCTCACCTAAAACCTCTAGTTCTGGACTAGCACCAGTCTATTCAGTCTTTCCCGAGAGCTCAAACTCTCCAACCCTAGCAACATCCTTATAAATCTTTTCTGAATCCTTTCAAGTTTCACAACATCCTTCCTGCAGCAGGGAGACTGGAATTGCATGCAATGTTCTACAGGTGGCCTAATAATGTCCTGTACAGCGGCAACATGACCTCCCAACCCCTATACTCAATGCACTGACCAATAAAGGCAAATGTACCAAACACCACCTTCACTATCCTATCCTTACCTGAGATTCCACTTTCAAGGAACTATGAACCTGCAGGCCAAAGTCTCTTTGTTGAGCAACACTCCCTAGGGCCTTACCATTAATTGTATAAGTCCAGCTCTGATTTGCCTTTCCAAAATGCAACACCTTACATTTATCTAAATTAAAGTCCATCTGTCACTGCTCGGCCCACTGGCCCATCTGATCAACTTCCTGTTGTATTCTGAGGTAACTACACCTCTGATTTTAGCATCATCTGCAAATTTACTAACCATACCTCCTATGTTCACATCCAAATCATTTCTATAAATGATGAAAAACAGTAGACCCAGCACAGATTCTTGTGGCATATCGCTGTCTTAGGCCTCCAGTCTGAAAGGCAACCCTCCTCTACCACCCTCTGTCTTCTACCTTCGAGCAAGTTCTGTATCTGGCCAGATGACCTATTCTGAGTTCTGCCTGACGACAAGCTTGTCAAAGATTAAATGGGAACAGGTTGTTTTTGAATTAAAATTACATTTTATTGCCATCTATACTCAATTACAGGAGTACAGTGAAAAGTCTATAATGTTACCTCTCATGGCACCATCCCAGGCACAAATCTTAGATACAAAAAGAAAAATAAAGAAAAGTTGCTTTACCTTACCACTTCATAGTATAAGTTAGAAATAAGATATAGTTAAAAGGATAAATATTACAGTCCAATAAACACTTATCAGGAAGATGTTGTACTCACACTTATAAACAATGACCAGGGCAACTGTTGTGCTAGATATGAGTCAAGATACAGTCGGAAATGTCAAGTTTTGTAAAGGGCTATACTTCAAACTGTCTGTTTAATTTCATGATAGAATGGGCTTGAGTCAAATCAATAGCTGATTTTAATTTCTACCTGGATACAAGGCCCATGTGATTCCTGTTGCTGCGGTAGTGGGTTCTGAGTGCAACAGTTAGTAAATCACCAGGCTGACTATCACTGAACCGCATAGCCAGTTTCAAGCTCCAAGCATCCAAGGGTAGGAGGGAGCAGAGAGATCGAGGCAGCTAATCATGTATCACCACCCCGAATTTATTTGGGAGATCACTCAGCTGAGATTGAACAGAGGAGTTAACCAAGACTGAGAGATTTGTATAGAGCTTTGGATAATGGGAAGGAACTCTGGGATGACCCTCACGCTGGATACAAAGTGATTTTATCTGGAAAAGATAAATTGGGAGCACAGTCTTAAGGTAAGGAACAGGAGATTTAGAGGGGATTTGAAGAAAGTTATGCCACCTAGAGGGTGGTGGTTTTCAGGAACACATTGCCTAAAAAGGC
This sequence comes from Chiloscyllium punctatum, assembly GCF_047496795.1. NCBI lineage: Eukaryota > Metazoa > Chordata > Chondrichthyes > Orectolobiformes > Hemiscylliidae > Chiloscyllium > Chiloscyllium punctatum. The sequence goes on along the minus strand of NC_092752.1, from coordinate 20,566,464 downwards.
TAGTAGAGGCAAGAACCCTCAAGACATTTAAGATGAGCACTTGAAATGCCACACATACAAGCCCAAGTGATGTTAAATGAGATTAAACTAGATGTTTGATCATCAGCTTGGAGATGATGAACAGAAGAACTTTTTTACAAGCTGTAGGTTCTCTGAGACTCCATGACCCTTGGTTCTCCATCGAATATGCAAGTCCAGGGTCCAACAATAGTGACTGGCAAAATCCCCATTGTTAGAAGCCTATGGTTTTTATTCATTATTGAAGCAGTATACATATTAGGAAATGAGAGCTGGATTTTTCATATTGTTAACATTGATGTGGTCATTTGTTTGGCGAACAGTTTATAAACTGTGCACCTTCGTGCACACACGTCATTGTCTCACTTTTGGAAATAGTGAGGAAATGGTGGGAGGATTCTTGCACTGAATATCAATTTGATGTTGTGTGGCCAATTAGTCCTGGCATGGAATGTGAAACTGGAACATGTGGGTCAGAGCTAAGGACACCACCACTGCAGAACAAGACACTCCTGCACTCTGAATATTTAACAGTGCAGTCACTGTATATCACTGAAAACTATTTTACTTTACTCAGACTTCTAGGCCAATCAGAACTGGAAACTTAAGGAGTAAACACCAAAATGAATGTCTTTGCCTAAATTCCAAAAACATTTTAAGTAAAGCTGTGGAGTTAGAGGCATTGGTGACAGCTAAGTTATACAGCTCTGTGAATATTCTTTGCAAAGTCCATGCAGGTACTGTGATCTTTTACATTCTTACTTGCATTTCCTTGCACACAGCAACTATTTTTCAGAATGACAACGTGCAAAACCTTTTTGAAAATGTTGATTAACTTTTGTCAAAAGTTTCCTTGGAGCTTCGCTCTTTCTTTCCTCTCTTTTCGTCTGTCTCTGTCTGTCTGTCTGTCTGTCTCACTCACTCACTCACACTCTCTCTCTCACACTCTCTCACTCACACTCTCACACTCTCTCTCACTCTCTCACTCTCTCACACTCTCTCTCTCTCACACTCTCTCTCTCTCTCTATCTATCTATCTATCTCTCTGCCAGACTAACTTTGCCAGAAACACAGCAGAACCCTGTTTGCACATAAATGGCGTTTTCACCTCATTCCCCTTGAAGTAACTGATGCAGAGCGGAATCAACTTCCTAGAAATTCTAGGCCAATGTGCAAGTTGTATTCATTCCATTTAGACCAGTGCAGCTGAAGCCAAGGTAACTTTATGGAACTTTCCATAAAGCAATGCTCTCAAATACGCACCTGAATGTGTGAGAGTGTGGACTAAACCCCCTAAGGGTTTTGACTGAAATAAATATACTTCTGTGATACACTGTCCTCTGAGCCATTCGTTTGCAAAGGGTGCACCACAAACCAGCATCCAGAAGCCATTGGATGCATGACTGTAAAAGATCAAAGTTCTGGCAGTCCATCAGCAGAGAGTTCGGAGTTGAGAAACGACTTTCAGACAGAGCCCAAATTGTAAGGAAGGGGTGGGATTGATTCCAAATCCCAGCCTGCTGAGGCCACAGCAAAAGAAGATGAAAAAAGGATATTTTATTTCATTTTGACAACAGAAAATACTGGGCCAGATGCTCGCTGAAGGGGGTACGCTCATAAGCCTTTTCAAAATGGTGGCTGAAGCCCTGATTTTATGAATCATGACCCCATCCTGGATTTTGTAATTTTCCAGAGTCACTTTTAAAGTTAACAGGCTAGTTTGGGTCGTGAGAGTGTGCCAATGGCTCCTGATCTGGGTGGGACCATTGTGGAGATTGTCCTGGTCTCCTCTTCTGCGATTTCCAGGCCAGATGTTTGAAGGGCTATGGTTTAAGGCACATCAGGGATGTAAAAAAATTAGAGCTCCATGGGGAAATCCTTTTGAAATTGAATTCAAAAGATCTGCCCCATAACCCTCATATCAATGTATGCCAATCCTCTCAGCTCTCACCAAGTCCCACCATGCTTCCCAATCCAAGGACTCTCCCCAAACCTCCCTCTGGCACACCTCCAGAAGTAAATTCTGTGAATGATGCACAGACTGGTCCAACTCGCCTCACAAACTTAAATGGTGTTTCAATATGACAGTTATGTTCAATTGCAAGTGTTACTGGTTATTTTAGGATTTATTTTCCCTCTGGGTCTCATATCAACATGACCCCAAATAACTCCCATAGCCTGCATGCTAATGTAAGGCACTTCAATAACCAGGAGCTCACTACATACTGTTTAGAAGCAATGTGCCAACTGAATGTATGATAAAATGATTTTCTTTTTAAGAAGTAATACATTTATAAGTTTTCACAAAGTGGAAAAGAAAACTCCTTTTTACTACAAGATAATGAAAGTGTCAGTCATCCAGACCTTGTTAAAGTTTGAAACAGTACTTGGAATCAGTTTATCTTCTGCAAACAAACTTGAAATTAATTGCAATTAGACAGCCAGAACTGTCAATCATGCTGAGGTGCAGCTTTTCCGATAACCCAGTGGTTGTAATGCTGACAGCCAATAGTGCTGAAACATCGGAGTCCCTGTCTGGTCGACAGCTCTAGCTATCTGATCTGTTAATTACACAATGTTTGTTTGCATAGAGCCTTAGAGTTTCCAGTGTTGAAACATTAAAAGGCCTGGTTTACATACGTACTATTTTTTAGTCGAATGGAGTTTTTTGTTTAAGCATAGTGAGAAGTCATGAATGAATAACTTTTTTTAGAAATGTTTATTTATGCAACTTCCACTATCTGGCTTATTTTGTCCATATTGTTGGTGAATGGGCATGTGAGGAGGGGTATATCTAGCTTCGGGGACATGCGGTGTTTAGTACAGACTATTTCAGCTGTGTATTGACAAGGAAGAGATTGAATGTCAAAGGTCATGGATTGGTGCCAGTCATCACAGCACCAGGGTCCCAGGTTCGATTCTGGCCTCGGGCGACTGTGTGTGTGGAGTTTGCGCATTCTCCCCATGTCTGCGTGAGTTTCCTCCCACAGTCCAAAAATGTGCAGGCCAGGTGAATCGGCCATGCTCAATTGCCCGTAGTGTTAGGTGCATTAATCACAGGGGAATGGGACTGGATGGGTTGCTCTTCAGAGGGTCGGTGTGGACTTGTTGGGCCGAAGGGCCTGTTTCCACACTGTTGGGAGTCTAATCTAATCTAAAAAAAAGGGCAATTCTGTCTTGGATGCCTGTCAAGTTTCTTCACTATTGTTGGAATTGCACCCACCCAAGCAAATGGAGGGTATTTCATCACACTCCTGATTTGTGTCTTTCTAGTTGATGAACAGTAATTGTGGGATCAGGAGGTGAGTTTCTAACCATGGCATTCCTGGCCTCTGACCTGCTCTTGTACCCATAATATTTATACGTATGGTCTTATTCAATTTCTGACTTGTGATAATAATGAGGATGTTGAGCGGGGGTGGGGGGGGGCGGAGTTCAGTGACAATAATGTCACTGAACTTCATGGGGAGATAGTTAGATCTATCTTTTTAAAGATGGTCATTGCCTGGTACTGGCTGTGAATAGTGCTTGCTGCTTCACAGCACCACATTGAGTATTGTCCATGTCTTGCGGATTCACGGATGGTGCTGAACATTGTATGATCATTAGCAAGCATCTGTACTTCTGACCTTTATGATGGAGGGAAATTCATTGATGAAGCATCTGAAAATGGTTGAGCCATGGACAGTGCCCTGACTAATTCCTGCAGAGATGATAGACCTCCAACAACCTCAACTATCCAGTTTTGAAATGCGATAGACCCTGTGAAGCGTCGTAAAATATGATCAAATAGCAGGCTTAGTGAATAAATTATAGAACAAAATGTTTTAATTTGTTAACTAATCCATAACTCACCTTATTGTTATGAATCTCAAGAATGGTAAATGCATTCCATTAAGAAGCAATTACTACTTTGCAAAAAAAAAACACGCTTAGGGATACACTTTAATACGAAGGAATGGTTGGCGTTTATTATAACACTTAAAATTTCAGTGTAAAGTACGGTTTGGTGAGAAACAAAAATGTTTCTTCCACTTTTCTGCAACCTCCAGAATGGAAACTCTTAGTTTGTGATCATTTTTGTTTTATGAATCAATCTGTTCAGCAATATTATAACACTCCTCTGAAGCAGGTGAGACTTGAAGCTGGGTCTCCTGACTCAGAGATAGAGACACTACCACTGCACCATAACAGCCCTTTGTGAATGAATCTGTTATTCTCTCATTAATAGAACAACACATGATTGACTGAGGACGTAGATGTGACATCCAAAAGAAATGAGGTTCAGTGTGATTTTAGCCTCTGCTAGTTCTGTTCATCCGATCTGTAGAATTCTCAAACCTGACTCCAGTAGATGCTGGAACATTGACTAAATTCAAGGAGGTGGAAGACAAAGATATTTAAGTAGTATTGGTTTGAAAGGTTCCGGAGAGTGGTCCGGGAAATGGAGTTGGGACTGAGATACAATCAGCTATGATTGTATCAAATAACAGGGCAGGCGTGAGGTGATTAATTGCCTTCTTCTGCTCCTAGTCCATATTTTCTTACATTCAGCATTAATGCCAAGTCCGTGATCTTATGCACAGACTTTAACATTGAGTCACTTGTGTGGCTAGTTGTGCATCCTGGGGAAAGTCTATCCTGGTTTTTTTTTTGGAAAGATTATTTGGGTGACTGGGATTATTTTCTCTTGTATGAATGCTGTTTTCATAAAATACAGATTAATTGCTGAAAGAAAGTTATTTTAATTTCCTAGCCCTTCATGTCAATGCCCTGTATTACACATTAATTAATTAATGCATTATTATTTTCTTAAGCACTCTCAGGAGTTACTTCAAAACCATTGTTAGTTCATAAATTGATAAATTCACATCCAGTTAATAGTAGTTAATGGGTCTAGTCCTTAATAATGGGAGTTTTTTTCTGAGGTACTAATTGATTGCCAATGCATGTAACGAGCACAAATGAGATTTGTTTAATGGGAAGAGAGCAAATAAATGGCTTAATTTCTATGAGGTTGCCTCAGTAATATACTTCAAAATGATTATTTTATAATATTATACACTATTTGTGTCTGCTACATGTCACCTCCATTTGATAGTAACAGATAATTAAATGTTGCGGCATTCCATACCTATAGCATCTTGGAGCGCCAGTATTTTGCAGATATTTTTAATCCGCCTACTCAGACAAATTCAGATATATGCTTGGTGCAGGTGGAACTTGAATCCATACCATTTGGGTCAGAGGTAGGGACACTACCACTGCACCACATGAACACACACTAACGCACACTTTGTTTGGCCACGTTTACAGATGGGAACAAAAAAGGTTTCAGTTAAATCAGTCTCTTTCTTATGACCTTTGTTATAATGCACCGAGCTAGCTCCCTGATATTGTACTTACTGCATGCTGTGCAGACTGTTTAGTTGTCACGATCTGTGTAATGTGTAAGATATGAATCCCTCTTAGAAAAGACTTTCAATTTAGGCAATTTGAGTTGGGACATTCCAAAAGGTTTAAAACCCCCACGCCTCCACTTTTATGTGGGTGGAAACTACAGTAAAGCATATATTTTATATTTTCTTTTAGTATAGAGCAGAATTATACGGTCAGTGGGTGTCCTTCCTCCCATCCATTCCCTGGTTTAAGAAAACAGTTCATGGCCAAGCACCCCCCACCCCCCAACCGCCAAGGTTGCCAGGCAACCATGTGATACTCAGAAGGATGGTCATGGTGAGACATCCACCCAATCTGCAGAGAAAGCTAATCTCTGAGAGGTGCACCATTGATCAGATCACTGGATATTTCTGGTCCCAGAAGATTTTTCCTGGATTCATATCAATAGGTGAGTTATATGTTGGGGGGATGTTTGGTAGCATAAGGATAGGACGTCCTGGTGAGGTGTCTGGGGAGGGTTAAGTGCACGGGGCCATGGTGCGAATGCTGAGTGGAAGTGGGAGAAAGCATGACCTTGATGGGCCCAGGACCCCCTTAGGATGTATTACCCACCAACCCCTGCAGCCCAGATTTGGCAAGGCTCAAACCTTTCTCCCTCTTCTATCATTTGTGTGAACAAACATGGCGGGCAAGGAATCCATCAGCTTCACTTTTGGGTTATCTCTCTTGGAGATTATTCTCTGAACCATGGGAAATTGCTGTGATTTTCTTTTAAAATATGGAGGCTGGGCCTGAGTCATGGAGATATGCAACGTGGAAACAGACCCTTTTTTCCAACTCATCCATGACTGACCAGATATCCTAACCTAATCCATTTTCCGTTTGCCCATATCCCTCCAAACCCTTCCTATTCATATACTAATCCAGATGCCTTTTAAATGTTGTAATAGTACCATTCTCCTCCATCTCCTCTGGCAGCTCATACCATATATGCACCACCCTCTGCGTGAAAAAGTTGCCCCATAAGTCCCTTTTAAATCTTTCCCCTCTCACTTTAAACCTATGCCCTCTAGGTCTGGACTCCTCCACCCCATCTGCATTTCACAGAGATTGTTCCCTCTAGGATACCCAAGTACATTCCTCAATCGCCAACACCATCAACCCTCCCCACCAACCGTCTGAAGAGTATCCCACCCAGACCCATTCCCCATTACTCTACATTTACCCCTGACTAATGAACCTAACCCACACATCCCTAAACACTATGGGGCAATTTAGCATGGCCAGTTCACCTAACCTGTACGTCTTTGGACTATGGGAGGAAACCAGAGCACCCAGGGGAAACCCATGCAGACACTGGGAGAATGTGCAAACTCCACACAGATGGTCGCCCAAGACTGGAATCGAACCCAGGTTCCTGGTGCTGTGAAGCAGCAGTGCTAACCACTGAGCCACCGTACTGCCCCTTGTGAACCCTTTTCCTTTCCTTTTCCTTTCCTTTTCTTTTCCTTTCCTTTCCGTTAGCTTTCCTTTCCTTTCCTTTCCGTTCCGTGAGCTTTCCTTTAGCTTTCCTTTCCTTTCCGTTAGCTTTCCTTTCCTTTCCTTTTCCGTTTCCTTTCCTTTCCTTTCCTTTCCTTTCCTTTCCTTTTCTGTTAGCTTTCCTTTCCTTTCCTTTTCCTTTCCTTTCCTTTTCCTTTCCTTTCCTTTTCTGTTAGCTTTCCTTTCCTTTCCTTTTCCTTTCCTTTCCTTTTCCTTTCCTTTCCTTTTCCGTTAGCTTTCCTTTCCTTTCCTTTCCTTTCCTTTCCTTTCCTTTCCTTTTCCATTACCTTTCCTTTTCCTTTCCTTTCTTTTCCTTTTCCTTTCCTTTCCTTTCCTTTCCTTTTCCATTACCTTTCCTTTTCCTTTTCCTTTTCCTTTTCCTTTCCTTTCCTTTCCTTTAGCTTTCCTTTCCTTTCCGTTAGCTTTCCTTTCCTTTCCTTTCCTTTTTCCGTTAGCTTTACTTGTTCCATTCTCTGTCACCATTCTCATTCCCCTCCCACCACCCCAATGCTACTTGCTGTTCTTTCCAGTCTGACAATTAGTCACACCACTGTTCTGCCATTCTCACATTCCAATCATTTAATCTGTGCTATTAACGTTGTCTCCCAACACTCCCTAACCCCACCATTGCATTAATGCTATCCTCTCCAAACTTCATGTCAGCTATGATGAAAAATCATATAGACTAGAAGCATTTAGTTTGCTGTCTCTCCATGGATGCTGCCTGATCTGCTGTGACTTCCAGCAGTATTTTGTTCTTTTTTCTTTACATGTTCTGGAGACAAGCATTCCCATGCATAGCAATAACTTATTCATTTATGATTTAGGCAGGCCTAATCTGAACGTGTTCTTCCTTCAGACACTTGTTTGAGGGTTATGAAAGAAAGAGAAGAGTTAGGCTGGACCTCAAAGATATGGATTGCAGTGATTCACTTCTACTGCTGATGGTGGCTTACAGTGCTCCATGGTTGACCGATTTTGTCTGTTTGATTTATAATTTCCCCTCTGTTGTGATCAACAATGCCTTCGACTGCATGTCCTCAATTTACCACACCTCTGCCTTCAAACCCTTCCCCTTCCACCATAACAAGGGTAGAGTTCCCCGGTCCTCACTTTCCACCCCATTAATCTCCAAATCCAGCATATTGTCCTCCACCTTTTCCGTCACTTGCTGTCTGACCCCACCACCACAATGATATTTCCCTTCCCACCCACATCTGCTTTCTCAGGGACCGTTCCCTCCGCAAATCTCTTGTTAGGTCCGCACTCTCCACTGACATCTCCTGCACACACGGTACCTTTTCCTGTGGCTGCAGGAGGTGCAACACCTGCCCTTACACCTCCCCCCTTACTTCCATCCAAGGGCCCAAAGAGTCATTTCAGGTCCAGCAGAGATTCACCTGCATTTCCTCTAACCTGATTTATTACATCCATTGCTCCTGATGTAATCTCCACTACATCGGAGCGACAGAGTGCAAACTCGGAGATAGGTCCATACTCTCCAATCAACTCCACCTTTCTTTTGCCAGCGATTTCAACTCTGCCTCCCCTTCCCCTGACGATATGTCCATCCCGGGCCTCCTCCACCATCACAATAAGGCCACATGCAAACTGGAGGAAGAACACCACCTCTTCCATCTCGGGAGCTTACACGCATACAGCCTCAACATAAAATTCACCAGCTTCCAAAGCTCCCCATCCTCCACCTCATCCCAAGCCCAGCCCTCCCTCTCTGCCCTGCTCCCTTGACCTCACCTAAGCTGTCCATCTTCCTTCCCACCTATCCGCACCATCGTTCGCACTGACCAATCACTATCACCTCCTATCTGCATCCACCTATCACCATCCCACCTACCTTTCCCCAGTCCCAACCCCAATAATTATTTCTCAAACCCCCCTCCCCCATTCCTGATGAAAAGTTCCAATCTGAAAAGTCAACTCCCTTCTCTGATGCTTCTTCTTGATCTGCTGTGCTTTTTCCATTTCCACACTTTAGATTAGATTCCCTACAGTGTGGGAACAGGTCCTTTGAACCAACAAGTCCACACTAACCCTCCAAAGAGTACCCCACCCAGATCCATTCCTCTATATTTACCCTGACTAATGCCCCTAACCTACCTACACATCCCTGAATTTAGCTTGGCCAATTCATCTGGCCTGCACATCTTTGGATTGTGGGAGGAAACCGGAGCACCCAGAGGAAACCCACACAGACACGGGGAGAATGTGCAAACTCCCACGGTTGGAATCGAACCCTGGGTCCCTGGTGCTGTGAGGTAGCAGTGCTAACCACTGAGTGATTGCTGGCCCAATCACTCCTGTCCTGAATCTTACAATGTACAACATTGTACATTGGAGCATGCTTCATAGCGACACCATGGAAGTTATCGAGGTCAGCAACATTTGTACACATTGCCACAGCCAGAGGTGGGGACCCTGATTTGCTCCCCTTCCTCAGTTTATCGTGACCAGTTGGCATGTATAAAGATAACCTTACCCTTTTTTTGTGTATTTAATTGTATACATGCTGAGAAAGTAAAGTACCAGACTGACAGGTTCTCTTGATTCTAACAAAAAAAGTTCTTTTTTAATGTTGCATAATATTCACACCTGAAAATAAAGGCTGGAGCAGCTGTGGACAGGACTGTCCCAGAGACTTTGGATCGAGAAGGAAAGAGAGAGATCTCATTGAGACATAAGGCAGTGGCTTGTGTGTTCAGCAAAGAGAAGGTTGCATATACTTTGTGAGCTACCAAACAGAACACCAGAGATAAGATCACCTGTGGTCAAAAAATATTTTCCATGACAGTGTACCAACTCTGGAAGATTTTTCTGGTGAGGCCAGGAGATGGAGTCGCTGGAGTAGGTCATACTGGGTGGTTCACAAATTCTCTTAAGAATGAGTAAATGTGTCTTTCAATTGTCACTGGTGTTACAACTTTGCAAAATAGGGCAACATTGAACCCAGTGGAAGATGGAAGTGATGGCGGGCTATTTTTTTATAAAGATGGCAATCCTATGAACAGCCTATCATAAGAAATATGAGGCTATGAGGTATTAGTAGGGGTTGATTTTTTTTTATAGTTTTAAGTATTGGTTTCCTTCAAGATGATGTTTCATCAGTTTTGCTTTTAGTTTGTTTGTTACAATAAAGACTTTCAAACATGAAATTTTACTGCATAGTTTCTTTAACTTTGGCTTTTGAGATTTCAAATCTCTGTTTAATGTTATGGTTATCTGTGTATAACTTATCTATGCACACTAAACTTCAGAAAGACATAGTTGACTCAAAAGTGCTTTGGGATGTCCTGTGGTCATGAAAGATGCTACATAAATTCAAGTATTTATTTTATTTTAGTATTGGGCATTAAGATGGTCACATCATTCAGTTCTCTGAGTCATTTTGAGTAGAGATATACTAATTAGAAATTGCAAACTTCTGCCAATAATAAGGATAGATCATTTAAAAAGCATTATGAGTAAAAATAGTAAATATTTCTTTGATTCATCGCAGATGGAAATATTTTAGTTTACTTAATAATTAGCATTGCTTTTCAAAAATAGCTACCTTGGATGTAGGTTTGCTCACAGAGCTAGAAGGTTTGTTTTCAGGTGTTTTGTCACCATACTAGGTAACATCTTCAGTGAGCCTCCAGATGAAGCACTGGTGGTGTAACCCACTTTCTATTTAAATGTTTGGGGTTCCTTGGGTGAAAGAAACCCAAACATTTAAATATAAAGTGGGTTACACCACCAGTGCTTCATCCGGAGGCTCATTGAAGATATTACCTAGTATGGTGATGAAATATCTGAAAATGAACCTTCCAGCTCAGCGAACAAACCTACATCCAGAACTTCAACCTGAGCTACAAACCTTGTCAAATCTCACTAATACTTGTAAATATTTCAAGGGCATAAACAACCTTTATATAAATATAACATCTTTTTCCTTTCACTACTTCATGAGAAAGGAGACGTAAAATAATTTTTAAAAGTCACCTTTTTCAGAAATTTGTTGGATGATATTCGTTAGTTTTGTAGAAGACCAATTTATGTCATGGTGGAATTCAGAACAACAGACTGAACTGCTATAACAATCCCACAAGTCATTCCAAAGACATGCTGTGAGCCATTTGCTTGCTTGACTTAGCTGATATGTCCCTGTTACAATCTTCTCTCATCACAAAAACATGTGTCCATTATTTAGAGCTCAGAGTGAATATTACTACTGGCCTGGTGAGTAATAGCTTCCTGAAAATATTTACTGCTCAATGAAATACATACAGGCAATGACTGGCCACTGAACATCTGTGAGAAGTGCACAGCAAGCTGGAGCCAATAGACTGCGGCTGTAGTACAAAATGATCAGACAAGGGAAAGTTGTTTTCAAAAAGATAACAGTATCGACCCATTGTCAAGCTCGAATAGAAAGAAAAAATGTGAAACCTCATAATGTGTGGTGAACTGATAAGCTGTACGTGTTATACATTATATGGGAAAACCCTTTCCCCTCAAAAATGTTTTGCTGCAATAGCAAATTGACAAATATCACATGCTGTCATGTACAGTGTTTTAAAATAAGTTAGACATCTTGTTAGCCTTTGACCACTGTTGCATTTGAAATAGTGGAGAATGACCCTACTCATCTTTAGTAATGATGTAGAGGTGCCGCTGTTGGACTGGGGTGGACAAAGTTAAAAATCACACAACACCAGGTTATAGTCCAACAGGTTTATTTGGAAGCACTAGAAGCAACAGATGAAGAAGCAGTAGTTCGAAAACTAGTGCTTCCAAATAAATCGGTTGGGCTATAAACTGGTGTTGTATGATTTTTAATTATATTTAGTACGTAATAATTAGTGGGATTTTATTTTGTGAACCAATGAAATATTTAATGTAAGCTCAGGTTTTTTTTTAGTTGAAGAAAATTGCTTTTATTTACGGTTGAAATAAACAAATTTTATTTTGTTAAGTTATGTGATTGTCTTTCCTAAATATCAGTGAAGAAGAAAGCCACAACTGAATTAAATGGTTTTTCTCTAAATGTGGTATCAGTTTTGAGAGTATAATGAATTTGACAAGAGGTGGAATGTTAAGTGTGTTGCACAGTGCCTCTTTATTCAAACATAAATGAAGGTAAAGGTTGGCTGCAAGTACTACAAGTAGAAAATGAATGGATCTATAATGTGAAGTTTACTGATGAGAATTTCCAATTAAAGCACATAGGGCTTGGTGTTTTATCTATGGCCAATGCTGAGCCAAATACAAATGGATCCAAGTTTTGTGCATGTGCTTTTAAAACTGAATGGTTGGATGGAAAGCGTGTTGTATTTAGTAAAGAGATAAAAAGCTGCAGCATTGTGCAGAAGGTGAAGGAATTTAGCAGTGGAAGTGGCAAAATTGTCAATGCTATCAGCATTGTTAATTGTGGACAGTGTAAATAGAATTGGGCACTCGAGTGTTTCCTTTCTTCCTGGTGGTGGAAACTGAATAAAGAATCGTGCACCTTGTGTCTCTCACTGTGTCTCACACCTGCACACACACAACATGGGTGCTGGGGGAAAAATAAGTATTACCGCAGTTAGGTGGTAGTGTGGGGGTTTGAAAAAAAGAGGAGTATCAGACATCCTGTTCAAGAAAAAAAAATAGAATTGAGCAATTTGAATAAAACTTGGTTACTTGAAAGTCCAAAAAATAATAAACTGGATGATTGACCAGATTCCATTGGTTGGACTTAAATGCTTAGAACTGCTACCTTGTGTTTTAAGTTACATTTCTGAGGATAAACTGGAGCAATTGGGATTATTTTCCAAATGAAAGGAGGCTAACGAAGGATTTGGTAAAGATTTTTTGCAATCATGAAGGGCTTAGGCAAAACAAATAAAGGAAAACTTTCCCATGGCTGAAGGGTGAATACTGGGCAGCACATTATTGAGATGATTGGCATAAGCCAGGGGTGAGCTGAGATAAAATATTACTTTGCAATGAGTAGTTAGGATTTAAAATACATTGCCTGATAGAATGGTAGATAAAGATTTAATGATACGCTTTCACATGGAGTTAGATTAATACTGGAATGCAGGAAAGAGCAGTTGTGTGTGATAAGCTGGGGTTGTCTTTGAAAGAGGTAGAACAGACTCAAAGGGCCTCTATTATTCTTTTCCTTACCGCTGCACGACCGCCTGACTGCGGTAGGGCTTATTTTTCTCCAATGGCCTCATGTTATGTTCTACTATTTCATTATAAGTGTGTATCATTTACACATGATCAGTGAGGTGTAGCAGATTAACAATATAGCTCCTTAGGTTAAGGTTGGACAATTCCTGCATGTCATGTCAAAGTGCAGGGCAACTGGAGGCCAGATTGCATTTACTGGGCATGGGGAAACAAAAAAAATATAAAAATACTTGCGATTTTTGTGTGCTCTTTAGCTCTGCAGCCCATTAAACAATGCATACTGTGCACCATCCAATCATGCCCTCTTCCAGAATGGCACTTGGCATTGGTATACATTGCACAGCCACTGTCAGTGGTGAGAGTGCTGGTGTAAATGTCAGTGTAAGCACAGCACAACCACTTGCGTATGGCTATCATTCTGTATAGTCTGAACGTAAAAATGCCCAAGCACTATAGAGCAGCTTTCAATATCCTTAATAATTAATGAAGAAACCCTGTTCTATAGTTTCAATTTAGGTAGGTGGGGAAAAAAGATCCCTCGTTGGTTAGGTAACAATTAAGTAAGACTGGTCTATTTTCAACTTTGCCGTGGGTGAAAAGCTGGCAGTAGCAGATGGGCTGCCTGTTATGCAATCTACTGCTTTCTTTTGAACAATATTTTGAGTGTAAAATGAATGACCGATTGAATGGTACTGTTTCTCCATCCTTAAGAAGGACCCCTCTTCACACTATGTCAGCAGATTACTGTGTGGATGTGATGGACCAGCACACACCCACTGACCACGAACATGTTATTTTAATCAGTCCTACAAGAGTATTAACTAACACTTATTACTGGAATTAAACTGTGTACCTTGACTCAAGTCAATGGCTTTGAGTGGCTAATCCCACTTCAGAAAATGGAAAATCCGAAAATGAGGAGGAATCCCCAATGCTTGGTTAGTTAAAAATGGAACAGGGAAAACATATGCATAAACCAATTACATTCTGACCTCATTACCTTTGTGGTTCTACATCATACTTTGTTTTAACATACCTCTGTGACACACTTTTGGACATTCCAAGAAGTGTTAGAAGCACTTTTAAAAATATAAGCTGCTGTTCTGTGTTTTGGGGCAAATTATGTCAGTCATCTTTCAAAAGTGGTCAGTCATGAAGCTTTTAAAATTGGGGATTTGTGTTTGAGAGTGTCCAGAAGAACAAAAGGCTGTCGCCTTTAGAAACCCAGTCATGAATTTGAATCCAGTACTCATCATCTTATTGTTGGACAGCACGGCCAACTGTCATAGAGATGTACAGCACGGAAATATACCCTTCAGTCCATACCGACTAGTTAGCCCAACCCAATCTAGTCCCACCTACCAGCACCTGGCCCATATCCCTTCAAATCCTTCCTATTCATATAACCATCCAGGTGCCTTTTAAATGTTACAATTCTACTAGCCTCCACCACTTCCTCTGGCAGCTGCCTCCTTATAATTGAAATATTGATAATGACATTCATTCGAAGAAGTTAAGATGTCAGACAATAGTAGAAAGGATGTTGTTAAATCTGAGAGGCTGCAGAAAAGATTTGCAAGGGTGTTGCCTGGTTGGAGGGTTTGAGTTATTGGGAGAGACCGAATAGGCTGGGGCTTTTTCCCTGGTACATCGGAGGCTGAGGGGTGCCCTTGCAGAAATTTATAAAATCATGAGGGACATAGATAGGAAACAAACCTTGGCTATTCACCCTATTGTGGGGAAGTCTGAAATTGGAAAGCATAGGTTTACGGTGAGAGGGGAAAGATTTGAAAATGACTTGAGGGCTAACTTTTTCACACAGAAGGTGGTGTGCATATGGAATGACTACCAGAAGAAGTGGTGGAAGCTGGTACAAGTACAGCATTTAAAGGCAGCTAGATGTGCATATGAATAGGAAGGGTTTAGAGGGATCTGGGCCAAATGCTGGCAAATGGGACTAGGTCAGATTGGGATGTCTGGTTGGAGCAGACAAGTTGGACTGAAGAGTCTAATTTTCGTGCTGTACATCTCTATGACTCTAAGACTAAAAATGTAAAGGGGGGTGACCAACGTCACTGTTGGCTAAAGAGAAATCTGTCACCTAGACTTTCCTGTCTGGCCTGATAGCTACATGTTGCGACACAGGGCAAACCCTTCTGCTAATTAAACCAAACACAGAAAAGCTCACCTTGCCTCATAATCTGTTAAAGTATGAGTGACAGCGAACTCCCCAAATTCCACTATTTAAAGAAAAAAAATCAATTTTATTCTTTAACTCTAAAAGTGAATATTAAATAACAACTGTTTACAACTCTAAACCTCCTTTCCCTTAAACGCTTGTTATCTACTTCTCTCACTATAACAATATACTGATCCAATAAACGCCCCTATTAAAACTACATCAACTTAATTTTTAAAGCCAGACAGTGGCTGTCATCGTCAGTGTTGGTCATCTTCTGCTGATATACATCTCCCTGGATTGTCTTTGGTCTTTTGCTGCAACGATGTTTCATATGATAAAGGTACCTTTTGATAGAGAGTGTTTTGAATAGCAGTCTCTCTCTCTCTAGATGGCAGGTTGCTCTCTCTGGCTATCAAACAGTCTGATGCTTTTATCAGAGCTGAAAATGTGTTGCTGGAAAAGCGCAGCAGGTCAGGCAGCATCCAAGGAGCAGGATAATTGATGTTTCGGGCATGAGCCCTTCTTCAGGACCTGAAAAGTCGATTCTCCTGCTCCTTGGATGCTGCCTGACCTGCTGCGCTTTTCCAGCAACACATTTTCAGCTCTGATCTCCAGCATCTGCAGTCCTCACTTTCTCCTGCTGCTTTTATCACCCAAACATCAGATCATCTCACTGGTTTGATGTTGTCAAAACAGTAAAGTTCAACTTTGATTGGGTTTTAATATTCTGGGGCATAATTTAAACTGATTGGTTAAATTTGAACTGTTGTGAAAACATAGCAACCAAACTCAGTATTTATTTCACAGCCAATTGTTACATATTTTAAATTTTCCAGTACACTCTCAGACTGTTAGTCAGTCACATGACAGGTGCCTGCATTCACTCTCTCTTAAATATACAGTACACACCTTCAGCTTCATAACATATAGATAATCTAAAAGGAGATCTGCAAATAAGTCCAATGCTCATGCACAAATTACAAATGCACACTTGATTAGGTAAACTGTTGTTACTGCTCAATTGGTTTTGACCAATATCAAGTGGTGATTAGATACTTCAGCAAGTCAATATAATTTGAGTTCAAAATCAATTGGATTTCATAAGTTACATTTTTTCCATTCTGAGCTTTATCTCAACCTTTTAAGTTGCAACACTTGTTTGTCACCCAGCTTTGTCATCTTATTTAATACTATTTAAAAGCTGGGTTTCATTTTTCTAAACTTGAGTATTCGTCAACTAATCACTGATACAATATTTTCAACTTTCTTTTAGAAACAGAATTCTAGAAGAACTTGTTGAAAAGGAGAAAAGGAAGTAACGCTGAGAACTCCGCTGGCCAAGTCCATGGAAGAAGTTTGTTTTTGGTAAGTGAAGTGCAAGCAATACTGCTAGTGTTTCTCCATATTGCAATCATTCTCTGCGCTGTCTTTGATGTAGCCAAATAAACCATAGCCAAGGAATACTGTGAATTTTCTCTGTGTCACACGGGTCTTTGTAGGATTTGAGGTTAACTTTAGTTTTGGCTTGGACTTAGAGGAGTTGAAGGGCGTGCCTGCTGAATGGAACATTGGTGGGAAACCCCTGTTAGTATCATGGGGGACACTTGGGGATACGTGCCCTGTGGGCATTTAACTGGTAACACTTGCGACTTCCCTTGGTTTCAGATCTGACAACAGAAATCCCACTCACTAAGCACCTCACTGGTGCCAGTGTATCTACCATAGGCCCAGGATCAGTGAGGGACCCAAGCTATAGGTGATTGAGGGCAGGTTGGGGCTCACGCTCATAATGAAGAACCAGTAAAACTTACAAAAGAAGTAAACTGGTCAGATACATCTTGTATAGCTCAAAATGCAACTACAGTACGATCAGTACATTCATTTCCAAGTATGGCTAGTTCACCACCCTGTGCAGTGTAAGGGCCAGGGAAGAGGTATAAAGAGGGGAGTTGGATTGGCAGATATGTGGAGGAGTACCAATTCAGCTTACCCTGCCATCAGAATGTCGGATTCCTTGATCAGGCCTTATAGCAAGGCCACTACTCCCCACCTTATCTCCCTCTCACCCCACTCCGATTCCACAGGCCCCTGACTTTGCTAATGACCTTTAGGAGATGCATGGATGCTGTACAGCCTTCATTTAATCCATAAGCCACCACCACATTTTGATGGATTCCGGTAAGCCATTCGTTAATGAGCCTAATTGACATCCTGCCAATAGGAATTCTGTGCCAACATTTTCTGCCTTCCAGTTTAACTGGAGGAGGTTTAGTTATCATTGGGAGCCCATTGTATTCTCTGTCCAGTGGACCTAGCCACCATGATTCCTTCTGTAATAGGCTATGTTAAATCCATTATCTTTTCTACTGTGTCCATATCATAGTCAAAGCAAGTGAACAACTGCCCGTCCTCCTCCACCCTTTAAAAAATTATCTGTTAAAATGTTACCCAATTTCATACATGGATTCAATTCCCACATCATGAAGGATTCTTATTCTCAACCTTTCACTTCATTTGAGGTGTGGTGACCCTCAGGTTAAACCATCACTAGTCCTCTTCTCTCTCTCTCTCTCTCTCTCTCTCTCTCTCTCTCTCTCTCTCTCTCTCTGTCTCTCTCTCTCTCTGTCTCCGCATCTCTCTAACCTATGGTCTGTTAAGACCTTTATTCAACTCACATCATTGAACTCAGTGACAATCCATATTTCTTCCTTTTTAATCTTCAGGTTATGGAAAGATGCTCTCCATTTAAGATGTAAAGACATTCAAGGGATTATTGTCTCTTTTTGTAGAAAATATACACCATTTTTTTCCCTGTCATACCTCTCTGACCTCCACATCCTATAGTTGCTGGGAGTCAATATTTTATTCGTTTGCTTTCTAATGAGAAACTGTGGCCAAGAGCTAGAGGTTGTGAATGTAAACGAATTGTCAGTGTGGAGTCTACTGTGCTGTGGCTTCACCTTGGTGCTGTGGTGGGCTGCATTTGTGTCCAGCTCCATTTCGCTTGTGTTATCAGAATTCCTGCAGTTTTTATACTTTCATAGGATGTGGGTGTTGCTGACTAGGCCAGCATTTGATGTGGCATGGAGGCCCAGTGGTTAGCACTGCTGCCTCCCAGCACCATGGATCCAGGTTTGATTCCACCCTTAGACGATTGTCTGTGTGGAGCTTGCATATTCTCCCCATGTCTGCGTGGGTTTCCCCCAGTGCTCCAGTTTCCTCCCACAGCCCAAAGACGTGCAGGTCAGGTCGATTGGCCATGGGTGATGCAGGGAATAGAGTGGGAGGGAGGGTCTGGGTAGGATGGTCTTTGGAGGGTTGATGTGGACTCAATCAGCCAAATGGCCTGCTTCCACACTGTGAGGATTCTATGATTCTATGACACATTAATAGTACAGGAAGCAATTGCAAGCCTGAAGTGGACAGAAAAATAAATTTGCAGTTGCCTTTGCCTGCTGACACAGGAACTCGTAGCCTGGTATGTTGGCAAATAATATTTTTATGTTTCTTCAATAACCAGTTCTTAGCCATATATTAAATAATCTTGTTCCCTCAAGTACTTAATATATTATGTCAATATTTATGGCACTAAAACAAATCTGTAAGCGTTGGAATCTTTTCAAGGGCAAGGTTAAAATATCAGAATATCATTATATCCTTTATTGTTAAGTATGCAAGTTAACTCGCTGAGCTGGAAGGTTTGGTTTCAGACGTTTCGTCACTGTACTAGGTAACATCACCAGTGAGAGTCTCTGTGAAGTGCTGGTGGTATGTCCCGCCTCTCTATTTATAGGTCTTGGTTTCTTAAGGTGGGTGATGTCATTTCCGGTTGTTTTCTTCAATGGAAGGTAGAGGGGATCTAAGTCGATGCGTTTATTGATGGAGTTCTAGTTAGAATGCCATGCCTCTAAGAATTCTCATGTGTGTCTTTGTTTCGCCTGTCCTTGGATGTGTTTGTTGTCCTAGTCAAAGTGGTGCCCTTTTTTGTCTATGTGTATGGAAACTAGTGATAGTGGGGCGTGTCTTTTTGTGGCCATTTGGTGTTCATGTTTCCTGGTGGCAAGTTTCCTGCAAGTTTGTCTGACGTAGTGTTTTCACAGTTCTTGCAAGGTATCTTGTAAATGGTGTTAGTTTTGCTGGTGGTATTGAATGGATCCTTTAGGTTGATTAGTCACTGTTTAAGTGTATTGGTAGTTTATGGACTACCATAATGCCAAGGAGTTTTGAGTACTTTGGTGAAAAGTAATGTAGCTGTAGTTTTTGGTTGCTTGTCTATGATCAATAAACACATCGATTTAGACCCTACCTACTTTCCCTTCAAGAAGAGAACCAGAAATGACAACACCCACCCTTAAGAAACCAAGCCCCATAAGTAGAGTGGGGGGACATACCACCAGCGCTTCACCAAAGACATTCACTGATGATGTCACCTAATATGATGACAAAACGTCTGAAAACAAGCCTTCCAGCTCAGCGAGCTAACTTACATACTTATCATCAACCTGAGCTACAAATCTTCTCAAAAATCACTGTCCTTTATTGTGTTCTAGTACAAAAGTACAGGAGTATTGTGAAAAGTTTTACAATGGCTGCCTTTTACTGGTGCCATCTTAGGTATGAGTATCTAGGTACAAATCTTAGAGTAGAGAAATATAGTTTTGTAACACACAGAGCATTACAAAGGAAAGCAGTGGCATTGCTTGCACATTGTGAACGAGATGTAAGTTTCAATCAGTTGTGAAAGGGTTTTAAATTAAAGTCCTGTAAAGAATTCCAGAAGCAACAGCTTAGCATGTGTTACCAGGCCGAAGTCCCACATCGTTCCAGCCTCCATTCCCCTCCTCACTGGCACCCAGCAGCAGGTTTATTAGATCCTTCCCAATGGTGCCTGGATGGGCACTCCTTCCACTGGCATAGATGAATTTTGACTGAAATGGATGCAGAGCCTTTCAAAGAGTCTCAACAGGGCGCATGCCATCCTCTGCAGGAGTTTAAAGTTAAGTTTGTTTCGGGCAGGATTCCAGAGGAATTCCCAACCTCCCCCACATCATGAACTTCAGCATTATTCCATGGTAATTTAAGCAAAAGAACCAATTTAGTGTTAATGTTTACATTTTTTTTGTTATAATCAGACTATGACCAAGACAGAAATTCAGTCCCTTAATAGTTGATGGTGCAATGAAGCTACTAATTTGTGACAAGTGGAAACAGAAAGGAAAAGCTACAAGACACACTAAGTATTGAAATATTTCTCCTGTGTATTTCTGAATATGTCAATGAATGAGTGTATTCTGAGAATGTAATTATTTAGCACAATGGAGTACATGGGAAGGAATGTCAGGCAAGGTAAGACAGAGAAAAGTTTGTCACCTTTGTTTGACGTACATGATACAAGAAGTTAATGACTTTTGAAAGGAGCCTCTGCTGGATATTTCCATCTTTGGAGCATTTTTAATGAATGTTTTAACTCTGTGTTGGAGTGCTTGAATGTATTCTAGAATTAATTTTTCTCCTCTCCATTAGGAAAGAAATTGTCTGCAGTATTTTTGTGGCATTGCCATCTGGCAGGTGCTCAAGCCTCTCGAAGGAAAAAAAACCAGAAAAATGACCAGTAATAGTTTGAATTGAAGTTTACCAGTGTTTACCAGTTTGGAGCAGAATCAATCACTTCCAAATTTTGCTGGCTTTTCTTGTGGGGTCAGAGACTGAAAATCAAAGCATGTTGAATTGAAAGATTTATTGATATTTTTAAATGAACGAAACAGAAAGAAAAATATCTTCCTTGAGTACATTTTAGTTTGAGCAATCAGGCCTCATTTAACTTATTCTGTGAGATTTGGTGAAGTTAGATTGGTGATCCATCTCCATATGATATATTCATATTTGCGTGTGAAGATGTTACATGAATATATGGGTTCAGTTCTTTGCTTGTCGTCTTTATTTTATAAATGCAGTGTGCCTTCCAATACGGAACACTGCCCTTGTATGTTTTTCTTCCGATGCTCTGACTTGTTGCAGTGGAGCTGTTTACAATGGTCTAGTCAGTGTGTGCACTCAGAGGTATCTGTTTACAATGGTCTAGTCAGTGTGTGCACTCGGAGGCATCTGTTTACAATGGTCTAGTCAGTGTGTGCACTCAGAGGCATCTGTTTACAATGGTCTAGTCAGTGTGTGCACTCAGAGGCATCTGTTTACAATGGTCTAGTCAGTGTGTGTACTTGGAGGTATCTGTTTACAATGGTCTAGTCAGTGTGTGTACTCGGAGGCTTCTGTTTACAATGGTTTAGTCAGTGTGTGCACTCGGAGGCATCTGTTTACAATGGTCTAGTCAGTGTGTGCACTCGGAGGCATCTGTTTACAATGGTCTAGTCAGTGTATGCACTCGGAAGCCTCTGTTTACAATGGTCTAGTCAGTGTGTGCACTCGGAGGCATCTGTTCCCACATCTTGTGTTGTACTGAAAGGAAAATGTGCTCTTGAATGAGGGAATAATCAGTAGTCATGTACCAAAATTGAATACGACAGTGTAGTGAATATGTCAAGTCATAGAAATTTGAAAACAGGCAGATGTCAAGGTCTGCCTTCACTGACTTATTGAAGGTTCATTATAATCTGTAATGTCACAACATTGTATGAGATCAAGATCAGAAACAAAAAATTGACAAATTTCAAAGGCAGGAGAGAGAAGTTATGGTTGGAAGAATGACAAAAAACCTGACCATTTACTTTTATAAATACGTTGTTCTGAACCGATTGACAAATTTGTTAAAACAAATGCATTGTAATCTCAGATGTATTCTGAATTATTAATCTGACATTGTGCTTCAAAAATCTGATTTTAGCCTGTACATTTGGTTTCATCTCTCCTCCTCGCGCTCTGATAAAATTCCCAATCTGCATCTCTGCTTATCTATTGCAACTAGTGGGAATTACTGCAAAGCAATTTGAATGGAAACTGAAGCAGAATGCTGGCATCTTAGGTCAGGCAGTTAATATCGCAAAATAATTAAAGTAATCACAAAGCTGGGCCATGTATTATTCTAATCTACAGAATGTACTATTTAATTGGATGCTTCAAATAGCCACCTACCCTTGGGCTTATCAAGAGTAAGTTTACTGTCATTTTCAATTAAAGATTTTCCATTGAGGACGACGAGTCTTCTTCATTCCCTCTCTAAAATGCATGATGGATTGAAAACATTGTTATGCCACAAAGGTTTGGAATATCTAAAGGATTTGGAATTTGTTGTTGAAGTACTCTGAGTATGAGAAGAGTAACGTGTTAAAAAGTGATCAGACATCAATGTAAATTTAGATTAGATTACCTATGGTGTGGAAACAGGCCCTTCGGCCCAACAAGTCCACACCGGCCCCCTGAAGAGCAACTCACCCAGACCCATTCCCCAACATTTACCCCTTCACCTAACACTACGGGCAACTTACCATGGCCAATTCACATGACCTGCACATCTTTGGACTGTGGGAGGAAACCGGAGCACCCGGAGGAAACCCACGCAGATACGGGGAGAATGTGCAAACTCCACACAGAAAGTTGCCCGAGGCAGGAATTGAACCCGGGTCTCTGGCACTGTGAGGCAGGAGTGCTAATCACTGAGCCACCATGCCGCCCAAAATGTGTTTAATCTCATTTAGTCTCATCACCAGTCTAAACTTTGGTATTGTTATGTAAGTATACACTATGAACAATATTGAGAACAGTCCATAGTCCCAATATAAAATTCCTGCACTAATAAGGAATGATTTTACAGTTACTCACTCCCAGTGCAGAGACTTGGCCATTGGGAGTGAATAACAGACATCTAAGGATGCCCTCTGCCCAGCTTTCCATTTATAAAATTAATGTATGGAG
This sequence comes from Chiloscyllium punctatum, assembly GCF_047496795.1. Lineage (NCBI taxonomy): Eukaryota > Metazoa > Chordata > Chondrichthyes > Orectolobiformes > Hemiscylliidae > Chiloscyllium > Chiloscyllium punctatum. Next base: position 20,543,279 of record NC_092752.1, on the reverse strand, counting down.
GATAATGTGGGGCTAACCCACAATTTCCAGCTACAATTCTGGCCCATGAGGCTGTGCTTTAGCTGGGTGTTTTTAATAGTCATGCACTGAGCAAGCTTCATATTTGACAGAAACAGAAATGCTCATCATGTGCTGTGGTATCACCAGTTTCAACAATTGTGTAAATTATGAGATTGTTCTTCAGTTTATCTAAAACGCGACCACAAAGTAAGTTGGTACATTTTTCTACAACAGGCTGCCAAGCAAAGTGAGATTCCAAGCCTCTACGTTTATGGATTTTCCTGTGTGACGAATGAGTCGATTAATGTTATTGGTGCCTTATAAGGGCACTAACAGGAGTTAATGAGCCAGCCATTCCGCTGTGATGTACAATAAAGCTGCTCATTGCTTTAATTAAACCAATTTGGGACAATAGAAAATAATCTGTCCCTTTCTTCAATCTTTTATCTTTCCATTACTCCACCACTTTAATCCTTCCACAGCCTAAAAGAAAGCAGAATGATGGTTAATCACAGGAGACACCTAGACCCTACTTAACTTATTGTTAGTTTGATGCAAACTGCTGTTTGGAACTACGTTGATGAATATGTATAATATAAAAGGCTTTTAAATGTTCTGCTGACTTCCTAAATTTGCAATCACTTCTACTAGTAACAAAATACCTAGAGACATGCGTGAAATAGTTATGTGCCATTGCTACCACTATAAGATCATATAGATAACATTTACTGGTGAGATGGGGATTCAATACAATTGAATCATTAAATCGCCTTTGAAATTGACTGGCATTATCAATTCCCTTGTCCAGCCCACTAACTGATTCATGCATTTTAAAAGATGGAAATTTCCCAGATTTGAAAGCTATCCAATCTTGATGCAATAAATAATTTATGGAGGTTGTTAACACTTTAAAAAACATTATTGATCTGTCTTTCCTGCTGATTAGACCTTTTGAACAAAGGAATGGAAAAGCTAACAAAACCAATGGTGCACAGCTAAACGTTTAGCCCTCCTTGTAAAGGAATGGGTGTAATTGGAGATTGTTGCGTGCTGATTTAAATGTTACATACAGTTTAGTCAGCAAATAAAATTGCAACAGGTACTGTGTACCTTGGTTAGTTATCTCAGAAAAGACGAAAAGGCCAACATTCTGTGTTCTTAATGCCCAGTGTCATCATCCAGGACAAAGTAGCCTGCTTGGTTGGCACCTCATCCACTACCTTCAATATCCACTCCCTCTACCACCTGTGCTCACTGCTTGCAGGGTGCATCATTTACATATTACACTGAAAATCCTTACACTGCACCTTCCAAACCCACAGCATCTGCCATCTAGAAGGACAGGGACTGCAGATATACGGAAACAGCACCACCTGCAAGTTCCCCTTCAAGTCTCACATCATCCTGACTTTGAACTATATCGTTGTTCCTTCAACATTGCTGAGTCAAAATTCTGGAAATCCCTTCCTAACAGTGCTGTGGATGTACCTATACCACATGGGCTGCAGCAATTCAAGAAGGCAGTTCACCGCTGGGGCAATTGGGGATGGATAATAAATGCTACCTTGATGGTGAAACCATGAATGAATAAAAAAGATGAGGTTTAATTTTGTACTTAGTTTCTAGGCACAGTGGATCACTGATCAGGAGGACAGTAATGAATCCCTTTCTATTTACATTCCAAAATGGTTATCTGTTTGGGGATGTGACCAGTTTTCCTTTCTGCAGGGGCAATTCCGACTACCTTGAGAATTCTGATTGTCTTCTCTTGACTAGCCAGGGGATCTCATACCGGCTAACAATTACCAGGAAAGCTTGTGAAGCTAAATGTATTTTAAAATCTTCAATAATGTGGGAAAAAAAGTATCCTGATAATTTTTAAGAAGCTACACAATTCAAAACTTTCTTCTTTCAGAAGGTCCTCATTGGAACGCCCTTTCTCTGTTAAATCATGCATGTATATTGCATCTTACCAGCTTCAGGTCCCCCCTCTCAGGTATACAGATTAGCTGGAGGCTGTACTCCCTTGATGTTGATAATGGGGGATTCGGTGATGGTAACACCATTGACTATCAAAGGGTGATGGCTAGATTGTCTCTTATTGGAGAAGGTCATAGCCTGGCATTTGTGTGGCAAGAATGTTAATTGCACTTGTCAGCCCAAGCCTGGATATTGGCCAGATCCTATGGCATTTGAACATGGACTGCTTCAGTATGTGAGGAATCGCAAATGGTCCTGAACATTGTGCAATCATTGGCGAACATCCCCACTTCTGACCTTATGATGGAGGGAAGTTCATGAATGAAGCACTTAACGATGGTTGAGCCTCAGACTCTACCCTGAGGAACTCCTGCAGGGATCTCCTGGAACTGAGATGACTGACCTCCAGCAACCACAACCATCTCCTTATGTGCCCAGGTAGGACTCCAACCAGCAGGCAATTTGCCCCCAATTTCCATTGATTCCAGTTTTGCTCAGGCGCCTGGATGCCACACTCCAATCGAATGGTGGGGTGCAAGGGCTGTCACTCTCATCTCACTTCTGGAGTTTAGCTCTTGTGTCCATGTATGAATCAAGGCTGTAATAAGGTCAGAAGCTGAGCAGCCCTGGTGGAATCTAAACTGGGCATCACTGAGCAGGTTATTGCTGAGCTGGTGCTGCTTTATAGCACTGTTGATGGCCCCATCCATCACTTTACTGATGATCAAGAGTAAACTGATGGGGCGGTAATTGATCAGGATGGATTTGTCTTGCTTTGTATGTACAGGACATACCTGGGCAACTTTGCATATTGTCAGGTAGATGCCAGTGTTGTAACTGTACTGGAACAGCGTAGCTAGGGCAGTGGCAAGTTCTGGAGCACAAGGCAATTGTTTGAATATTGTAATGGCCCAGAGCCTTTGCAGTGTCATGTGCCTCCAACTGTTTCTTGCTATCATATGGAGTGAATCGATTTTGGCTGAAGACTTGTCTCTGTAATGCAGGGTATCCTGAATGAGATGGGTCATCCACTTGGGATTCTGACTGAAGATAGCTGTGAATGCTTCAGTCTTAACTTTTTCAAAACATCATCCATCTTCCTCCGCCATTTCCGCCACCTACAGTCAGACCTCACCAACAGAGTTATATAGCCCTAACCCACCCCTTTCAGCATTCCGCAGAGACCATTCCCTCCATGAGTCCCTCATTAGGTTCACCCCCCCCCACCCACCCATCAACCCACCCTCCACTTTCCCTTGAGGTGTAAAACCTATGCCCCTACCTCCATCCTTCCCTCCATCCAAGGCCCCAAAGGAGCCTTCCACATCCTACAGAGATTTTCCTGCACCTCCAAACACCTCATCTACTGTGTTCGTTGCTCTCAGTATGGTTTCTTCTACATTGGGGAGACAGGATGCCAACTTATGGAACATTTTAGGGAACATCTCTGGGACACACGCACCAAGCAACCCCATCACCCTGTGGCTGATCACTTCAACTCTTTCCACCCTCCCCATTTGGCCAAGGACATGCAAGTCCTAGGCCTCCTCCATCGCCAAATACTAGCCACCTGATGACTGGAGGAAGAACACCTCATCTTCCACCTTGGGTCCCTCCAAACAGAATCAACATTGATTTCACCAGTTTCCTCATCTTCCCTCCTCCCACCTCATCCCAGATTCAACCCTCCAACTCAGCATTGCCCTCTTGAACTGTAGTACCTGTCCATCTTCCTTCCCACCTGTCCACTCCTCCCTCCACTCCAACCTATCACCATCACTCGCCTCACCTTCATCCACCAATCACATTCCTAGCTACCTTCCCCCAACCCGACACCCCCATTTATCTCTCAGCCCACTTGCTCACCACCCCCACCCCCTCCACACTCCTGATGAAGAGATTATTCTCAAAATGTTGAGACTCCTGCTCCTCGGATGCTGCCTGACCTGCTGTGCTTTTCCAGCGTCACACTTCTTGACTCTGATCTCCAGCATCTGCAGTCCTCATTTTCTCCTCCTTTTTCAAAAGCCTCATTCTGAACTTACTTTAATGAGCATAAACTAAACAAGGGCTGATAGATAAAACTGCATCAAGTTGTTCATGCTTTAGCTAGGAAGACCTTAAACTTACAACATACCTTTCACAACCTAAGGTACTTCATGTTTGGAACTTTCTTTAAATTGTGGTCCCTGTATGTAGACAAACCTCAGTCCACCCTGAGCAGCAGAGTCCCACAAACAAAAAGGAGATTTGTGAGGGATTAATCTGCATTGGGTGATTGTGGTTGAAATGTTGGCTAATGTACCAAAAGAACTTTCGGCTGTTGGAAGCTAACATCCACTTGACGTAGCCAATTGCTTTACCAGCCCCTCTGATGTCCACTGACAGGATGTGTCATTCTTATTGTGATTGACAATTCGTGGCAGGATGATAGTCACCTTGCCATCAATCCAACAGTGGTGCCACGTTTGCAGGGACTGTGGCTCAGAGAATAAGCAGCAATATTACAGCCCCAATTCTATGACCAGCATTGTCTGCAAGTTTGGCTTTCTACAGTAAGTACTGTACTTATTGCAGTCATTGCTGAAAGTGTTGGTCAGTTCATAGAGGGTTTTTTTCATCTTTCTATGTTGGTTCTGTAACATTCCTGAACATAAAGGAGGCTGTAATATTTTTGCACCTGCAACAAGAAAACAGAGACAGAAATTTTCTCAGCTTCACATCTCGATTTCAAAATTGCAGCTGCCTCTCCAAATCACAAATGTACAAATGACTCCTCACCTTTGTCTCCCCCTCAGTCCTGTTAAAAATTATGCACGATGGGTTCAAGAACAGGAATGCTGATCCCTGGCATCATTTTGACTAAGCTAGAGTCCTCTCAAGAATTCAGGTCTAAATCATTGCAGGTGGTTACAAAGCTGAGTAAAGAATAGAATTTAAGGGCAAATAGATGAACTCAATGAAGATAAGGGAACAGAGAAAAAGTAGTGAATTAGAATGAGGAGCTAGCTCATACAGTCTGATTCGTTCAAAAAGCCTGCTTAAATACTGACATTTCTCTGATCTATGAGCTAATTGTGATGGAACTCCCCTTGTGGTGTTAAAATCATCGTTCCATGTTTGAAAAAAATTAAGAACATAAAAGATTCCCAAATCAATTCTCATAACAAAGCAATTTGCAAGCATTCTTCCGAAATACAGCTGAACTGTTTTTCCATTTATACAAGAGAATTATTTGAAGAGCACAGTGCTTGATCCCCATCCGGTACATGAATTCTACAAGCTCTAGGGAAATTAACAAGGACCTGTTATCTGAAACCAATTCATGAGGATTTCCCTGCCTTGTAAAAACAAAGGAGACAAACCTGAATAATTCTTTATGCCTTATGAAACGTAGCAACTTTAGGCCACTTAGCTTGGTCAAATTCCACTCTCCTAAGTGTATTCATGCTGTTTTTGCTATGGATTTTATGGCATAGGAATAGTGAAGAGGTATAACCACAAGTAAATAGTGTTTTGGCATTCTATAGCTAACCAGTTATGTTGAGAAATCATTTTTGAGCCAAGATTATAGCTTACTATATCTTTACCTCTCTCTGTGATATTGAAGTGTTTTCTATATCAGGTCAGTCACCTTTGAAGAATCATACTCATGATCAAAAGATAAGAATCTCAGAATTACCCTGAACAAATGGAAGCTGTTGAGCTTGCTTTTGTTTCAAGTACATTGCAAGTTCAATGTAGAGCAACCGAATAAATTGCAAATTTGTTTATAACAAAGGGATCACACTGCTCCCCCAAATCAAAATCCATCTAAATATGCACCTACTTCGGTGTTTCAGCATTTCAGTTAAAGTTATATGACAACTGGTTATAACTTGGTCAGTTGGTCAAGAATGGAGTAACAGCAATTCATGCCCTGTTTTCACCCTAACCTTCTGGCTACGGTTATCCCTGGGGATAATACAATTATAAAATGAATCAAGCTACTAGGAGAAGCACTGTGCAGTGACTTAATTAAAGCTGCAAGTAATACATTTTCAGTAGAAGGTCCTCTAAATCCAATCTCATGAACAGTACTATCCCCCAGGATCAACTGAGCAAATTAAGATGTGGGGTGATATGGTGGCAAAGTGTTAGCACCGCCGCCTCGCAGCGACCGGGACCTGTGTTCAATTCCCTCCTCAGTGACTGTCCCTTTGCATTTTGTACATTCTCCCTGTCTATGCATTTTCCTTCATGTACACTTTTTTTCCCATAGTCCAAATATGTGCAGGATCGGCCATGCCAAGTTGTCCATAGTGTCCAGCGATGTCTAGGCTAGGTGGATTAGCCATGGAAAATGCAGAGTTACAGGAATAGGGTACAGGGGGATGGTTTTGGGCGGGATGCTCTTTGGAGAGTTGGCATGGACTTGATAGGCTGAATGGCCTGCTTCCACACTGTAGGGATTCTATGCGCTCATGGTGAATTAGCTGAGGTCTCTATTTGTAACAACAACATGTTTTAAACGGTTAAATTCAATTGACATATAAATCGGACGCAATCAATAGCAGTATTATGCATTCACCTTGCGTGAGTGGTAAGGCCAATTTAAATGTTATTTGATTGTTTGTGAAGTTCAACTCTAATGCAGTCCAACTTTAATGTGGCTTCACTTCATGGACCTTGATACTCACATTATTTTAGACTTCCACTCTGTATATGCCATTCCTATTTTGAAATTGGTGTTGAATTTACTTCAACCACTCTTTCATCAAATGCAATCCAGATCATAGCTGACTGCTCAAAAACTGCTCTTTCTTCCTTCTGCTGCCTTCAGTTTACATTATCAATCCTTTTGCCAGTGAAAACAGTTTCACCTATTTACACAATTAAAGTCCTTCATAACTTTACACTCTTTCCTTAACTCTCTCCTTGAGCTGTCCACAAAGAACAAACCCAGCTTTTATAGTCTCTCCACATGACTGAAGTCCCTTACTCCTGAGAGCATTTGAATGAGCCTCCACTCCACCCATTCCAAGGCCTTAACCTTTAAATGTGCTCCCTTCAAGGATGCAATACACAATATAAAGGTCTAACATGTCTTCCTTGCTTTTAGTAGGTGTACAGTGAAAATTACCTGGATTAGGTTAGCGAGGCTGACTACCAGGTTTAAAACAGACAAAAAATTGTATTCACAAAATTGCGCAATGAAATAAGAACAGAATAAAGGACCCCAATAGAACTCAGGTCTATCCAAACTAGACTTAAATATGCTGTTCTGAATATGCACAACAGTCCCAATAAGCAAACACCCTTTAAAACACAGCACAAAAAAGGGTCAGATGTTTTCAGTTGAAGTGAGAAGGGCAGAAGAGAGAATTTCCACACTGCTCACTGTTGAACTCTCAACCAGTTCTCCATCTTTTGCTACCAAGGGTCCAGTATTCTTTTCCAATAGCCCTAACAACTTGTTCTGCCATCTTCAAATGTTTGTGCCTGCGAAGACCAGTCTTGCTGTCTGATTCCCTTTAAAATTGACCTGTAAATATTGTGCCAAATGTACTCAACAGAAATGGTAACTTGCTGAGCAAGGAATCATTTCTAATCCATTTCCCTATGATTTTCTGGCCACTGTGGCTTTCATCAATACAACTTCCCAAGGACAAGGAAGATGTGCATTTATCTACCACTTTTCATGAGCACCAAATATTCCAAAGCACTTAATAACCAATTAAGTATTTTTGTTGTCATTGTTATAATGTAGTAATATTGTAACATGACAGCCAAATTTACACATAGCAAACTCTCAAACAGTGATGTAATAATGATGGAATAATCTGTTTTGTTTAGTGCTGAGTGAGGGATAAATATTGCCAGGACACTATGGATAATTCCACCATTCTTCTTTAAAATAGTGTTATGGCATCTCTTGTGTCCACTTTAGATGTTTGGCCAGGTCTTACATTTCATCTGTCCAGCACTGTCGAGCACTCCTTCAGCACTGCATTGGAGTGTCAGCCTTGATTTTTTTATTAAGACCTGCAGTCAGTCTTAAACCTAGAACGTTGTGCCTGTCAATTGAGCAGTGGCAGACAGAAGAAGATCAATGCATATAGCAACTGAAACACAAGATTGCTACTCTGAAATAGTGTTAAAAATCAAGATCAGTCATATTAACTGTCTCTGCATCATCTGAACCAAACTGGCAATCCAAGTAAAATTTAGCAACTTTTTTGTTTCTATTTGATGTTGACTATTAACTTGAGTAAGCAGTTAGAGTATGTCACAAAGTTAGTTCTTTTTTTATATAAAATCTGTTCTTTGGCTCAAGGAGACTCTGTCCTTGATTGTTTTCAGAGGGGTAATAAACCAGGCCAGACTCCGATCAGTCTAGTTTGGTACAGAGATGCAAAGGATTTTGAGAGGCCTTTTGTTTATATGTAAAAAGATGAGACTTCAGGCCAAAGTGGTCATGTTTTAGAAGTGATCTGTATAATGAAAGGGGAGTGGTCAGATGTCTAGCTGAGCAGTTTAGTTCAGTGCAGAACTGGTTGAGAGTTCAACAGTGAGCAGTGTGGAAACTCTCTCTTCTGCCCTTCTCACTTCAACTGAAAACATCTGACCCTTTTTTGTGCTGTGTTTTAAAGGGTGTTTGCTTATTGGGACTGTTGTGCATATTCAGAACAGCATATTTAAGTCTAGTTTGGATAGACCTGAGTTCTATTGGGGTCCTTTATTCTGTTCTTCTTATTTCATTGCGCAAGTTTGTGAATACAATTTTTTGTCTGTTTTAAACCTGGTAGTCAACCTCGCTAACCTAATCCAGGTAATTTTCACTGTACACCTACTAAAACAAATTGCAAAGTTATGGTCTGGGCTGCCTGCTTAAGAATGCTTTGAGTGGTCTGGTCTAGTCCATAACAAGTGCCATATTAAATATGTAACTGATATATCTTACCATGCTGGGAATCCATATTAATTTGACAATAAGCACATTTTCTATCTCATATTTATTCACACAATTTTTTTTTCTGCAGCAAAGTTCTTCTTCCCATAGCAGAGTCTTCCCTCTGCATCAAAAATTGTTCATTTTAAATTATTAAATCCAGCATTGCTATTTCAAGCCATTATTCATGCAAGTTTTATTAAAGTGCAAAAGATTGTTGGGACTTAACATTGGGCACACAGCGAAGTAGAATAGTTGAGCAGCAAGGGACGTAAATTCTCTAACTAAAAACCAAAAGAACTGTGGATGCTGGAAATCAGAAACAAAAACAGAATCTGCTGGAAAAGCTTAACAGGTCTAGCAGGTCCTGGGCACTATGGATAATTTCAGTATGGCCAATCCACCTAACCTGCGCATCTTTGGAATATGAGAGGAAACCGGAGCACCCAGAGGAAACCCACAAACTGCTCAGTATTAACTTTATTCCTGTCTAATAGGGTTAATTTTTCCCAATAGGGTTGGGAGCACATTTTTGTTTCTGATCCTACTTGAGGTAAATGCATGACAGCCATTATTTGATAAAATCAAACAAGACCTTCAAAGGTGAGAGGTACTTCCAGTCTCATGGTTGGGTCGGATAGCACTGATTAAGATGAATATTCTCAGGGCCGTAGATCATCCAATAATATTAGAAGGGTTTTGAATATGATTCAAGCCTGCCATCAGGGATAGATACCAGGAGTAGTAGTTTCATTAGACGCGGAAAAGGCATTTGATAGGGTTGAATGGTCATATTTGTTTTACACATTGGAAAGGTTTGGCATTGGAAAGGTGTTTACCAGATGGGTCTCAACATTGTATAGTGATCCCAAAGCATTTGTGGTTACCAATTATTAGGCTCGGATAGCTTCAGTGTGGGTAGGGGCTGCCGTCAGGGATGTCCTCTCTTGCCATTGTTATTTACATTAATAATTGAGCCACTAGCAGAAGCTATACGGGCTGACCCTAATATAACGGCCCCGAGGATTGGTACAGGTAAACATAAAATTACCCTGTATGCAGATGATGTTCTTCTATTCCTCAGTAATCCTCTGATGTCCGTACCTCGCTTAATCCAAGTTATTAATACATTTAGCGCATTCTCAGGCTATAAAATTAATTTCTCAAAATCGGAGGCTATGCCAATGGGTGGCCTTGCTATGATACCCCACTTAGTGGATGGATCCCATTTTCCCTTTCGTTGGTCCCTGGAGGGTTTTTTATATTTAGGCATTTTTATTACCCCAGTATTTGGTCAGTTATACAAGGCTAACTTTCTGCATTTACTGGAAAGGATAAGGCAGGACCTCCAGCGATGGGGAGACCTTCCAATTTCCTGGCTGGGTAGAATAGCACTAATTAAAATGAAAGTCCTGCCCCGTCTCCTATACCCTATGAGAATGCTTCCAGTGATGCTGCCGAGGCTGGCACTACGTAAATTATATGGCTGGTTGGGTTCCTTTATCTGGAATCATAGACGGCCCCTCATTAAGCTGAAGAAGCTACAGCTTCCACAGGCAAAGGGAGGATTGGACTTCCCGGATTTTAGGAAATATCAGTTAAGTTCCTTATTAAGTTACATAGCTGATTGGGTCTTGTTTGATCCACAATCAATCTGGCTGGACATCGAGGCTTCTCAAGTAAAATGCCCACTTATTAACCTTCTATTTTCAGACAAGTGGAAAATCATTACGGATCACTGTAAAAACCCTATAATACTAAATACAATTAAAGTTTGGAATATAATGCGGCAAAATGAGGGCAACTCACATAAAACATCCCCCTATGCGCCGATAGTGGGAGCATGGGGATTCCAACCGGGATTTACAGATGCCACTTTTAAACTCTGGAGATCCAGGGGTATCTCATGTCTAGGGGACCTATTTAAAGATGGGGTCTTGATGTCTTTTGAAAAGCTACTTCAGAAATTTGGATTACCTAATAAAAACCTCTATCACTACTTCCAAATTCGAGACTATTTACAGAAGAAGACTATGTTATTAGATAGTCTTTATAAATCAGATAGAGAATGTAGAGTACTACGACCAATGGGGGTATCCTCCATCAGTACCATTTATCATTTAGTATCGGGAGATATGGACAATCTGCTTAAAACATGGGATCAGGAATTGGGACTAGAAATCTCTATAGAAACGTGGAATGACATTTGGGAAAACACCAGAAGAATCACCATCAGTAACAGAACTCAGGCTATCCAGCTGAAGATACTTCATAGGGCCCATATAGCACTGGATCGATTGGCAAAATTTAAGGTAGGGGCATCTTCAATGTGTCCCAAATGTAAAATAGAGGTGGGCACTCTTGTACATTGTCTATGGACCTGTCACAAGATCCGTAGATACTGGACTAAAGTAGCAAGTTCCCTGACAGAAATTTTAGGAACGGAAGTTAAAGTGGATCCCGTATCTCTCCTTTTGGGCTTTTCGAACTTACCCTCCCTGGATATGCACGGGAAGAGACTATTTTCTATTCTCTCTTTCTGTGCAACGAAAAATATTTTGGTAAACTGGGTGGCTGAGAGCCCCCCTGGACTTTCAAATTGGCACAGATTAATTACGGAATGTATTCCCCTTGACTTCCTTACAAATATGGTGCACTGAAAGACCAAATTATTTTATAAAATATGGCAGCCCTTCTTGAATTATATGAATACAGATATTTCGGCTATCATAACAAGGGCTTTTATTTAATTGAGAATACAAACCTGGCTGGTCCAGGGCCCCTTGGGATAGAAATCCTGCACGAATACGGATTTTGTTACATTTGATGTTAATACATTCCGAGCATGTATCTCACTACCCAATTTCTATGTTATCCGCTGTTGTTTTTTCTTTCTCTTATTTGAATAATGTAAGAGACTTAAATATACACTCTGGTTCGTTGTAGGTTAGATTAGTAGTTAGGTGAGTTTTGTTTATTTTTCTCTACTTTTCTTTTAAATTTTGGTTATTATATATTTAAGATTTAATTATATATCAATGTTTGTGCTTGAGAGTTTTGTTTATTGTTGTAAACTTGTAAAAATGTTAAATTTCTAATAAAAATATCTATTAAAAAAATGAATATTCTCCCCCGTTATACCCTAATGGATGTTCCCCCTGATTTTCAATAAGCAAACATTCAGGACACTGAATGGCTAGTTCAGCTCCTTGATTTGGCATTGTAAGTGATATTTGCAGAAGGAAATCAATTACTGGGTCATCACTATGATTACTGTCCCATCAAGGAGGGCATCTAGGAGGATCGCGTTGCAGAGCTCCGCACAAGCAGGACGAACTTCTAACCCGCTCAACCTGAACCATTGCGATATCCTGGGACTCTGGAAAGGTCATCGAGTCCCAGGAAACTGTGAAAGATCAAATCACCTGCATTTTCGCTGTCCAAAGATGCTGAAGAAGGGAAGATGAGCATCCGAGGCCAGGTCTGAGTCAACGTCCTTGTCCTCTCTTGGTGCGGTTTCATCATTATAGAGATACGGAGAGAATCATGGAAGCTTCCAGAATCCGGTGAAGGATCTGAAGGCCCTATTTTACGAGGGCTCTTGAGATCATGTTCTTCTAGTACTTCTCAGTGGCAGTGATCCAGAAAAGAAAATCCTGTGACACTGTCAAGAGAAGACTGAGGGAGCTTGGGATGCAATACTCTGTGAGGTATCCGGCCGTGCTATGGTTCACCTGAGATGGATCCGTAAATCTCTTTGAGATGAGGGAGAAGGAGAGAGACTTTGTGGACAAATTAACCTAACCTGAACAATTTAGTATGTGCATATAGTAGTGTTGTTTGGGTATGTCTTTGTCTTTTTTTTCTTTAAAAACAGAGTAAGTCTTGTTGGGGCTTTCTTTTCCTTTTTTTTCTATTGGTAATAATCTAGTTTAAACTATGTTTGGCGGTGGTTGAGTTGTGTACTTTCAATTTCTAAGTTAAATTATGCCAAAGGATTCTCTTTCAAACATTTTTCTTTATTCACATTGCTATTCCACGGTGTATTTTCTTTTTTTTCTGCTTGTCTTTGCGGTGCGACTCTAGCTAGGAGGAGGGAAAATGGTTGGGATGGCTAGATGCCTACTTACGGGCAATTTATACCCAATTCAGGGATTTAAATGCCTGGGCTGCAGTCTTGGCAGTGGGATGAGAAATTGGGTTTTGGGATGGATAGTTGCCCCGTTTGGGCAGGGGATGAGTTCCCCTATTCAGCACCATTGATGCTTTAAATGTTGATTTGTTTTTTGGTTTTTGTTGTATATAATCTTTGATAGCTTTGTAGGTTTGTTAATTGTAGTGGTTTTACTTTATATAGTTTATACGTTCAATGGATCTTGTGACACTAAGGCTCAGCAATTTGTGGTTCAAGTTCCTCCTCTCTGGAAATTAAATCTTACTGCAGAAGGTTATGACTAATGACCAGATTAATGGTGTACCTGGAATATCAAGGGGAGTCACTCACCAATTAAGAAGAAGAAGGTATTTTCGAGTCTTAGAAAGGAAAAGGTGGATATTGCTTCGTTACAGGAGACACACATGGATGATAGGGACCATTTGAAACTACACCAGAATGGCTTTGATTGTGTTTACTTCTCATCTTTTAATACCAGATGTAGGGGAGTGGCTATATTGGTTAGGAGGAATCTCCCATTTAAGTTAGTAGAGTGTGTTAAAGACACAATGGGACGTTTGTAATTCTCAAAGCACTGATAAACAGGGAAGAATATGACAGCCCATCCCCTCAAATTTTTGGTAGATGCATTCTCTAAATTGGTCAGTCTTGAATCCTGGCATATCATTATAGGGGGAGATTTTAACTGTCTCATGGATCCCACAAAAGACAGGTTGCTCAAAGGCCTTCCAATACCCTCTGTAAAAACTAAACAATTAGTGGATCTGTATGTGGAGTTAGGGTTGGTGGATGTCTGGAGGCGTCTCCACCCTACAAGCAGGGATTTTACATTTTTTTTCCAATCCACACAGATGTCACACCAAGATTAATTTTTTTTCTGACCCCTGCGCCAACCCTGGACTTGGCAGCATCATGTACGATCGGTAATATTACCATTTCTGATCAGGCTCCAGTGTACCTGTTGGTTAAGATTAAGGACGCTGTAGTGGGCCCGAGGCACTGACGAGTGGATCCCTTTATCCTCAAGGATAATAAGTTTGTGGAGTACTTCTCTAGGGAATTTCAGGCATTCCTAGACATTAACTTAGGCTTGGTTTGTAGCCCATCTGTCCTTTGGGAAACTGCCAAAGCCTATACCGGGGTTTAGATATCTCCTACTCTGCCAGTAGGAATCAGCAGAAGGGTGAGCAGCAACGTCTCCTTGAAGCACGATTGAAGGCAGCCGAGAAGGCTTACTTTGACAGGCCCTTATTGGTCAAGCGACAGAGGAATACTGCGCTGTGGTCTGCATTGAATTCTGTGCTCACGCAGACAGCAATGAAGGAGATAATTTTGCAAAGCAAAGGTTATAAAAGCATGGTGACAAGTCAGGCAAATACTTAGTGTATCTCGTCAGGAAAAGGAATGTCCCTCAAGCCACTACGACAATTAGGGAAGGGTCTGGCAACCTAACATGAGACTCCAAAAATATTAATGTAGCATTTCAGAAATTTTACTCTAAGTTGCACCGGTCTGAGGATTGTGAGGAGGGGTGGGCCAAAATTGAGTTTTTTTAAGGATCTGGAGCTCCCAAGCATGACCCTCGAGCAAGAGGTTTTTCTCAATGCCCCCTTATCAGAGCAAGAGGTGCAGGAGGCTGGGAAGCACCTTCAGAGTGGCAAGGTGCCTGGTCCTGACAGACTTCCCAGCAATTTCTATAAGGAATTTATAAACATATTGTCAGGTCCAATGCTCAACATGTTTAATGACTCATACAGTCATTGATTGTCTCCCACCATCTCTGAGAGACACCAATATTTTGCTTATTTTTAATTAAGGGAAGGTCCTGGAGGACTGTAGTTCGTACAGGCCCATTTCACTCTTAAATGTAGACTTTAAAATCCTCTCTAAGACTCTTGCATTAAGGCTGGATACTGTGTTACCTTCTATTGTTAAAGAGGATCAGGTGGGCTTCATAAAGGGCCGCAGATCATCCAATAATATTAGGAGGCTGTTTAATGTAATTCAAGCGTGTCAACAACAATCAATACAGGGATTGGTGATTTCTCTGGATGCAGAGAAGGTATTTGACCGAGTTGAGTGGCCGTACCTTTTCTATACTCTGGAGCGGTTTAGTTTGGGCAAAGGTTCTCTACAGTGACCTTCTCACTGCAGTCATCACCAATGAGGTGCGATCAAGCGATTTTAACATTTTTAGGGGCAGCCAATAGGCCTGTTCCCTTTCGCCATTGCTTTTTACGTTGGTGATTGAACCATTGGCGGAGGCCATTTGTGGGGATCCCAATATATCAGCTCCAGAAGTGGGGTCAAAATTACATGAGATTTTGTTGTACGCGGACGATGTCTGAATTTTTTTGTCAAATCCAGCAGTTTCAGTGCCTTGCCTGATACAATGCATCAGTGCATTTGGCGCCTTTTCGAGGTGCAAGATTAATCTTGCAAAATCAGAGGCTATACCGATGGGTGGTCTTACGAAGGTGCTAGGTCTTGAAGGCGAATATTGATTCCCATTTAAGTGGTCACAGGGTGGGGTTTGTGTCTTTGGGCATATTCATCACTCCAGTTCTGGATTGGCTGTTCAAAGCTAATTTTGTTCAATTATTTGACAAAGTCAACAAGACCTTCAAAGATGGGAGGCACTTCTGATCTCATGGTTAGGTCGGATACCGCTTATTAAGATGACTATTCTCCCCCGTTTGTTATACCCTATACGGATGTTCCCCCTGATATTCGATAAGCAAACATTCAGGAGACTGAATGGCCGGTTTAGCTCCTTTATTTGGTATTGTAAGGGGCCCCTCATTAAATTAGCTAAACTGCACCTGCCTCACAGATTGGGGGAGTGGATCTCCCGAACATAAAACGCTACTAACTAAACCTACGTGAATGATTGGGCCTGCGAAGATACTCTTTCAATATGGTTAGAAGTCGAAGCCTCCCAGGCAAGGTGCCCTCTTCCTGGCTTGCTGTTTTGGACAAAATGAGGACAATTAGGGAATATTGCCATAACCCAATAGTTATCAATACTGTTAAAGCATGGAAGGCAATTCGGCAGAGGGAAGGCTATATTGGCAAAACATCTCCTCTTTCACCTATTGTGGGTATGCTGGGTTTTCAACCGGGGATGATAGATTCAGGATTCAAGCATTAGGCAGCTAGGGGTGTGTCTTGCATGGATGATTTATTTGAGGGAAACACAATGATGTCCATTGATCAGTTAGCGTGGAAATAGGAGGGTGCTCTGTGCTAAGAGTACACTCTGTCAGCACGATATATCATCAATTGGGGGGGGGGGGGCGGCAGGGGCGGGGGCGGGTGGCCCCTCAGATGAGTTTGATTGACTCTGCAGGGTATGGGAGAGAGAGTTAGAGTTAGGGGTTGAGGTCTCTTCAGAGGCATCGGAAGATATTTGGGTAAACGCTAGAAAGATATCAGTTTGCAATTGGACCCATGCACTACAATTGAAGATTCTTCAGGTTGGCAGAAGATTGTTATGGAGCATATCCCCTTGGTCTTTCTCGCAAGTATGGTACACTACAAAGCTGAGAATTTTTATAAGACATGGCAGCCCTTTTTGGAATCCTGGACACAGATTTATCTGCTCCACTAATAAGAGCTTTTATATATGTAACAGTTGTGTTTTATGAGTTCAATATCTAGGGAGCAGGAACTGTGAACGTATGAGTGCCTTGTTTGGCTGAGTTGGGTTATTACTGTCTATTAGTTTGTTGTTAATTATTATTTAGTTAGTTAAATAGTTATTTGGTTTGTTTTATTATATATTTTTCTATATATATATTTATACATTTGTACATGAGGGCGGGTTGGGTTTTTTCCAACTTTTTTGTGTTTTTTCTTTGTATTGTTTTGAATTGCATTGTTTTGAATTTGTTGTAATATTAGAAAAATCTGTTTTTTCAATAAAAATATATTTTTAAAAAAAGGAGGTTGTATAAGTTCTGAGGGTGGAAGCTGGATGTCTCATTCCCAGAGAGAATCTCAATTATGACTACTTCACCTGCAAAATGTCCTATTGCCTTGCGCTGACCATGACAACGACTCCAGGCCTCCCCACACACTCCTCATCTCCTCCAAAATCCCAAGAGCTCTGCTTCCACAATGGTGCAAGACATGAGCTATTCTTTAATGAATCCCTGTTTCAATACTGAGGATTGAACAGCTGAGATTTTAATCAATAGCATTCTGTAGGGCAGCTACATCATTCAATCAGATGGGGCCAGTGAGTCTCTGAAGAAAACTGCACTTTGGTGGCAAAATGCCCAGTTACCCTTGAAATTGCCTGTCCGCTGGTACCACTTGAATGACCTCATTCTGCCTTCAGAAAGGTCATCTGAGAAGTTGCAAAACAGAAGGTGACTGGTACACCACCCACTTGTGCAAAATTATTGGCATGTGCTCTTCAGAACTGGCGTCCGTGGCAAAGTTCAACCCAAGATCTCAGGCTCTACCTCCCAGCAATATCACCTTCACCCGCAACTTGCACAGGGGAATGGACAGCACTGCCTGTGACTATGAAAATCATAGTGACCCTTTGATTTTACATGGAGTGGGGAAGGAATATTTCTAGGCTACAAGTGATTATTCTTCAGAGGCACTACTTTGGCTGCAAAGAGATGTCCTGAAATGGTAATAATTGCTATATAAATGCAAGTTCGCACTTTCATCTCTTGAAACAAAATATCCATGAAACATACAATTACATTTTACAGAAATAAATCAATGTCTGTAAAGCACCATAAATACTGCAGCGTTCAATTTATTCCATGTGTTAGTTTAGCTGAAACCCAGTGTAGACTTTAAATAATTTGGCCCATTCAGGATCTGTAACTTATTTATTGGTTTTATTTTCAGTGGAGATGACTGTCACATGTTCCAGACTAGAAAATGATTGTAAATTCTAGGACTAATCACACAGTAAATAATTTAAAATATGGAGCATCAAGAGGTGTCCTTGTGGACATGCTCTGAGTACATGAACAGCAGGCAATCTTTAATTCCATTTAACATTCTACCCTCATATATTCTATCCTTGTAACCTTGAAGTCATTTAAACTGTGTTCGTCTTTCGTAGTGCTACTCATGATTTCCTATCATCACTCGCTGACTCATAGGAGCACTGTGATGTTAAAAAGCTCAGCCTTGTTTTCTGGCCCCACTCCTCCATGTAATCTTCTCCAGCTCTACACCACTCTGAGATGTCTGGCTTCAATCAATCTCTGACCTCCAGAGTGTTCCCAATGGCTCCATTGCTGGTGACTGGCCTTTGTTTGCCAGGATGGTGAGCACTGAAGTTCCTTCCCTGAACCTCTTTGCCTCTCTAAGTTGCTATGGTTTTTAACTTCAATGAAGGATTGAAATAATCTCACAAATAAGAAGGTGACGTTTGAGAACATTGGAGAGAAAAAAAATCAGTGCCTCTGCTCTGTTGTGTCATACTCAGAATGTTTAGTCTCTTGCTTACTGCATGTTATTTTTTTTCTTTACTATATTCGACTTTTAATACTCTGAGCTTGAGCCTATTCTGCAGTTAATAATGCACGCTGTGAGTGGGACCACCTGACATGGGGATGGGATATTGTAATCCTTTGATGTGGTCTTTGAAAGTTTACCAGAGGGCTAATACTGAGTTTAGTTTAGCAGAAGGATTAATTACCTTTGCAACAACACTGTTTCTTCAATTTAGTGTTTTCTGTCATTTATTAGTGAGAATAAACTCCGTTATACTGAATGCTATTCGTAAGTGAGCACATTGGATATAACAGTTCTTATTAAATATTTTGGAATCAGACTCCAGTCATAGATATAAAAAACACTCCTTTATGTGGCATTGGGTTAGCACTGAGATGGACACATACAGACAATAAAATCCAATCTTCAATTCAGGCTTCTGGCCAGCCATGTTTGATTTCAACATTTCTGGGCGAGATCAAGAAAGAATCAGCCATGACTCCTACACTTAGTTTCTATCCAGTGATACTTAACACAAGTCCATTTGAGCATGGATTAATTTTGTATCATTCCCAATGTGATATAGTTTGCGAATGCTTGTCCCGGGTCAATTGTAAAAGACAATCAGCTGGCAGACTTTTAGATTAGATTAGATTACTTACAGTGTGGAAACAGGCCCTTCGGCCCAACAAGTCCACACCGCCCCGCCGAAGCGCAACCCACCCATACCCCTACGTCTATCCCTTACCTAACACTACGGGCAATTTAGCATGGCCAATTCACCTGACCTGCACATCTTTGGACTGTGGGAGGAAACCGGAGCACCCGGAGGAAACCCACGCAGACACGGGGAGAATGTGCAAACTCCACACAGTCAGTCGCCTGAGGCGGGAACTGAACCCGGGTCTCTGGCGCTGTGAGGCAGCAATGCTAACCACTGTGCCACCGTGCCGCCCAACTTACTTGGAGACCAGGCAAAGGAACAGGCTCCTCTGAAAGTACACATACTCAAGGAAATATTCTGGTGATCATACATTGCTAAAGAGCCATTTCTGAGATTGGATGGCATTTGGGGGAAGCTCTTCATTCCAGCCAGCTCATGGTTCCGTCTTCACAGATGGAAGAGATTTAGAAAAAAACATGTAATAAAAATGAAGAGTTCAAACGCTTGCAGAAGTGTGCCTCATGAAGTCACTATAATACTGCATCATCACCTGGGTTGAAATGTCATGTTGCTTTGGAAAACTTTGCAAGTTGGTGTTCTCCAGCATACTAATATATTGGAAGAAACAGGACTGCAGTCGTCAAGCTGTGCTTTTCCTGTATCACATTTCATATGTGACTTTTCAAAAAAGAAATGTTTGGGTAACGCGTAGTTTTGAATAACGTTGATGCAAAAATGAGAATAGATTTTTAACTGGAACAGCAAAAAATGAGAAAATATTCAGGATTAGCAAAAATATCAGCATCAGCATGCGGTTCAAACAGGGCAAAGGAAAAGGAATGATCCAGTTCCAATTTCAATTTATCTATGTTCGCAACCTGTTATAACGTATGGCAGGAGCCTGATGTCTGTTGCAGTCCACCCTGATAAGCCCTGTCAGCACAACAACAGTAGAAGAAATTAACATTTCTGGATATTGCTTGGGGTAATATATCGTATCGAAGGCAGTAGAATCTATGAAACTAAAGAGAATAGCTTGTCTCTGGTAAGACCATGTCTTGATTGTCATCTGAACAGAATGAGAACAATAATTGATCATTCCAAAGTCCTCTTGAGGTTGGCAATTTGTTATCACTGAAAGTTGACTCCAGTATTTTCACTTGACAGGCTGTCGTTCCAATATAATCTGACACTTGCATTTCATTCTCATTTTTGCTATTGATATGTAAAACTGCAAAAAGTCCCATGGTGCCTTGCACACATTATTTTGAAAATGTGTTTAGTCAGGTAATGCACTGACTGTCAGAGGCACTAGCATATTGTATTTGTGCTTTACCAACTTCATACCTGTTTTTCAGCAAGAGATTGAAGATGATTCCATGAATCAACAGCAAATATTGGACGACACTACTTTGCCATGATCATATAAGATTTAATGGGTTTAAAGTGTTGTTGTTTGACCTGATTATTGGTGGGAAGCAAGGACCAAAGTATCATTTAGAGTATTTATCCTGGGCTTTGTTGAAATTATCTGTGCTGTAAAATTTTGTCCTTCAAACTCAGTGGTATTAGAACATATTCACAGAAGCAGTTTTTTTAGCAGCTCCTAGTTGTAATGTGTTATTTTTTTTAAAAATGCTCCTGCCTATCTTGTTATAACATTAAATAAACTGGTTTAAAAGCTTTGAGAGAATTTGCATTTGGTATTTTTTATTAAATTGATATTAAAATTGGAGAATTGCCCAATATTCCCAATACCAAATGAGACATCTTTACAAAATTACCTAATTAACATAGAAAATTAGCTATCCGGGGTGATCTGAATTGGATTAGTTTCCACAAAATAATTGAATGCCTGAACTGGGTGTAAATTAGACTCTTCAGATGCTGTCCCTTTGCAACATCCAGACACACAATGATATAATGTGTCGCTGTAAGAGGCTGACTCTTTTTGTTTACTATTAGATCCTTCTCTGGGCTTCTGCAGAGAGGAAACTCTCTGACCTACTAGAGTTCACATGCATGTATTTTGGAAGCTTGCTCTGTAATTTTATACATTAGTTGCACCTGCATTATGGCATGCACATAAATACATGAAGCACTGAGGCACTGAAAGTTTATTGCCTCAGCAATGGTCTGACTTTTGGAGATAATGTGGAAGTGCCGGTGTTGAACTGGAACGGGCACAGTTAAAAATCACCACAACACCATATTATAGTCCAACAGTTTACTTGGAAGCACTAGCTTTCAGAAAACTGCTCCTTTGTCAGGTAGCCAGTGGGGCAGGATCATAGGACACAGTTTAGATAAAAGATCAAAGTGTCGTACAACTGATGCCATGTATTGAACAAACCTTAAGTCTTTAATCACTTAGAATGGGGATGCAGGTTTTGATTGATTAATATGTAAATCCCACAACTTCTTTCAAGTCCCAGTCCTGAGATAACTTAAGATGACATCTCAAGCTCAGGCAAGGCATTAAAGGTGTGAGGTTAGAACCTGTACGTATTCCAACCTTGAGTCAGACTGGTTATATTTCCAAAGTAGGAATTTATGAAATATCACATGGACTGACTACCTACATATTGTGTAGGTAGAATAAAATAGAATGTACCTGCAAATACAATCTGCAACTGCAAATTCTCCCCATAGACTTGAATGTGTGTATATGTGTGTGTCTGAGAGGGAGACAGAGTGTGTGTGTGTGCATGCTTGAGT
The DNA here is from genome assembly GCF_047496795.1 of Chiloscyllium punctatum. Lineage (NCBI taxonomy): Eukaryota > Metazoa > Chordata > Chondrichthyes > Orectolobiformes > Hemiscylliidae > Chiloscyllium > Chiloscyllium punctatum. Next base: position 20,521,343 of record NC_092752.1, on the reverse strand, counting down.
AAGGGATGCATGAGTATGATGGAGTATATGTCTGAGAGTGTGTGGGTGTGTGTTTGTGCGCTGGTCTGAGAGAGGATATGCATGAGTGTGTGAGTATGATTGTGTGTAAGAGTATGTGTGGGTGTGTCTGAGATAGAGTCTGCATGAGTGTGTGAATATAATCATGTGTAAGTGTGTGTGTCTATAGTGTAGTGGGGTCACCTGTAGTGTGATTGAACCCAAGGTCCCAGTTGAGGTCATCATCATTGCTACTGAACTTGGCTATCCGCTTCTGCTCAGCGACTCTGCATTGTTGTGTACCCAAAGTTTGCCTTGGAGGATTGTCACCTGAAGATCCGAGACCGAAAGGCATGCATCCCTTTCCTCTCTCCCAAAGGCTTGGGAGGACTGCTGCATGTCCTTGGTGGAGTGGGAGGGGGAGTTGAAGTGGTTGGTCACAGGGCAAACACTACACCAAAGACGTGTTGAACAGGGCAGGGGTGGGGGCGGACAGGGGTCGGTGTTGGATGGGAATGGGGGCGGATGGGGTGGGGGGTGCGGGCGGACAGGTTCAGTGTTTGATGGGGTTGGGGGGGTGTAGTGTTGAACTGGGGGAGGAGTGGTGTTGAGGGTCAGTGTTGGATGGGGCTGGGGGGGCAGACAGGGGAGGGGGAGGTGAGGGGGTGTTGGATGTGAGGAGGTAGCGAACGAGCGTCAGTGTTGATTGGGGCTGGGTGGCAGACGGGGGGCTGTGTTGGGGGGAATGGGTGGGGGTGGGGTGGACGGGTGCCAGCATTGAATGGTGAGGCGGTGTTGGGGGCGGGTGGGGCGGATGGGGGTCATTGTTGGATGGGGCTTGGAAGTGGACGGTGAGGATGAGGGGATGAGGGGGCGGTGTTGGACGGTGGGGCTGTGTTGGACAGTGGGGTGGTATTGGGGAGGTGGGTTGGGCTGGGGGAGTCAGTGTTGGATGGTGGGGCGGCGTTGGGCGGTGGGGTGCAGAACGGATCAGTTTTGGATGGGACTGGGGGGCGGACAGGGAAGTGGCATTGGACGGTGGGACGGTGTTGGGTGGGTGGGGGTGATTGGGGGTCAGTGTTTGCTGGGGCTGGGAGGGCAGGCAGGGGACGGTATTGGATGGGGTAACAGGGCATCTGGAGGTCAGGGTTGGATGGGGTGGGGGGGGGCCGGCTGGGGTTGGGGGCGGAGAGGTGTCAGTGTTGGATGGGGCTGGGGGGGAAGACGGGGAGGCGCGGATGCTTGTGCACGTTGTGCTGCTGTCTCATCTTCTGAACGGGGGGAGCAGACTTATCAGAAAACTCTGAGCCCCCGAGGAAAGGCATTTAATCGATTAACTGAATAATCGATTATCTGAATGGAATAGTGCCCGTCCGTCTCGTTCGGATAATCGAGGTTCCTCTGTATACCTAAAAACTGAGAATGTAATAAAAAGTAATCAGCATAGATTTCAAAAGTGAAGCTTTTATTTAACCAAACTTATTGAGTAATGTCAAGAACTAATTGGAAAACAAGATAAGTATAATGTAGTGGACATGATATATTTGGATTTTCAAAAGGCTTTCAGCAAGTAATAAATAAGTCATTATAAGTTATTTATAAGTCATGAAAAGAACTCACACCTAAGCTCATACCATGTGGAATCAGAAGTAAGTAGCAGGTGCCAAAACATACGGCAGAAAAAACGCATAAGTTTGAAAGCACATACCAACAGATTCAAGAATAATTTGTTCCCCATTTGTTAACAGACTTTTGAATGGACCTCTCATGTAGTAAAGTTGATCTTTCTTTGTGCCATTTCTGTAGCTGAAGATAGCTTGCAAAGAGTCACAATGCTCTGGAGTCATCTTGATGGTCAATAAATTCAGGGCTTGCCAGCAATGCCTACATCCCATGTAAGGTTTACAAAACAACCTGAAGAGTAGAAATGTTAATGAGGCCCTCCCATCAGCATCAGCAAGAGCAGGAATGGAATCACACCCTCCTGTTTGCCAGTAAATCTTGGAGCCATCACTTCAAGAGTATCACTCACTATTGACAACTCAATGCACGTACTTAACTTGGTAGGCTGTGCATTATATCACATTTCTATCACAGTTTGAAGTGAAAGCTCAACTCCTGCATAGAACATAGAATATTACAGCACAGTACAGGCCCTTTGGCCCTTGATGATGCGCCGACCTGTGAAACCAATCTAAAGCCTGTTATGAAGATATGGGTGTACTATACCTTTAAGAGAATCAAAAGCTAGCAGAACTACCTGACATCACAAAGTGTTGATGGTTTAAATTAAGCAGGCAGGTTTACCCTGTGTTGTAAAAAGCCCGTCTAACCTACAGTTTTCCATTTATCATCCATATGTTTGTCCAATGACCATTAAAATGCCCTTAAAGTTGGCAAGTCTACTACTGTTTCAGGCAGTGCACTCCACACCCTTATTACTCTTGGAGTAAAGAACCTACCTCTGACATCTGTTCTATATCTATCACCCTTCAATTTAAAGCTATGTCCCCTCATGCTAGCCATCACCATCAGAGGAAAAAGGCTCTCACTGTCCATCCTATCTAATCCTCTGCTATTAAGTCACCTCTTAACCTTCTTCTGTCTAACGAAAACAGCCTCAAGTCCCTCAGCCTTTCCTCATAAGGCCTTCCCTCCATACCAAGCAACATCCTGGTAAATATCCTCTGCACACTTTCCACTGCTTCCACATCCTTTCTATAATGCGGCAACCAAAACTGTAAACATAACCGAATTGGGGTCACTATCATCTATCTCCAAATGTAACACCTGGCCTGGTTCATTAACCAGTACCAAATCCATTGTGGCCTCACCCCTTGTTGGCCTGTCTGCATACTGTGTCAGGAAGCCCTACTGCACACATTGGACAAAAACTGACCCATCTAAAGTACTCAAGCGTTGGCATTTCCAGTCAATATTTGGAAAGTTGAAGTCCCTCATAACAACTGCCCTGTTACTTTTAGTCCTATCTAGAATCATCTTTGCAATCCTTTCCTCTACATCTCTGGAACTATTTGGAGACCTATAGAAAACTCCCAACAGGGTGACCTCACCTTTCCTGTTCCTAACCACAGTTTATACTACGTCAGTAGACGAGTCCTCAAATGTCCTTTCTGCCACCGTAATACTGTCCTTGACTAACAATGCCACACCTCCCCCTCTTCTACCATGTTCACTGATCTTACTGAAATGTCTAAAACCCGAAACCTGCGATAACCTTTCTCAATCCATGTCTCTGAAATGGCCACAACATCGAAGTCCCAGGTACCGACCGATGCTGCATGTTGACGCACCTTATGCCAGATGCTCCTGGTATTGAAGTAGACACACTTCAAACTTCATTCCTGCCTGCCAGTACACTCCTGCGACTTTGAAACCTTATTTGTGACCTCAGTACTCTCAATCACCTGTACACAGGGTTATTTTGGGAATACGAAGCTACACTTTGAAAAATCGACTTCAAGATGGGAAAGTATCAGACTTACTGTGATGATAAACTGCAGCTTCTTTTGGAAGACTGTGTAATTGGCAGAGACTGAGGAAGTCACAAATGTACTAAAGAGGCTGCAAATCATTAGTGTTTTTAACTTGGAGGAGCAAAATTTAAATGCCATTTGTTTATTTCTGCCCTTAACGTTTTTCAAGTGCTAATCTTCTGTTAAGAGCCATTAATATTCAGGCACCATAGTGAGATGTGCAAATCTGTGCAAACATGACAGCAAAATAGAACAACATAATGGAAATGGCACTCATCCTCAACAAAATAGAGCCATTGGACTAGAAAATGATCCATTTCTGTCTAATGACATGTGGCAACTAAGATACATTACACAGTGACCTGTATTTTACCATGGTTATATTTTATAAAGCATATTTCAGAGAAATGAATTGAAATTCTGCTGCAGTTTTGATTTGGCATTGATGCCAAGAATACCAACAATAGAAATCACATGTTTATCTCTATCATATTTGACAAGTTCCAGATACATTCACCCTCACTACTACTAAGTATAACTTCATATTTTTTCCCACATGGAGGTTGAAAATTATTTTGTATCTCTGTTGTTCTTTAGGGAACTTTTTTTCCTGCATTCCTCCACCCCCCAGATAAATATATTTCTGCTTTTGATCTATACCGATGCTTCTTGTGCTAAACAGATGAGAGGTGTCTCAGATAAAAAGCTTGCCTTCCGCAATATGTTGGGAACCACTGGCACAATGCCAAATTGTAACGCTCACCATGCAAAATGTCCAAAGTTGCATTTGTTTCCTAAAACTCTTTGTTAAGTTGTCATTGACATGAGCGATCCACAGGATGCAGTGAATTTTTAGAGAGAGAGAAATAAAAACATAAGTTTTCCCATCCAAGAAGGAACTTGAGCTACATAGGGAAGTAAACTGCAGATGCTGGAAATCTGAAGCAAAAACAGAAATTGGTGGAGAAACTCAGTTGGTCCGGCAGCATCTATGGAGAGAAAGCAGAGTTAGCATTTTGAGTCCACTGACCCATCTTAAGAACTAAACTGGCCAGGAAAAGGTGGTGTATATACTGAAGACAGGGAGTGAGGGTGGGATTCTGGAGGGGAAGGAATGAACTGCTGGGTGCAGATGAAACCCAGAGAGAGAGCGCAAGTTTATTAAGGGCTTAGACAATGAGTTAGAAAACATGTACTCAGATTTCTTGAAAGGCAAATTGCAAGCAGCATGAATTGAAGCATAAAATGATACAGATAAATTAATAGGTTAAATAAATGGACAGTTCTGTGGCAAAGAATTTCATTGGAGATTATTTGGGCCTGAAAAGAATAGAAAAGGGTACATTCTAAATGACGGAGAGCCAGGAAGAGTGAAAGCCCAAAGAGGCTTGAGCAGCCAGATACTTTAATCATGAAAATGCTGTGAGCTGATACAGAAAATAATCAGAACAGCTAATCAAAGGCTGACCTTCATAACTAAAGGACGAGAATACCCAGGAGTTAGAATTTATGCCTCAGCTATACATATCCTTGAGTGGACCACACTTGGAGCATAGTGAGCAGTTCTGCATGATGCACATTGGGAATGATCTATTGCTGTATATTGTGAAGTGGAATTACAAGGAAAGATTAGACAAACTTGACATTGGTATTTTGAAGAATAATGGTTGATTTGATCAATGTTTCAAGATATTAAGTATAAAAGATAAGTTAGATAGCTACTTCCACTGGTTGGGGAATTCAGAACTAGGGGGGAATTGTTTAATATTAGTGTCAGACCTTTCAGAAGTGAAATTAGGGAACAATTCTACTTGCAAAGTGTGGTAAGAAGATAGAACTGTCTTCCATGAAAGGCAATTGATGTTAGATTGGTTGTTAACTTTCAATCTAGGATTAACACACTTTAACCAAAGGAATTAAGGGATAACGAGCAAACACAACCATTTGGACTCAGGTTACAGATCAGCTGCGACCACACTGACTGACAGCACAGGTTCACAAAGCGAAAAGGTCAACTCCTGTTCCCATGTTGTTATGTCATATTGTAGCAAATATGACAATCTGTTTACTCACTGGGGGTTCTACAAACAGTGAAGACATTATGATCAGATTATCTATTTGATTAGTATCTGGCCAAAATCCCAGGAAAGATTAATTTGCATTTACTCAAAGCACTTTAGATTAGATTCCCTACAGTGGGGAAACAGGCCCTTAAACCCATACTGACCCTCCAAAGAGTAAACCATCCAGTCCCATTTCCCTCTCACTAATGCTATGGGCAATTCACCTGACCTACACATCTTTAGACTGTGGTAGGAAACCCACACAGAGAGAATGTGTAAATTCCACACAGACAGTCACCCAAGGCTGGAATCAAACCTGGGACCCTGGTGCTGTGAGGCAGCAATGCTAACCACTGAGCCACTGTGCCTTCCATAAAAGGCAAGTGATGTTAGATTGGTTGTTAACTTTCAATCTAGGATTGAAATCACAGAACAGCACTCTGGCAGTATGACTCTGAGTGGCAGCTTAGATTATTGTGTTCGAATCTAAGGAGTGAAGCATGAATGAGCATCTTTTGAGAATTGGATTGCCACCACTGAGCCAGTTCTGACATTAAAACTGATTATATTTTTACATTAACATTCTTATACAGAGCTAACAAATTACTCTTATTCATAGTAGAATGAGCTATTTTATGAAGATGAGAAACTATATCATATAAAATAGATTGTGGGAATGTTCCCTCTAAGTCTAGATGTTTAGGCAAACAGATGAATTTGGAGATAGCTTTCCATAACAACTTGTTTTCTTGCCTTTTGCCTCACATTAAGGCCTGTTGTTGACTAATGGAAACGAGAATTGTTTGCATGGTTAGCCAACAATCTATTATTCTTATATGTGTTTACCTAGATGATCAAGGGTGAACTAGATTGACCTTGGTGTTTTTTTTTATTTGATTAATGAAACCAACGACGTATAGAATATCTGTTTGCATTTGGTCATTGGAGGTACGAGATACATGAGTAATTCAGTTCTATGCAGCAAGCTGGAAGACAGTAGTCATGAATTCTGCAAAATTAACAGAAATAATACCCTAAAGGCCTATCCTGTATAGTAGAAATGATATATTAAAAACAAAATTGCTCGTCAGAAGCAGACATAGTTTTAACCTCAATCTATTTTTTGTGAGAACATAAGAAATAGGAGCAGGAATAGGTCCTTTAGTCCTCGCTACCATTCAATAAGATCATGTTAGTCTTCTACTTCCATTCCATTTCCTACATTTTCCTTCTATAAGGCCATAAGAGATAGGAACAGGGGTAGACTGATCTGACATTCCCTGTGTTGTCCCAAAACCTTTGATTTCTCTACTGCCCATCTATCTCAGCTTAAATATACACAGAGATTCTGCCCCCACAGCTCTCTATTCCTTGAAGTCTTGAATTTATTTGGAATCTCCAAAGTGTGGAAACAGGCCATTCAGCCCAACAAGTCCACACTAACCCTCCAAGGAGCATCCCACCCAGACTTATGTGTACAACCTTGCATTTCCTGTGGCCAATTCACCTAATCACATCTTTGGACGATAGGAGGAGACCAGAGCACCCAGTGGAAACCCACGCAGACACGGGGAGATGTGCAAACTCCACACAGAGAGTCACCTGAGGCTGGAATCAAACCCAGGTCCCTGGCAATGTGAGGCAGTAATGCTAACCACTGAGCCGTCGACCTCTACCTTAAATAGATTTGCTTAGATATAGATTAGAATTTTTATGTCACATGTATTCGAGTGCAGTGAAAGGTGTACAGAGTTACTGGTTACCGGTGTCACTGCACGTGTAATCTCAGCAGTTGTGGGAAAGTCGAGGATCAGAGGGCATCATCTCAGAGCATGTGGGTCACCAGTTGGAGAGAAATGAGGAGGAATTTTATCTTTCAGAAGTCATGAATCTGCAGAAGGTTTTACCACAAAGAGTTGGAGGGGCTGGATCATTAAGTATGTTCAAGGCTAAGAAAGACAGATTTTTACTCAGTAAGGGAATCAAGGCTATGAGGTAAAGGCAGAAAAGTGGAGTTTGCAATGATCAGATCAGCCACGATCTCATTGAAAGTTAGAGTAGACTCGATGGACCAAATGGCTCACTTCACTGCTGCTCCTATGTCTTATCGTTTTTGAAGGTTTTAGGAGAATGGATTCATATCTTTCGAAGTCAGTTGTGAAATTTCAGTTAAGTCAATAAAGCTGGAGTTGAAAATGAGCAATGATGACCATGATATATACCTTATTGTTTTAAAGATCCATCTGATTCATTAATATTCTTTAGGGAGGCTAACCTACTGGTCCTTACCTGGTCTGGCCTACATGTGACTACAGAGTCTTAACCGCGCTCTGAAGTGGTCCAGCAACCCTCTCTGTACAAGGGCAGTTTGGGATGGGAAACAATTGCAGGCTTGCAAGTGATATCACAAAATATAAAGGGGAAAATATCTTTAATATTCAATACAATTATGGTTCCCAATAAGCCAATTTGAAGCTGGATAATAGTTGGACGATAAACAGTATTTGGGGCGGCATGGTGGCTCAGTGGTTAGCACTACTGTCTCACAGCGCCAGGGACCCCAGTTCAATTCCATCTTCTGGGCCACTGTCACTGTGGAGTTTGCATATTCTCCCCATGTCTGCGTGGATTTCCTCCAGTGCTCCAGTTTCCTCCCACAGTCCAAAGATGTGCAGGTTAGGTGCATTGGCCGTGCTAAATTGCCCCTAGTGATCAGTGGTATGCAGGCTAGGTGGATTAGCCATGTGCAATGTAGAGTTACAGAGATAGGGTAGGGGAGTGTGTGTGGGTGGGATGCTCTTTGGAGGGTTAGTGTGGACTTGATGGGCTGAATGGCCTGTTTTCCACGTTTGTAAGGATTCTATTTGAACTTCACTGTAGGTACTGAAATGGTGGAAGCAGAGTAGCATAATTCAAAGACCTAGTAACAATGTCACTTGCATGAAAATATGATCAATAAGTTTTAAAAACTCCCAACCACAGAAATTATATCAAAAATGCATTTCATCATAATTGTAGAGTCGTAGAGGGCATTGGCACAGAAAAAAGAGCCTTCAGCCCATTGAGTCTGCGCCGGTCAAAAGAAAACCATTGAGTTATTCTAATGCCATTTTCTTGCTGTTGACCAATGACCTTGTTTGTCTTGTTTGCCAGTGCATATCCAGGACTACTTCAATGTTCTAAGGGATTCTACCTCTACATTCTCACAGGGAGTGAGTTCCAGATTCCCACCACCTTCTGAGAGAAAAATTGTTCTCTGATGTCCCCTTTAAACCTCCTGCCCTTGGTTTAAATTCATTTCCTAGAAGTAATTCCCAAGAATGATTGCTTTGTCCATTTTGCAAACCTCTGTAATGTTTCCAGTCAGTTGTTGCTACCTCGCCAGACTCCATTGTTAATCCGTTATAAAGTCTTGGTTCTACTTACCCAAAGGCTTGTTTTACTTGTATTTTCCTTGCTGCTAACATAATGCTCAGCAACTAGGAGAGGAAAAGCTCATAAACTAACTTCTGACTTTCAGTTATCCCTCGCAGAGATTGCAACATTAAAACAATATTGCGAGCTGTGTTAATGTCAGAAATCAATAGTTTGCCTCAAAGGTCAAACTGAAGATATTTTTTACATTAACTAATTCCCACTCGATATTTCCAATGCTTAACCTACTCCCTTTGACTTCGCATTTGTAACCACTTCAAGTCCCGTTTCCTTGATTTGCTGCTGTTCCTTAATTTTGTTTTTTTTTAAATTCGGTCAAGTGATGAGGGTGTTGCTAGCTGGACCAGCATTTATTGCCCATCCCTAATTGCCCAGAAATCAGTTAAGTGTCAACCACATTGCTGTGGATTCGGAATCCCGTGTAGGCTAGACCAGGTATGGATTGCAGTTTCCTTTCTTAAAGGACATTAGTGAACCAGATGGTTTTTTCCGACAATCGACAATGAATTCATGGTGGTCATTAGACTCTTAATTCCACGTTTTTTTTATTATTGAACTCAACTCCACCATCTGCCGTGGTGGTTTCTGAACTCGGATCCCCAGAATATCACCTTGGTCTCTCAATTAACAGTCGAGTGATAATACTACTAGTGCATTGTGATACATAGTCATTCTTGGTCTTGGTGGACTGCCTAAGAGGAAGAGGAGAAAGTGAGGACTGCAGATGCTGCAGATAAGAATCAACAAGTGTGGTGCTGGAAAAGCACAGCCAGTCAGGCAGCATCCGAGGAAAAGAAGATTATACTATAACTGAAGGTCTATGGAGTTTGGGCTTATCTAAGTTTTAATATAGTGTTAGCTGGTGCCAAGAATTTTGGGACAAAAGTTTACAAGTAAACCCAGTTGGTGGTCTAATGAGAAAAGGCTGTCATCTTAAACAAGATGGTATTAATAGCATGAGAGAAACTAGTTACAAGTTACTTTGGTATGTTGGACATTGTCACTGAGACAGAGGGAATTCTCAATATTAGACTTCACTCCTTTGAGATCCAAAGCTGTTCTCTCATTCAAATCCATATGATTTCACCATGTTGAATGATAATTAGTACACATCTCAGTATTAACCCTTTCAGACCCTTACAGCCTGTCCAAAAACTGGGAACCAGAGGCATGAACTTGTGGAGTTGGGGAATGATAGCGGGAAGGGGGAATAAGTAGAGAGGGCAGGAAATTGAGAACATTTTTATGAGAAGATTTTTAACATGTTCATGTCATGTGCACATGGAAGCAAAGCCTTCATCTGTTCTGTCTGTTTACTGAGTTCCACCTGTGCTTAAGAAGCCTATTATGTGGCATTGAAAAATCGAGTCAGATTGTGTACAGAAAAGCCAAATTCCTACAATAATGTCTCCTGCCATAGAATGACAGGGGAATCATTCAGGCACACTCTAAACTGTCAGATTTTACATTGAGTCAATTCCCACTGTGGCCCTTAATAGCAGCAAACTTCTCAGCATTTGCCATTGTTGAGCAAGGAAATTCTAGCCAAGATATTATTTATTGGGCCTGATTTAATGAGCTGTGGGTATACTGGTACACTTTACCACACTTAACATGGTTTCAACCCAAGGTGCATTCCACTAAGGTAATTAGTCTCCATGGACTGTCATCTTGGCTGCATTGATGGTACTGCCATATAGGTTCAGAACTTCTATGTGACACTCAGCAAGTGCTACCTTGAATGAAGGCTTTAAAAAAAGTCCTCAACTTATGGTTCAAATATCAGTGAATAATTCCACAGAATTGTACTGGGTAGCCACTTCTCATCCAGCAAGGTCAAATAGTTTAATTGTTTATCTCACTTGCTTTGGGACATTGCTATTACATCGGAACATAAGAACTAGGAGCAGGAGTACGCCATCTGGCCCTTCGAGTCTGCTCCACCATTCAATAAGATCATGGCTGATCTTTTTGTAGCCTCAACTCCACTTACCTGCCCTATCACCATAACCTTTAATTCCTTACTGTTAACATACTGGTCCTCAGGTTTTCCTATGAGACACCAGCTACGTTTGTAAAGTAACTTATTGGCTGTGGAACACTTCTGAGTACACAGAAAACATACCAGATATTATTCAAATGAAGCTGTTCTTTCATAACAACATGTCTAGTTTGTATGGTGACTACCTCGTAATTATTTAAGAAATGATTACCAGCTCAGAAAGTCTATATTTTCTTTTGCAGGATTAAATAAAAGTCCCTTTTTTATTTGTTCACAGAATGTGGGGTATCACTGAGTGATACAGCATTTACTACTCACCCCTAATTGTCCACAAGATAGTTAAGAGTCAACTACTTTACAGTGGTTCTGCAGTTACATGTAGGCCAGACCAGATAAGGATAGCAGATTTCCTTTCTATTACTGAACCAGATTTATTTTTCTTAAATGGCAATTGACAGTGGCCATTAACCTTTTTTTATTCTAGATTTTTGTTGAATTAAAATTCCATCTTCTGCCATTACTGGATTACTGGACTACTGGATCCAGTAAATTACTGGATTACTAGATTACTGCCTGGCCCTACTGGATTGTTGCACTCAAAAAACCATCACCTCCCCATTTGTTAATTTACTTCATCAGAGAGTCAGAATAAATACATTTTGTGATTTAATCTCTTCGATCCATGTCCAGCAGAAATTGTGACTAATGATGTAGTGTACCTTAACAGACAGCAATGTCACTTCCAAAAATAGAAAGTTCTTTTTCTAATGACTCTGGATTCTGGAAGGATCTTGCTCAATTATGAACATCCATACGTATGTGTGCATAGATTAGGTCGGTGTCCTTGTGTGTATATGTGCATATGTATGTGCCAATGAATAAATCAAAATCGGAGAGAAAAACAGTGTAACAAATGAAAGAATTATAAACAAGTATGAGATGGCAAGGTCACTGTGATAGATGGAATTCATTTCCTTGGATTCAGAATGTTGACAGTGATTTTTAAAACATGCACAATTTACCTAAGAATAACCTTTCAATGCAGCTCTTTAATTTCAAGAGCTTGTTCTGACCAGTTGAGAAGGTGTGAATAAGGTCCCTTTTTAATATCCTTTAGTTCACCAAAAGAATATAAATTGTTTTTAGCATATTGCTGAACACATATCAGTTTAAAATGTAGTTCATATTTTCAAAATTAACGACCTAATTGCAAAGTTTCCTTGAGTGAAACAAAAAGGAATTTTAATATGGTCCAACCCCAGAGCAAATAATAAAATATGATATTTATCATAAACATAAGTGTAAAGTTTAAAAAGTACAGGCTGGAAGATAAAACAATATGTCATTAAAAATCCTTAAAGTTATTCAAGTATTGGTTTAACTGGGGACCACGGTTGCTTAACATATGACAAATATCCTTAGCAATAGTTGAATTTTAGATTTCTTTGAGTTTTCGTTAAATAGATATGTTTGCAATTTGATTTATCACCAGATGTTACATCTTGAGAGACTGAGAGAAAACTGAGAATGAGGCAGCCTTCCAGCTCTGCTCTTACAAGTCCATTTTTCTCTCTCTCCCTCTTTCTCTAATGTGTCTGAAAATGGTTGCCTGAAATACAGTTCATTTGTACATTCCCAAGTTCCTCCCCCACTGTATAATCTCATCTCCAGGAAGAGAAATTTATCCAGAAAGGTATAACTCAAACAACAGCTACATATCTGCCCTCCAGTGCATTTGTGTAATCACTGATCTTTTTCTTCCTGATGATTTCATGTGTTGGCTCAAGCTGTGGTCAGGTAATCTTAAATCAGTTTTTTTCTGTCTTTTAAACCATTTTCCTCTATGAGCGGTCACAGCTATTGAAATCAGATGGTGGAAGTTAAAAATTGTTATTCCATACTTTACTACCAACATAACAATGGTATTACCTACATTCAGCAAACTTTAGTCACTTCAGTGATAAAGTAACATTGTAATGCAAACTTCCTCTTTACAGTTCAGATCATGTATTTACCATTACAAGTCTTTTACTGTTTATTGATTTGATTGAATAGCTTTGTACAGTACATAAATATTTTCTATGATGTAAATTAATGGTGCTTAATGTTAGCATTTTTCATTCCCTAGTTTATAACTGCCTGGTGCCTTCTTGAGATCATTAATGGTACTTTGTCACTTGATCACTTTATCACATGATTTCTGTGATACACATTTAGTCTCACATGTTGGGCATCTGTTAAGCACATTAAATACAAATTATTTTGGTACCTAATGTTCTTGCTTAAATCAATTGCTACAGTCATGCTGCTTAAAACAATATTTAATTCAACATTCCACCGTTTCCTATACAATAGACACAAATCGGCCTCCTCTTTTGTTCTGGAAAGGATGCTAGTTTGGGCAGAACTGACAGAGAGAGATAATCCTGAAAAATACTGCTCTGAATTAGGCCTGAAGGGACACAAATAATAAGTTGGAGTGAAAGTATAGCAGGACAAGAAGTTATCATGCTTTAAACAAAAGGTTTACTTGTCAGTTTAAAAAAAATGTGAATTTTGTAAAACTGACTTGGGATATGAATGCTGATGGCGTGAGATTTCTTTTCTCTCAAGGAGTGTCTTGACTGCCCAGGGGTGGATGTTAAAGGTGGAGTCTCCTGACAAGTTTGTCCTGCTATAACGTGGGTGCACAACTGCCGTAAACTCCAGAGAAGCAGCGTACAAATAGATGGATTGAGATATGCACTCATTTAAGTAATTGGTTCCTGTTGATCTTCCACCACATTTGGGGTTAGAAATGGTCCACTTTAACTTTACAAACAACAGGCTGAAACATTGATGTGGATTTACCCCTCCCCCCCTTTACAAAATATGTTTGTAGGAGTGGGGGGAGTACATACTTAGCATTAGGTGTATACCTATAGACTTGTTGAGGCCAGGACGATTGGAATCATTTCACCAGGAGCCGTAAAATGCTGGGCTCAGGCAGGTGAGCCGGGTGTGCAGTGGCAATTTTGGAATAGATGGGATGGAGGAAGTGTGCATCAGGAGGGGGAGTGGAATTCCCATTGTGTTTCGGCGTCACCAAGAATGTCTTCCCTTCATTCCTGTCACCCACTGCCCCACCAAACTCAAACCCTTGATCCCTACCTCTCTACTCCCTGGACATCCAGATCACTCTCCACCATAAAAACCCAATGGCTGTGATTTCCTTTCCACAGTCACCATCTCTTTTATTTCATTGTAACTGTAACTGTTGACATGCCCACCACTGATTTCTGGCACTGCAGTGTATAATTTTGTGGCTGGTCTAATCAATGGTGGCCCATCCAAGTTATTGGTGGTGGTCTCCTGGCAATGGTAATGCAGTTGATTGTTGAGGGAAAGAGATTATACTTTTTCCCATTGGTGGTGGGCTTTGGCTGGTCCTTACATACTATGTAGCCAGGCTGGAGGCTGAAAGAACCCAGCAAGTCAGGCAGCATCAGGAGTCGAAGAAGTCGATATTTCGGGTGTAACCCTTCTTCAGGACTGAGGAAGAGTTACACCTGAAACGTCAACTTCTCTACCTCCTGATGCTGCCTGGCTTGCTGTGTTCTTCCAGCCTCCTACCTGTCTACTTTGGATTCCAGCATCTGCAGTTTTTTTGTCTCCTTATATATAGTGTTCAATTATACATTCAGTTCAAATCTCAAGCGCTGGATTAATAGCTCTATTATTATCTGAGGTTTATTGTGAATAGAGTTCAATGTATATGAACAGCCCTATTTCTGACCATATGACGGAGCAGTTGAAAATAGCAAAGCTGAGGATGCTGTGTGAATGCTTTGGCTTGAAGTGCTACATATGATGGTGTGTTGTAATGAATTACACGGTTGACTTTTCTTTCCACTTTGTTTTGAATCTGTTCACTCCAGGGTCCAAATGATGGAGCTGATGGGAGGATATTCCATAGGCTGTGAAATGTTGACAGTTCGAAATTACTGATTCCACCTTCACTGTGTGCAGAAGAATTGCTGAACAAACATGTCAAAGAAAGGACGGGTGAAGGGCGAAAAGCCCGAGGCATTAATAGATGCATTGCAAGCTGCCAATGAGGAACTCCGAGCCAAGCTGACTGATATTCAAATCGAGCTTCAGCAGGAAAAAGGCAAGGTAGGGATGGTGATCAATACTGAATAGCATTGCAGGCAATATTATTGCGTACAGCAACATGAATGGAGCAGATGCGTGGTGGAAAATGTTGAGATAATTCTGTGAACTCTGAGAGCGGTTTATTAATATCTATTCCATCAATCGATGTACCATGTATCGGTTTCCAGAGTCCTTGCTATTTTTTGGCTGAGGTCAAGTTATTTGTAACTGATATTATATCTTTGTCTAAATCAATAAAATTCATTTCCATCTCTCCATCAGTAACCACATGAGACAAAACATGGGTTTTTGCCTGCTTGCAAGAGTTGGTAAGCAATGGGGTGTGGATTGTGCTGAGTCACAATGGCCTAGGCAATTCGGTCCTCTTCACCTTGGGGTTGGTTCTCAGCTTCCCATTTCCCATTATTTCCCTTAAGTCACAACTCGAGATCCAAGTGCGGAAGTCCCGATTGTTAGGTGGACCAGTTGATGGGAATCAAAATCTGGGATTCTAATACTATTGCACATGTTCTAATAATACTGGCTGTAATGATACAATAAGCACACAGCTATACATCTTGCTTATTGCAGTATGTAAAGCAATTCTGGTGATTTCAATATGTTGAATCAAAGACAGTGCAAGAAAGACACAAAACATTGTCATGGTCTCAACCAGCAAGACCTCAATTGATACCTCTATAATTTCCCAACACTGTTATTATCATAAAAAGAAACTCCTTTTTTATAAATGCAATGGAAGCTTTCACTTTTCACATTTTCAGTTTAAAATGAATGGCTGTCGACAAATTCAATGGTCATTTATTGACTTCTTACTGTTAAGCCATAGTTGAACTTGAATAAAAGTTGCATGTTGACCAGTACAAACAGATGGCTTAGAGTGGTCCAACTGGCAAAGCTGCAGTGTGAGAGGGATGTGGGAACAGTGTGGCACCTGATACAGAGTATTTTTGACAAGTAATAAAGATGGAGAATCTCCAACTACTTTTCATTGTCATGGGTTTTCAGAGGGAGGGCAGGTGAGTGACTGCACCTGCAACAGGTCCACATAAAGTGAAAGTAATGAGAGATCTTTCCTGCCACCGTAGTATGTTTTCCAGACACTGAAAGGCCTAGAGGACATCTTTAAGCACCTTTACACCTAGTTGTTGCAGGATTACTGTAAGGGGCAGACCAAGGTGAAAAGTGACCCAAAAAGATACAAGTTCATATTGCTTTTTGCAGATATCCATTGGATGCTTAGGGTTGAGGAGGTTTTACCTAGTCTTTTCAGGCAACAATCGTACAAAGCTGTGCTCACCAGTCTTCACTGCTTCAGCAGGCCTCTTGGGGCTCTCTGTTTGGGATTCTGGGAGCAAACATTGCCAAGAAACAGTCTTACACTGGGGGCATATCAGATCAATGTCAGCAATCTGAACTGACAAATTGCATTAGGAACAGTGTACCATGGGTACATCATATTTAATTTAAACTGAATGATGAGGGCTGTGAGCTTTTAGTTGATTTTCTTCTGTTTAGTGAATACTTTTCTGTACTGGGCATATATAAAGATAAAATTATTCTGTTGAAAAAAAAGACATTCAATTTAGTCATCAGCTTGTTCTAGCTTATCTCTTGTTCTGCAGAATATGGGTTTTCTAGATGGGAAAATATATTTTCCTAAATTTGTAACGGTTCATAATATTGAGTTGAAACTTCAGTCAGCAGAATTTTCATTGCACGATCTGTCACAGGGGATGTGTGTGAGTAGACTAAAGTTGTTCATCTGGGTAATAATGGGAATGCCAGAAAGCTGTAGTAATTGCAGTAAAATTCCTTTCTCTATTGTCTTTAAAGTTTACAAGACCTAAGGGACAGAAGCATTTGTCTCAATCAAATTTGGCTTGCGTAGCAGCAAAGTAGGTTTCATGATTGAAATACATCTGATTTTTCTGTATGGCAAATTTAAACTGTAGAGTTCCAGGGATAGGGTGGGAGATGCTCTTCAGAGGGTCAGTGTGCACTTGTTGGGCTGAATGGCCTATTTCCGCACTGTAGGGATTCTATGATTCTATGAAAGGTTTAACAACAATTGGAAAAGGGTAGTCAAATTGCTGAGAGCTACAAAGATGTTGCATCGATATACCACGGTGTGTTTGCAAGTATAGCTTCTTAAAATAGAAAGCAAGACAATTGCGAGACATTGAAACATGGGACCTGAAATTTGAATGCAAATCCACTGAAAGGCTGAGCAAAATTGCTGTGCATAGGGAAATGGGAAAAACACTAAATCAGCTGATATTCCACCTTATGCTTTCAAGTTAGCTTTTTTTTTAAGGTGTGAAGTGGGAGTTGTGAAATTATAGCACATCTTTGCTCCTTTAATTTGATCTCTCAAGATGAAAAGATTTGCTAGAAAGTTTCAAAGTTATAATGGGCTGTATGGCTTTCGGTTCTATATTGAAGCCAAGACTGAAGAAGGAGCTTTGATGAGGAAACAATGAGCTGGACTTTTCTGTTAAAGTTGAAGTCCCATCACTGGGCCTAAAATCAGTAGCTCATGCCACCTTTGGGGAAAGAAGGGCCCTGGAAAGTGTTTTGCAGGTAGCCTGACCCTCCTGAAGCACTGCTGACCTTTTCAGATGGCAGCCTCAGAAGTGGTAGACTCATGGTGAACAGTTGCCGCTTCAGAGGGAGAGGGAGGCTCTAACAGAGATGAGCTGGGCTACGGGATGCTGAGTCTTGACTGGGAGATGTTTACCATTGAGCAGTGGCATTGGTGCAAAATATGGAGTGCCCATCACAGAGGGCCCCTGACCAACCCCACCTGTTGGTCTCCCAATCTGGCGATGGACCCTTTCAACGAAGGGAGAATACCCATGTGAGTGAGAGAGGTTCATAGCAGGTAGTCAAGCTGCCAATGTCTCCAGCATTGGCAATATGGCAAAATGGCATGATGGCAGAAAGATGCCAAACTTCCTTCTCAAAGTCTGCCCTGCCTAATTTGCTCGTCCCAGGATCTATGACTGAACTTCTTAAGCTTGTTAGGAGTCCTTGGGTGAACATGTGGTTTCCAAAGATGGTCAGGAACTTCCTGAATGAATCTGTCATAAGCAACAGTATTTTTTCCGTAGTTAGAACATAGAACATAGAACATAGAACAATACAGCACAGAACAGGTCCTTCGGCCCACGATGTTGTGCCGAACTTCTATCCTAGATTAAGCACCTATCCATGTACCTATCCAAATGCCACTTAAAGGTCGCCAATGATTCTGACTCTACCACTCCCACGGGCAGCGCATTCCATGCCCCCACCACTCTCTGGGTAAAGAACCCACCCCTGACATCTCCCCTATACCTTCCACCCTTCACCTTAAATTTATGTCCCCTTGTAACACTCTGTTGTACCCGTGGAAAAAGTTTCTGATTGTCTACTCTATCTATTCCCCTGATCATCTTATAAACCTCTATCAAGTCACCCTTCATCCTTCGCCGTTCCAACGAGAAAAGGCCGAGAACTCTCAACTTATCCTGGTACCACCTATTCTCCATTCCAGGCAACATCCTGGTAAATCTTCTCTGCACCCTCTCCAAAGCTTCCACATCTTTCCTAAAGTGAGGCGACCAGAACTGCACACAGTACTCCAAATGTGGCCTAATCAAAGTCCTGTATAGCTGCAACATCACTTCACGACTCTTGAATTCAATCCCTCTGCTAATGAACGATAATACACCATAGGCCTTCTTACAAACTCTATCCACCTGAGTGGCAACTTTCAAAGATCTATGAACATAGACCCCAAGATCCCTCTGTTCCTCCACCTGACTAAGAACCCTACCATTAACCCTGTATTCCGCATTCTTATTTGTTCTTCCAAAATGGACAACCTCACACTTGGCAGGGTTGAACTCCTTCTGCCACTCCTCAGCCCAGCTCTGCATCATATCTAAGTCCCTTTGTAAACGACAAATGCCCTCCTCACTGTCCACAACTCCACCTATCTTCGTATCATCTGCAAATTTACTGACCCACCCTTCGACTCCCTCATCCAAGTCATTAATAAAAATTACAAACAGCAGAGGACCCAGAACTGATCCCTGCGGAACTCCACTTGTAACTGGATTTGCTTCTGTCTTTTCATCAATACCACTTCATCGGTCTCAAGTTGTAAAGGTGCCGCTGATTCTTTGAAGCCACTGGAGGTAAGGAATATACAGAGTGGTGGTGGGTACTGCAGATGCTGGAGATTAGAGTCAAGATCAGAGTGGTGCTGGAAAAGCACAGCAGGTCGGGCAGCATCCGAGGAGCAGGAAAATCGACGTTTCGGGCAAAAGTCCTGCATCAGGAATCACAGCCTACAGTTTTTGCGGCTTCATCAGTTAGTAATGATAGGACATGAGTTTAAAGTAACCATCAAAATGACAAATGATGATTCAAAACTTCTACTTAAAATAGGAGAGTTGTAAATTGATATAACCTTTTAAGACAAAAAGACCTCAATTTTTTATCATTTTACTCCAGTTAGATTAAAGGTTTGATAATGCAGTGGATCTGGAAATAACATGCTGAGTAAACCTGACTAGAGTAGTAAATCTCCTTAATATTCTGGAGCTTTTGTGTGTGCTAAAGGTTCAATATGTTATTTGGAAACTTAGTTTCTAAAATGGACAGAATCATGCGTACTTTAAGGTTGATTTTTAACTCCTACGCTGGGTGTTAGAAATGGAGGACATAGTCTTAGTTTCATTTTGAATTAATTTTGTGAGTGGTTCAGGGTCATCTAGAAATGTGTTTCCATGCATTCAAATAAGGCTTCAAGAAAACCTCTTGAAGTGAGTGGTTCAGTGCTTCAGAAGAAAAAAATGGGTGTTGCCTAGCAACAGTATGTCTAATGACACAAAGAAAGACAGAGATAGAGAAAGGTTTTAAGACCATAAGATTTAGAGCACCAATACTGGCACAATGGTTAGCAGTACTGCCTCACATTGCCAGGGAGCCAGGTTTGATTTCACCCTCGGACATGAGTCAGTGTGGAGTTTGCACATTTCCGCCGTGTCTGCATACGTGTCCTCTGGTTTTCTCCCACATTCCAAAGATATTCAGGCTGGGTGGATTCGCTGTATGAAATTGCCCCATAGCATCCACAGGATGCCATGCGAAATGCAAGGTTATGGTGATAGGGTGGGGGTCTAGGTAGGATCCTATTCAGAGGGTCGTGTGAACTCGATGTGCGAATGGCCTGCTTCCGCTGTCGGGATTCTATAATTTATTTGGCCCATAAAGTCTATTCTGGCATTTGATCATGGCTAAGTGTTTCTTAACTGTATTCTGCCTTCTGCCATACCTTTGATCCACTTACTAATCAAGAACCTGTTGTTATCTGTCTGAAATATGCTCAATGACTTAGCCTCCACTTGGCCTGTGACAATTAGTTCCACAGATTCACCATTCTCTGGCTGAAGAAATTCCTCCTCATCTCAGTTCTAAAGGGACATCCTTTTGCTGTGAGGCTATACGCTTGGGACCTAGTCTCTTCTGTTAGTGGACACATCATTTCAATGTCCTCTCTATCCAGATCTCAATATTCTGTGTGCTTTATTTAGATCTCCCTCATCATTCTAAACTCCATTGAATACAAACTCAGAATCCTCAACTACTCCTCATGTGACAAGCCCTTAAATCCTGAAATCATTCTTGTGAACCTCATCCAAGTCCAGTATTTCCTTCCTGAGATATGGGGCCCAAAACTGCTCACTGTATTACAAATGCAGTCTGACCAGAGCTTTATACAGCCTCAGCAGTACAAGTCTGTTTTCATATTCACTTGAAATGAAGACACATATTACATTTGCCATTCTAACTGCCAACTGAACCTGCACATTAACCTTAAGAGAATCCTGAAGTAGGAATCTCTTTGTGCTTCAGCTTTCTGAAGCCTTTCCCATTTAGAAAATAGTCTAGTCCTGTATTCTTTCTTGCAGTGATAACCTTACGCTTTTCCATACTGTATTCCATCTGCCACTTCTTTGCCCACTCTCCTACCTATCCAAGTCTCTGTTCCTCTGACATTTCTTTGTTCCCCTTTACTACTTCTCTAGCCTCACTTTCCAGCAGTCCTATATCTACACTTGCTCTCTTTTGCCTTTTATATATATGAGTAAACTTATGCAATTTTAAAAATATATTACTGGCTAGCTTACTCTTGTATTTCGTATTCTGCCCAATTATTGCTTTTCTTTGTTATCCTCTGCTTGTTTTTAAAGGCTTCCCAATCCTCTGGCTTCCCATTAATCTTCGCCACCTTGCATGAGGTTTCTTTTGCTTTTATGCTGTCCCTGACTTGCCTTGCCAGCCATGATTGCCTTGCCCTCCCCTGATTATGTTTGTTCTTCCTTGGGATAAATTTCTGCTGTGCCTCCCAAAACAGACCAGAAACTCCTGCCATTGCTGCTCCACTGTCTTTTCTTCTAGGTCTCCCTTCCAATCAACTCTGGTCAGCTCCTCCCTCACATCTTTGTAGTTACCTTGAATCAATTGTAATACCATTACATCTGTTTCCAGCTTTTCCCTCTCAAACTGCAACCTGAATTCTATCATATTATGGTCACTGCCCCCTCAAAGTACCTTCACCTGAAGCTCCCTAATCAGGAATGCCTCATTGTACATTACCAAATCTGCTAACAATCTGATTTCCTGAGCCTGGGTGTCTCTGGAGAAGGAGCACGCGGTGTCCACCCTGGAGTTGTTCAGGGAGAGGTGGGCACCGCAGGGAGTGGAGTGCATTATTTCTCCCTCCAACTCTATTTTGATTTAATCCCTACCCTCCCCTTCACTGTTTGATCACACAGCATTGCCCTTTGTTGTGAAGGGCACGGCTTGTCACTGGCCACTCGGGTGTTTCCTTTCTTCCTGGTGGTGGAAATTTGAATAAAGATTCGTGCACCTTGTGTCTTTCACTGTGTCTCACACCTGCACACACACAACATGGGTGCTGGGGGAAAAGTAAGCACTACCGCAGTTAGACGGTAATGTGGGGGGTAAAAGAAAAAGGAGTAAAATAAAAGAAAAAAAAGAACAGAAAAAAAAACTGGTTTCCCCAGTCCACCTGCATGTTCTTGGGATAGTGCCTTTCTTATATGTCTTTTCTATCTTGACAGTGCAGTTCCCTTCAGTCCCAATACCAATGACAGTGCCCCATGAAACCCCTCTTTCCCACACCACTCAGGTTTATTGACAGGTGACTGAAAGGGGTTCATATAAATATTGCTTTCTCAGAGTATTAGAACTCACCTGTAGCTGGTTAGCAAGCACTCAGTACTTTGTATGTTACAGGACTCGTTTCAGATGTTTTAATTGGGTTTTTTAGATAAAGCAAAGTTTTTTATTTTCCTCATTATGGTTCAGCGATGACTTCCGTTGTAGCTTGGCTCTCTCTTTTGTATCAAAACAAATCTATCTTGCCTACTATCTGCTTTATTCACCCTTGCTTGATGCACATTGCAGAATATCAAAGTGCAGATGTAGAATTCGGATAACTGTGCTGAATGTTTATGGCTGTGGGAAGCTACTCGCTGGTAACAAAGGAAAAGAGCGTGGAATGCAACTCATTGAGTAGTCCTATCAAAGAGACAGCACAGACATGACAGGCCAAATGGTCTTTCCCTGTGTTATAAGATTCTAGGATAAGGGAGAGTAGTTTTCATTGCCCTGGTTTTAGATTGATGCCTGTTGCTATAACTATGAAACCCTGTGCAGGATGATATTTAATCTAATGCATATGAGAGTTCCAGTTCTCTGCTCACTCCAAATTGGATCAGAAAGCTTTAACAAGGTTTTTTTTTAATCTTGGCTACAGTACACCCATTAAACCCAGTCTGTTTTACTTGTTATATCCTAAAATGTTTGTGATTTCCCACCCTGAGTTTCAGCTAGAGTTAAAGTGGCCACAGTGCAGCAAAGTTATACCATAGATATTTGATGAGGAGGCAAGTTAAGAGGCGGGAAGGGGATTTAATTGGGTGAGTGATGACATACTCAATCCCGACTACCTCCTGCCTCTGTTTGAATTAAGCTCTGGCTGGTTAGGCCCATACCAGGCCTTTGTGCCCCTATCTTTGGGCCAAGAGGCCTGGATTCAAGGCTTACCTGCTGCAGAAGTATGTAACAATTGGAGAGGTGAGGTGTAATCACTAGACTATTAATCCAGAAACTCAGCTAATATTCTGGGGACCTGGTTTGAATCCTGTCATGGCAGATGGTAGAATTTGAGTTCAATAAACAAAATCTGGAATTAAATACTGGTGACCATGGAACTATTGTCTGAAAAGCCCATGTGATTCACTAATGTTCTTCAAGGGAGGAAATCTGCCATCCTCACCTGGTCTGGCCTACTTGTGACTCCTGACCCACAGCAGTGTGGTTGACTTTTAACTACCCCCTGAAATGGGCTAGAAAGCCACTCAGTTGGATCAATTGCTATAAATTCTCAACAAAGAAATGAAACCCACCTGGCATCGACCTGACCTTTGAAGATCGTATGAGGAAAGGCTGAGGCACTTGGGGCTGTTTTCATTGGAGAAAAGAAGGTTTAGGGGTGACCTGATCGAGGTGTACAAGATGATTAGGGGTTTAGATAGGGTTGACCATGACAACCTTTTTCCACGTATGGAGTCAGCTATTACGAGGGGGCATAGCTTTAAATTAAGGGGTGGTAGGTATAGGACAGATGTTAGGGGTAGATTCTTTACTCAGCGAGTCGTGAGTTCATGGAATGCCCTGCCAGTAGCAGTGGTGGACTCTCCCTCTTTATGGGCATTTAAATGGGCATTGGATAGGCATATGGAGGATAGTGGGCTAGTGTAGGTTAGGTGGGCTTGGATCGGCGCAACATCGAGGGCCAAAGGGCCTGTACTGCGCTGTATTGTTCTATGTTCTACGTACATCAGAAAAACCCTGGCAATGGCAGAAACAACCCTGTTGACACTGCAAAGTTCTCGTCACTAACATCTGGGGACAAGGGAGAACTGTCTCACAGACTAGTCAAGCAACAGCCTGACATAATCATGCTCAGGAAATCATACCTTACAGACAATATCCCAGACACCATCATCACCATCCCTGGATATGTCCTGTCCCCCCCGGAGGATAGGCCCAACGGAGGGGGCCACACAGTGGGATACAGTCAGGAGGGAGTTGCCCTGGGAGTCCTCAACATTGAATCTGGTCCCCATAAAGTCATTCTTCAGGTTAAACTTGGGCAAGGAAACCTCCTGCTGATTAGCATGTGCCATCCTCCCTCAGCTGATGGATTGATATTCCTCCAAGTTGAACAACACTGAGAGGAAATTTTGAGGATGGCAAGGGCACAATATGTACTCTGGGTGGGGGATTTCAATGCCCACCACCAAGAGTGGCTCAGCAGCAGTACTACTGATCAAGCTGGTCAAGTCCTAAAGGACATGGTTGCTAGACTGGGGTCTGTACTAAGTAGTGAGGGAACCAGCAAGAGGGAAAAACAAGCTTGTCCTCATCCTTACCAATCTGCTGGCTGCAGATACATCTGTCCATGACAATATCGGTAAGAGTGGCCATCGCACAGTCCTTGTGCAGACAAAGTTCCACCTTCACTTTGAGAGTACCCTCCATCATGCTGTGTGGCATATCACTGTGTTCAATGGGACAGACTTCGAACAGATCTGAGAAATCAAAAATGGGCATCCATGAGGTGCAAGTGAAGATACCAAACAGGACTACTTGCATGCCAAACAACATAAGCAATAAGTGGTTGATAGAGCTAAGCGATCCCACATCCAGTGGATCAGATCGAAGTTCTGCAGCCATACCATATCCAGTCGTGGATGGTGGTGTACAGTGAAGCACCTCAGTGGAGGGGGACGCAAATATCCCCATCCTCAACAATGGAACGGCCCAGCACATCAGTTCAAAAAATAAGGCTGAAGCATTCGCAGCAAGTTCCAGCCAGATGTTCCAAGTGGATAATCTATCTCAGCTTCCTCCAGTGATCCACTGCATCACATACCAGTGTTTTGCCAGTTCGATTCACTCAAGTTATCAAGAAATGGTTGGAGACACTGGATATTGCAAAGGCTTTGGGCCCTGATGACATTCCGGCAATAGCATAGAACATAGAACATTACAGCGCAGTACAGGCCCTTCGGCCCTCGATGTTGCACCGCCCTGTCATACTAATCTGAAGCCTATCCCACCTACACTATTCCATGTACGTCCATATGCCTGTCCAATGACGACTTAAGTGCACTTAAACTAGGCGAATCTACTACCGTTGCAGGCAAAACATTCCATACCCTTATTACTCTCTGAGTAAAGAAACTGATGATTTATGCTCCAGAACTTTCCATGACCCCAGCCAAGCTCTTCCAATTCAGATACAACACTGGCATCTACCTGAGATTGTGGAAATTTGCCCAGGTATGTTCTGTACACAAAATGTAGGACAAATCCAACCCAGACAATTATTACTCCAACAGTCTAATCTTGATCATTAGGAACGTGATGGAAGGTGTCATCAACAGTGCTTTCCAGCAGTACCTGCTCAGTGACGCCCAGTTTGGGTTCTACCAGGCCTACAACCTTGGTTCAAACATGGCCAAAAGAGCTGAATTCCAGAGGTGAGTGAGAGTGAAAGCCCTTGACAACCTTGATTTTGACTGAGTGTGGCATCAAGGAGCCCTAGTAAAACTGGAATCAATGGGTATCAGGAACAAGCTCTCTGGCTGGAGTCATACCTGCCGTATAGGAAGATGGTTGTGATTGTTGGATGTCAGTCATCTCAGCTCCAGGACATCTCTGCAGGAATTCTTGAAGGTAATGTCTAAGATTCAAACATCTTCAGCTGCTTCATCAATGATCTTCCCTCCAGCGTAAGGTCAGATGTGGGAATGTTCAGCGAGGATTGCACAATGTTCAGCACCATTCGTGACTCCTCAGACACTGAAGAAGTCTGTGTGCAAATGCAACAAAATCTGGACAATATCCACGCTTGGGCTGACAAGCAGCAAGTAACACAAATACCAGGCTATGACCACCTCCAATGAGAAACAATCTAATCACTGCCTCTAGACATTCAATGGTGATACCATCACTGAATTGTCCAGAAGCTCAGTTGGACTCATTGCAGAAATTTAGTGGCTATGAGAGCAGGTCAGAGATAAGGAATAAAGCGGTGAGTAACTCACTTACTGACTCCCCAGATCCTGTCCACCATCTACAAAGTTCCTCATCAAGTTCAACAAGCTCCTCATCAAGCTCCAATCCAGCCTGACTTGGAAGTACGTCACCCATTCCATCACTGTTGCTGAGTTAAACCCCTGCCCTAACAGCAATGTGTGAGTACCTTCACCACACAGACAACAGCAGTTCAAAAGCAGGGCTCACCACCACTTTCAGGCCAGATAAGGATTGGTAATAAATGCCGTGAATGCATTGAAAACAAAAGTTTAATTATCTGAATTGAGTTGTCTTCAAATATGAAGAAAATGCAGAGCAAATATTTGCTGCAGTCAAATCATTATTTATGCGTCAGCAAATAACATGATTGTTCTGTTTAAGTAAATTATCTTAATTCAAACTCTTGTCTTAAATGACATGTAAATATGCCTTTTATCTAATTACTCATATCAAACTAATAATGAGAAAGGTATGAATGAATTGGTTCCAAAGCAAGTTCCACTAATAGACTTATATGTTGTTTCAAAACTCTTTATAATCTGCTACTATGGATTAGAATTTACGTGTTTTTTTACATGTTTGGTATTTTTAAACAGTATTATATTCTAGGACTTAGCAATAGCATTTTATTGCTGTTAGACTTTGTGCTTTGAATACCCCTTATTATAGAGTGGTGTTGTGCAGCAATGACAGATGGTAGCTGGATGGTGTAGTTCACAGTCTGTTACATCCAGTTAAGGTGACTGTGACCTTTGGCAAATGTTTGAGGTTCAGCACTAATGCAGTGACAGCACCACCGTGATGAATTCGATGTAAGATTTTTGTCAAGCTGTCCTGAATAATTGGTCTGTACAGTAAAAGACTTCCCAAGATGTCTGCTGATAATATCTTCCTCCTGGCATTTCCAAACAAAATATAATGCAATGTGAAATATGCACAATGCTGTATTTGATGCAGATGGGCAGAGGAGACTGGTGTGTCATCCACAGAACCATAACAGGACAGCAAGATAAGCTTTACTATTTCTGTTGCCTCCTGCTTGTTTACTTGTTTTTAACTTCTCACTTCATATATAATGACACACGTCTTCACATTCTCCTCAGCTGTCTGAGGAAGCTGTCACACAGTATCATTGTCCATTTTTTAAAAACTGAAAGAACTGCGGATGCTGTAAATCAGAGACAAAAATAGAGATTACTGGAAAAGCTCAGCTGGTCTGGCAGCATCTGTGGAGAGAAATCAGAGGTAACGTTTCGGGGCAAGTGACCTTTCCTCAGTCACTTGACCCGAAACATTAACTCTGATTTCTCTCCACAGATGCTGCCAGACTTGCTAAGCTTTTCCAGCAAATTTCTATTTTCGCCTATGGTCCATCATTTCGTAGTTTTCCCTGAGTGTAATGGTCCCACAATGAACAAAGACAACATGCTGGGCTATGGGTATGCAGTGGGGAAAGTGGAGCAGTGACTCAGAGGGCTGTGCTGGACAATGCGGCTCAGGTGTGGCCTCGTACTTACACCATGGTTATTGTCAGACTGTGCTGTTTTATATGCAGGCAAGTGCCAGCAATGCAACCAATATGTCATGAGAGGCCTTGGTTTTAGCAGCTGTGACATTACATTGACAGTGAAGGGCAACACTGCACTGTTAACACTTGACTAAGTGAATAGCTGGGGGTCAAAAATGGAGCCAACAACAGGGATACCAGAAAATCCCTGGATATCTCAGCAGTAGCAACGACTTCTGGCTATGGTGAGCAGGTAAATAGGAGAAAAGGGTTAAGATGCACACCATAGGGGTGTGGAAGGTAGTTAATAAATCAGGTTTGGGATGATCACATGAGAAAACACACTTGACCACGAAGAGAAAAATCCTCCATGAAATTTGATGGATATGACAGTGGGGAAAGTGAGGACTGCAGACGGTGACCCAAGGCTGGAATCAAACCAGAATCCTTTGTGCTGTGAGGCAACAGTGCTAACCATTGAGCTGCAATGCTGCCTCTGGATGTAAGTGAATTCAGTACTAATGAGGGATTGCTGATTCTGGAAAACTTACAGACAAGATTTACAACAAAAAGTTGATTTATTGAAAACCTAGGAGACATGGTCGACTTTTGGTAAATTAAAGAAGATTGACAGCCAGTCCATGGAAGATCATTGATGGATTTGGACAGGATATAAAAACGTCTAAAATGATTTGATCGAGAAATTCCAAGTCAGTGGTGGGGTTAAAATTATTAGAGTGTGCATAAATTTTGCATTTGGATGGACATTTAGTTTTGACAGGTTCAGTTTTGTCATAAAGATTCTCTCTTTGAATGAACAACTGTTGCCCTAAATTAATTTTTGGGGAAAAAAGTTTGTTTCCAGTTCCCTTCATGTCCCAAACTGAAAATTCTGCCCTGATGCACAAAATGGGGGAACTCCATGATTACTGATGTTCAAAACCATTTTGCACCTAGTTGTAGGCCGAGGATAAAAGGAGGTGCTGAACAATGTTCTGGTCATACATTTGTTGATTAAGACAAAACACGACATTGACATAATTGACTGAACTCTCGAAATGAATGGGGTATGACTAATATGTATGTTTGTTGTGAGTGAATGTATTATTATGCAAAGAGTTGTCTAAAATCCAAGGATCAAGTATCTGAAATAGCTCATGATATGAACAGATCTGATGATGGGTATGATTAGTGGGCGGCACGGTGGCACAGTGGTTAGCACTGCTGCCTCACAGCGCCAGAGACCCGGGTTCAATTCCCGCCTCAGGCAACTGACTGTGTGGAGTTTGCACATTCTCCCCGTGTCTGCGTGGGTTTCCTCCGGGTGCTCCGGTTTCCTCCCACAGTCCAAAGATGTGCAGGTTAGGTGAATTGGCCATGCTAAATTGCCCGTAGTGTTAGATAAGGGGTATGGGTGGGTTCCGCTTCGACGGGGCGGTGTGGACTTGTTGGGCCGAAGGGCCTGTTTCCACACTGTAAGTAATCTAATCTAATGATGAAAATGAGTGACATGAAGATGTTGCATTATTTTCTAAAAACTTAATTCAAGCCATGAGTATTACTGGGAAACCCTTGACATGGCAGATAAATGTAAAATGAAGGAACATAAAAGTACTACCTGCTTTAGGTCCAGGGATTATAATACAGGAACATCTTTAAACGGAATGTCCCTCCCATGTGAAGTAGCATTTCAACAGCATCAAGGTAGTCCCGAGTGATATACTGTGAGTGCTAAATTAGTCTGTGATGATAAAAGCTAAATTTACATTGAGTCAGAATATTATTGTATTCTGTTAAGAAAATGATATGTTTATTGCTGAGTATTGTTGACCTCTATAGAGAAGAATCTGGCCAACATGGAAAGAATTATCTGGAAGTCGCATAGACAATTTTCCCATCCTTCAGCACAAAGATCAAAGCTGCTGCTGGAGGGATGCCGGAGTTGTGGGTAATAAGTTGTGAATTCAAATCCCTCGTTGAAAAAACAGTCACATGTCTATGTGATATATATATATCTCACATAGACATGTGACTGTTTTTTCAACGAGGGATTTGAATATATATATATAAAAACAACTATCAGAAGACCCAATTCTAAGTGTCTGATTAGCCCAGGAATTGAATGATGTGGTGGACGTGGATGTGAAAGTATGGAACAAGGTTCAAAGTGTTTATTTGTTACATTTTCAAGAGCTGTTCCCTAGGTTCAGCATATTTGGGGAAGTAAGCAACTAAGACATCAGGTGATAGTGGATTAGGTTATAGAAAAGTGGATTGGAAAAGCAATGAAGTTTCTAACAATCTAGGAGAATTTACAAATGACGAGTTTAGGGACTTGTGTGAGAACTTAAGTATAATACTTGTGAACACACCTATGGAAATTGTTCAACCAACAATGGCTTTCGTGAAAGAGATCATGTACCATTTGATGCAATGTTACACAAGGTGCTAGAAGATCAGCTAAAGTGCAAACTGCACACAGCTCTGGCTTGGGCAGGACATGATACAAATACATTGCAAATGGCTGGGACTATAGCACAATACAATCGGTATAGCCCAACACAATTTGTCATCCATAAAATGTGATGGTTCTCCAGCCCGAGACCAAATGTCCATGGACTCCGTTTTCTCCACCCACGTAAATGCACTACCCTCTGGCAGGAAAGTGTTTAACAAAGTCAAATCATCAGAAAAGATTCAGAGCTCACTGTAACATCACATAAGACTATCTGGGGAGACTTCACTTCTGGGCATAAGGAAAGGGAAGATCCCCTAAGAAAAATATATAAGTCTGATAATACAACCTGACAGCCTGACCACAATTGCATATTTCTCACAAGTAATAAGAATGCATTATCAACTTTCAAACTTGAAAATGTGGGAGAAGGTGATAATGACAAGACACCATGTACATTGCATACCCATGTATTCTGTGAGTTAGAGCCAGAAATGTAAAATCAGATAGTTCAAGGAGTAGATGCCAAAATACATACCGATCATAGTGAAGAGGAAAAGGCAAACACATCCGAGGGTCATAGAATCTCAGAATCCCTACAGTGTCCATCAAATCCACACTGAACTTCTGCAAATCATCCCACTCTCTCCCTGCGTTCCCCATGGCTAACCTATCTAACCTACACATCCCTGGCCATTATAGGTAATTTAGCACGGCCAATCTACCTAACCTGCACATCTGTGGACTGTGGGAAGAAACCAGTACATCCAGAGGAAACTCAGACAGGATAAATGTGCGGACTCCACATAGACAGTCACTCGAGGATGGAATCAACTTCAGGTCCCTGGCATTGTGAGTCAACAGTGCTAACCACTGAGCCACCATGCACCCACCCTTGCCTAAAGTTGGTTCCTGGGTGATGTACTGACTAGAAGAGTCAGATAACTGGAGAAAGACTGTGATAGTGATATGATTAGGAAATCCATGGACAAATGCAAAAATTGGTTAGAAATCCAGGAGGAAGGACAAGAGGTGAGGGCCCTGGATTGGCCAAAGGGAAAAGATAGATGGAGAAAAAGAAAACAAAGCTCAAAATTTGAGAAATGATTCAAGAGGTATGGCTAGGAGGAGAAAAGAATTTCAGATAGTGCAAAGAACCTTTAGTAGGCAGACTGACAGGAGTACTCTAGAGAGGCTTCAACAAAATATGGAAAGTCGCAGCCTGAGGACCTGTCAATCAGACTGACTGTTAAGCAGGAAATCTGGAGAAGATAATCAAATACTCTTTGAAGAAAACTGTATTTTTGGATTTCCTGTCAACTATTGCGCCAGCTGGTGGAATCTAAATTCATAAATAAAACCTGGAATTGAAAGCTCCTCTCAGTTGTGATGACTGCGAAGCTGTCATTGAGTGTAGTAAATTTTCCAAGCAAGGAACACATCTCAAGGTCTGCTGGGAATAGGCAACAAAAGCTGGCCTTGCCTAAACCCCATGAGAGAAGAAATAAAAAAAAGATATCACCCATTTGTGGCATTACTCAGAGGGCAACCTGAAGCCTCTTCGGTGCCAATGACAGAGGTGGAAGCAACTTGGGCAGCCTGGGGACTTTGGGATACCTCAAGATGGTGCTCTAATAATTTTTAAAATGGGGGCCAAGAGTAAATAGGTAACGTCTCTGAAGAAATCTTGGGTGCTACTGTGGCTGTGTTCCCTGACCACAGACCCTTCTTTTGGGCTGTGTAGCCTCTGACTGTGGAGCTCCCCTAAGTTACCATAGAGGGGCTACTTCTCAATGACAAATGGCCATAATTGTAGGAGGTTTAGAGGGGATTTGAGGAAATTTCTTTTATCTCCTACAGGGTGGTGGAGGTCTGGAATACACTGACTGGGAGGGCTGAGGTGGAAAACCTCACAACCTTTCAAAAGTGCTTGAATGAGCATTTCATGTGTCATAACAATCAAGGTTATGGGCCTTGTGAAGGAAAGTGGGACCAGTATAAATTGTATTATAGTTTTGACCATACAGATTTGATGGGCTGAATGGCCTCTTCTTTACTGTATGATTTTACATGGCAAGGCTTATCAAGTCATCAGTGGAATGCTCGTGGCATGCAAAACTTAGTGAATAAAGACAAAATGTTGCAGGAAAAGTTGGGAAATCTGCTACCTAATTTTGAACATCCTCTGTTACAAGGTTGTGTAGGGTTGGTCATGATGTTCCTGCATCACTAAGTCAAAATGAAAGACCACTGCAAGAGTAATAAACCACTATTCAAGCCAAATACAATTGTGTGTATCATAGATATCATTGAATTTGAGCAAATATACAACTTCAGTCTTCAAATAAACATGTTCTTATAGTTTTATTTAAACCTTATGATTTTATTATTGCTTTCAGATATATATTTTACTTATACCTAAGTGGTTTGGAGATTGTGGGCTAGATTTTCGTGGAGTCAGCCTGATTCAGCGAGCCCGGAAAAGCAGCATACCAGGATTTTCACCTCCATTTCTGGCATCAGTAGTTTTTTGTTCTGACCACTTGGCTGAGCTCCAAATTCACTTGTGGATAAGTTCAGCCGCAGTCTGTTTAGAGAAGACGGTGCTGAATGTTGTAGATTTACTCCATCTGGTTTATTGGGCACATTAATCATTCAGAGCATACATCTCTGCAGAATCTTCTTGGTCTGGATCATTGAAAGTCTTGATGACTCCTCAGAGTCACCTTCACCTCACACTCAGTGCAGTATAAGACTAGTTCTAAATCATTAGTTTCCCAGAAAGTCAACCAGTGGCAGCAACTTTATTTCACTATCCCTGCTACTAATTTAGCTTTCAGCTTTCCTGCTTTTCAGCTGTTCTGTGGAAACACGTCTCCACAGCCTACCTGTGCTTCTCTGCTGCTGATATCCCATCCCTGATAGCCTTGGGTTTTTCTTTAGAATTAATTGCTTTCTGTTTCCTGAGCAACCTGAGATCAGAAACTGGTTTCCTAGTAATCTGATGTCACAGCCAAAAATCCAAGACCTTTCCCAAAAAAAACCCTGAAGTTTTCGTTTCCCTTTCAGTAAGGGCCTTCCTCAAAAAAACACAGTCTCTGGACCCAAAGTCAATGTACCCACCGAAACATTTGATAAACTATTGGTTTTGCCAATTGCATATGCTTTTACCTCATCCTGAGAACTGCAGCGTACAAATGTAAATACTTCTATGAGTCCAGGCATTGTCGAGGTGGCGGTGGAGTGAGGGTTTCCTGGTTGCGGTAGGCTCAGAGTAGGAACTGCTGGTTATCAGCATGGCGATGGTGGCCAGGAGCTGGGGTTGTGATTGGCCTGGAGCTGGGGTCCCCTGGTTGTGATGAGGCTGTGGCAGTGAAACTGGGGTCTCCTAGGTTGGGGGCGAGTCTTAGTCCAGCGCGGCACCAGGCATCAGCAGCATGCCAGGAAGTTGGGCCGGGTAATGAAGAGATGGCGCCTGGAGAGTGGTGACTCCGACACTGGTGCGTCCAGAGTGGGTATAGGCTGGCTCAGGGCTCATGGTGGAGACAGCAGAGCAAAGATGGACTTTTATTCAGCTTTATCTTTTTATTCTTAAAACACTCAAATTGGTGCTGGATTGTGGCGACAGTTGAAGCTTTTCACTGTATTTCATTGTGTTATTCATTGTAGAGTATGTGACAATAAAAATAATGAGAATAAAAAAAGTGATCTATCAAAATAGTAACATGGATTTAAATTAGTCAGTTGAGATTAAAGACAATGTTGAGGTTATGATTGATGTTTGAGATAACAAGAATACACTGGTTTAATTTATTTTTCTTATTTAAATACAGTGTTAAAGGTGACTATTGTTTGACTCAAACATTGGCTGTCTTACATGTAACTCTGTCCAGGTTGAGACATTGCTGATAATTTGTGAACTGTCTCCCAAAGGACTTCGAGCTATAGATTATGTAACAGCACGAGTCTCATATGTGGTCCCCTCGAGGCTATTGAGAAGTTTTGAAAAAACCTGTCAACGCAACATTTTCCAGGAATGAAATTGCTTAACAAATTCCCCTCTGAATGAGAATGTCAGATGTGGTCCATTTCTTCTTAAAATCAGGTCTTTAAAATTGACAATGTGTACACCTTGTCACCTCACTTCATAAACATGGAGAGATACATTCACTGCACCAAAATGAGATTGAGTGGTTGACCTCAATCTGCTAGTGTTGGAGCCAAGGAAAGCCCAGTCACTCTACTCTCCAAACTCCTTGGTGATCACAGACATTGTTTTTTTTCCCTTTTCTTTATCTTTATCCTTTATCTATTTTGAAAAATGGTCCTGCTCTCAGTACAGAGCAGTATTCCCATGGGGCATGCGTTGAAGTCAAACTTGCAAAGTTGCTGTAATGGTTGCCTTTTTAAGAATGGCTGTCTTGCTGGAAATGAGTATCTTCTGTTTGGATATGGCCTCCAATTGATTTCATCACCCTCAGGAGGTTATCCTCTCAGTTGCTCCAATGTAATAGAGAGGCATGTATATGTCATCATTCATTTCCAATCTGTGCTTTGAACTAGCTTGAAATCTGATTGTCTCACATTCAATGAGAGTTCCTCAGGGTCCAAAGTGGACCTTCTCCAGATTGGCACTGAAAACTAAACTTGACGACTTGTTGTGAAACTGTTACCAGACACAAGTGGAGGAATACGATAACATCTATTCGAAAGAAGAGTCATATTGGACCTGAAACATTAACTCTGTGACTCTCTCTGCAGCTGAGTTTCTTCAGCACATTCTGCATTTATTTAAAATCAATGTTGCTCCAACTCTTTGACTTCCAACAAAACATTTCACCCTTGAACATGAGAAAAATTAACAGTGTAGATTTACATTATGTGCTGTTCTGAATTCATTAACATTTTACTGAATTAAAATTTAATGTTTATTTTACTGTTAAAAGCTACTGCTTTCTTAGAAGTGTGAGCACTTAGACTATTTGCTGGAATGTTATTACAGGTATAGTGTTTCAATTCATTACCTGATATCTAAAATCCAGACATTTTTTAGGCTGCCAAATATGAATTTTAATTATTATTAGACAAGTAAAATGACTAATGGGCTGATTGGCTGGTTGTTAGATTTGTGGGGTGCTGTGCTAACTAATTAACAGATTTGCATGTCTATTTTTTTCCCAAGCTAAATGTTTTGGGTGACTCTCGACCTAACCAAGCTGAAGCCATCAAGATGCTAAATCTAGCCTGGACTCAGTCCTGGGATTGCTCGTTTGAGATGCTGTGTCTCTATAACTAAATTTGTGTCCTTCACCATCATTGATGAGGCCAAATGAATTCATTTCATTGCTTTCAATTATGAACTAGCCTGCCCGCTATAGTCATCAGTGTCTCACTCTAAGGCATGCCAGTCTTAATATTGTCCACCAACCTTACTAGTGTTTGGTTTCCTGTTCCACATAACTTTGTATGCAGGACCACAAAGGTTATTCTACCTCTTTCCATTTGTGAAAGATCCCTAAGCAGTCACAGTTGCCTTTGACTCGAATGCCTACTTATAACTTGAGAAGGCAGTATTTTATACTAATTTCATTTGTTATTTGGTTGTAATCTCCAGGTGAATAAACTAGAACGGGAAAAAGTACAAGAAGTGAAGCAAGTGCGGGAGCTGGAGCAACATAAGCAGACGGTACTGACCACAGACCTTAAGGCTAAACTCCATGAAGAGAAAATGAAGGAGCTACAAACCGTCCGCGAGATCCTACTAAAGCAACACGAGCAGGAACTAGCCCGTGCAATCAAGATCAAAGACAGTGAAATTCAGCGACTCCAGTCCACTCTGAACGTCCTAAGGGATGGGGCAGCTGACAAAGTCAAGACTGCCCTGCTCAATGAAGCCAGAGAAGAAGCTCGGAAGGGATTTGACGTCGAACGCACCAAGCTGCAGCAGGAGATAGTGGAGCTAAAGTCCACGAAGAAGCAGGTGGAGGAATCCCTGAACTACGTCGTCCAGGCTGATAAGAAGAAAGCTGCTGAGCTGAGAAGCGCTCACCAGTCTCATCAGGACGAGATCACCAGAATCAAGAAGGAGTGTGAGAGAGACATTCGTCGGCTGGTAAGTGGAGAAGTCTGTTCTCAGGAACTGTCTGGGTTTTCTGCTGAAGATCCCAAGATTTGACTTAATCTCCTGCCCTTTATCAATTACAGTAGTTGAACCTTACTACAAATGCAAGATCAGCAGTCCTGTTACTCCACAGGGACCTTTAGACATTAGGAGAAAGTGAGGACTGCAGATGCTGGAAATCAGAGTCAAAAAGTGTGGCGCTGGAAAAGCACAACTGGTCAGGCAGTATCCAGGGATCAGGGGAGTCAATATTTAGTGCATAAATCTTTCATCAGGAAGGTTGGGGGTCCCAAGGGAGTTGAGAGATAAATGGGAGAGGGCGGGGCTGGGGGGCGAAGGTATCTAGGAAGATGATAGGTGGATGAAGATGGGGGGTTTTGGTGATAGGTCGGAGCAGAGGAAGGAGCGGATCAGTGGGAAGCAAGATGGACAGGTAGGACAGTTAAAGAGGGCAGTGCTGAGTTGGAGGGTTGGATCTGGGATAAAGTGGGGGAGGGGAGATGAGGAAACATGTGAAATCGACATTGATTCCATATGATTGGAGGGTTCCAAGGCAGAAGATGAGGTGTTCTCCTTCGAATCTTCCCACTTCATTCAGACCAAAGGGGTAACCATGGGCACCCACGTGGGCCCCAGCTATGCCTGCTTCTTCATGGGGTACAAGGAACAGTCTGTCTTCTGTAGTTACACCAGCTCCATTCCCCACCTTTTCCTCCATTACATCGGTGCCAACTTGTGCTCCCACAGGAGAATGAACAGTTCATTAACTTCATGAACACTTTCCACCCTGATGGGACCCATGTGGGTGCCCATGGTTACCCTTTTGGTCTGAATGAAGTGGGAGGATTCAAAGGAGAACACCTCATCTTCTGCCTTGGACCTTCCAGCTACTCGGAATCAATGTCGATTTCACCAGTTTCCTCATCTCCCCTACCCCACCTTATCCCAGATCCAACTCTCCAACCTGGCACTACCCTCTTGAACTGTCCATCTTCCTTCCCACCTATCCACTCCACCCTCCGCTCTGATCTATCACCATCACCCCTTACCTTCATCTACCTCTTGCCTTCCCAGCTACCTTCCCCCAGCCCCACTCCCTCCCATTTATCTCTCAGCCCCCTTGCCCCCCCCCTTCCCTGCTCCCCCATACACACACATTCCTGAAGAAGAGCTTATGTTCAAAACGTCGATTGTCCTGCTCCACGGGGGATGGTGCCTTACCAGCTGTGCTTTTCCCACGCCACACTTTTGGCCTTTAGCCATTAGCTGGGGATCAAACTGAGATTTGTAATGAAGAGATCACTGGACATAGGCCCAAGTAAGATTCTTTAAAGATGGGTTACATTACTAGTTGATTGTTAGATTTCAAACAAGTGCATATATTTTGTATGCATCTAATTATATTGTTTATAAATATACAAATACAAGTAAAATAACTGCTTTTAAAAGAGCAGATGATCCTGCAAAAAATGAAATTAATCATAACTAAACCTTCACTTCTCTGGGAAAGGCTTTAACGCAGTGACCTGAATTTTAATCTGGAAGCAAATTCTGTGCAGGGGTGCAATGGGGTGTAGGGGCTGGATGGACGGTATGGTGGTTCTAGGTTGGGGAACCCACAATGAGTGTCCTCCCAAATTTAACTGTAGTGCTTCTTCATGTCATGTGATTCTCTCCAGTTCCACTGCCTGAATGGCAGGCTGAGGGCCTTTGGCAAGGGACATCTGCATCACAGTATTAAAACCTTCCAGAGTAAGACGGTGAGAATGACAGAGTTTGTGGGAGATCTGTGAGGAGGGTGTGGTAGAGTCCCAAATCAGAATGGGAGTGGGGGAGTATCCTTTTAAAACTATAATAGGTAAATGGCCAACAGACTTATTGCAAGTAGGTTCTCATAGAAACATATAAAATAGAAGCAGGAGTAGGCTACTCAGCCCTTCGATCATCCCCCTATCATTCATTCTGATCATGGTCATCCAACTCAATAGCCTGCTTTCGCTTTTCCTTCCTGTCCTTTGATCCCTTTAGCCCTAAGTCATTCAACTCATTCTTGAATTGTACAATTGTGCCTCTTGCCCCAACCTCCCCAGAAGGAAAACTTGCAAATGATGCATACTGGTCTGGCTTGTATACCTCGGTGCAGTGCTCCAGTATAACTAGCACATTCATTTCTAAGTATTATTTACTGCTTTATCCCTTTGGAGATGTGGGTTGGACCAACGCAAGTTTTGTTTCTTGTTCAAGGTGTTTTTGTATTTTAGTCTCTCACACAGCCCCGAAAAGATGTGAAGATTCAGCCTGTATTTTCTAAGTTCTGCTATGCTTATTATGCATTAATCTGTTATGGGTAACCTTTGGGGAGGTGATGGACGAGTGGTATTATTGCTGGACTGTTAATCCAGAGACCCATGTCATGTTCTGGGGACCTGGGCTTGAATCCCTCCACAGCAGATGGTGGAATTTGAATTGAATAAAAATCTGGAATTAAGAATCTGAAGAATACCACAAATCTATTGTCAGAAAAACCCATCTGGTTCGCTAATGTCGTTTAGGGAAGGAAATCTGCCATCCTTACCTGGTCTAGCCCACATGTGACTCCAGACCCACAGCAATGTGGTTGATTCTTAACTACCCTCTGGCAATTAGGGATAGGCAATAAATGCTGCATAGCCAGTGACGCCTTCATCCTGTGAATGAATAACACAGGAATTTATGCAAATGTAGCAAAAGAGTATTTCAAGTCCATCTATTCAGGGAATGATTAGTGTACAAAGAATTGCAGTTTTCAATAACATTCTAAGCCAGAACTTTCTCAAGGTTATCTTCCTCTGCTTGTTTATGGCCATACATTCCATGAAAATAAAAGTCCATAATTTTCTTCCTTAAACTCTTCCTCATTTATAATGTAATAACTAAGAATAGACTGAACTTATAGATCACATGCTGCAGTGTAAGGGAAAACAGGTTCCTGCCTCTCTAAGAACAGTACATCTTGATATAATCATTGTTGAAAGCTTAGTTAAGAAGTGACCTTTAAATAATCTTAGATAAAAGCTTAGTTAAGAAGTGGCACTTCCATTTACTGAAACCCTTTCACAGCTCCAGCTGTTGCTAACAGCAATTTGCATTTATATAGGTACTTTCATGTGACAAAACATGCCAAGGGTGCTTCATGACACCAGTTACTAAACAGAGTTTTATTCCAATCCCTATAAGATAATATTAGGGCAAATAACCAAAATCTTGGCCAACAAGGTGATTTTACAGAGTGTCTTAAATGAGGAAAGACAGAGAAGTTGAGGAGCTTAGAATTTCAGAGTTTAGGACCGGGATAATGGAAAGGATATCTGTCAGTTGTGATGTGGTGGCAGTTAAATTACTAGAAATGGAAGCATTGAAGAAAATGCAAAGGGGGTTTACAAGAAAGATACCAGAACTGAGAGACCATTACCAGAAAAGACTGGAGATCTTTTCTGTAAAAGAGAAAAGACTGAGAGGTGACCTGAAGGGGTTCTTTAAAATTCTGAAAGGGTTTGATGGGGTAGACATTAAGATATTTTCACTTGTGAATGAGTTCAAAACTAGATGACATAAATACATCAGTCACTAAGGAATCCAGTATGAATTAGATGGGAAAAGGATTATAGATTGCATAATTGCCAACAGAAATCTGTTGTGACATTATTCCTGTTTTGAAGTCATAAAATTTTATGTATTTCTCTCTTAACTGTCAAGTGTTGCTCAGCTACTTGTGGAACGTTTCAGAGAACACCTCTGGGACACCCAGACCAACCAACTAAACTACCCCGTGGCTCAACACTTCAACTCCCCCTCCCACTCCACCAAGGACATACAGGTCCTTGGACTCCTCTATCGCCAGACCATAGCAACACGACGGCTGGAGGAAGAGCACCTCATCTTCCGCCTAGGAACCCTCCAAGCACAAGGGATGAACTCAGATTTCTCCAGTTTCCTTAATTCTCCTCCCAACACCTTGTCTCAGTCCCAACCCTTGAACTCAGCACCACCTTCCTAACCTGCAATCTTCTTCCTGACCTCTCTGCCCCCATCCCCACTCTGGCCTATCACCTTATCAACCTCACCTTAACCTCCTTTCACCTATTGCATTTACAATGCCCCTCCCCCAAGTCCCTCCTCCATACCTTTTATCTTAGCCTGCTTGGCACACTTTCCTCATTCCTGAAGACGGGCTCATGCCCGAAATGTCGATTCTCCTGCTCCTTGGATGCTGCCTGACCTGCTGCACTTTTCCAGCAACACATTTTCAGCACTGGTCTCCAGCATCTGCAGTCCTCACTTTCTCCCAGCTATTATATAAAACTCCAGCTGCATTTTATGTTAGGTGTGAGGTCTCCATGATGCAATGGAAAAGTGAATTGAGTTTTCTACACTGGAGAGAATGAATCATTATGATCTTTTAACACAATATAAATAATTTGGTATAGTGTGGCTAATAAAGTGCTCAGTCTGAGGGAAGGTATTTAAGTCTGCAGCTTCGGAAATGATCTCCCTGAGTGCTGGGGAGAGGACGTTGTCCAGATATCTTTTCTTCAGCAATGTAGGTAAATTCAATCCTTACCCAGACCTCAGGAAATAACCCACAGCAAAACTAAAAATAAGTTACCGAAAACTAACAATATTACTGACAGGTAGTGCGGTATAGCTGTTCAAAAGGAATTCGAGAGAAAATCAGGTGAAATGCACACATGTTTCCGAAAATACAGTTTGTAGGAATAATTAAATATATTGCAAGAGCCATTCCAAAGAGATCACAGCAAGGCTATGCACCTTTGGTTGAAAGGGAAAGCCTGCTTATGGTAGTAGAACAAAGCAAAGATTTTGAGAAACAGAACTAAGACAATTACAGTATCACTTATCCCTCTTGTTCCTTTTATATGATGGGAGATGCCTGTATTGAGATTATTACTCAGTGGCCTATTGAGATATCAAATGGAGTGCTGTGTCCCATGAAGCAATGTATTTCATGGGCCTGGGTCTCATGGCAAGGAACATTCAAAGGCTGACTAAATAGGCAGAGTCACAAAGTGTGGCACTGGAAAACCACAGCAGGTCAGGCAGCATCCGAGAAGCAGGAGAGTCGACGTTTTGGGCATAAGTCTTTTAGCAGGAATGTCTGATGAAGGGCTTATACCCGAAACGATCACTCTCCTGTTCCTCAGATGCTGCCTGACCTGCTGTGGTTTTCCAGCGCCACACTTTTTTACTCTGATCTCCAGCATCTGCAGTCCTCACTTTCTCCTAACTAAATGAGCAGGTGAAAGGCAGATGGACTTTAATGTAGAGATTGGTAAAGTGATGCATTTTGGCAAAAGAGATAGAGAAAGGCAATATGGATGTAATGGCACATTTCTTAAAAAACTGCAGGACTAGAAGGATCTGGGGGGCAAATCTGTATTGATTGTTGAAGATGGCAGAATACGCTGTCAGAGTGGTCAGCAAAACACATGGGATGTTTTCAATAAAGATATTGAGTACAAAAGCAGGAAGGGTATGTCATCACGATCTATACTGCACAAAGTTTGAACACGTCCAAAACTCTTCCAGCCAGCATGTACCTTCCTCAACGCCCTCCTTTATTTCCCCATCCCTCAAAATGTCGATTCCAAAATCTTTGTCTTTGTTTTCAAATCCCTCTGAAGACTCTCTGATCATTACTCAGCAACTTCGTCCAACACCCGCCTTTTAACTTTATGATTCTGGTCTCTAATATATTCTGTCCTCCATGTATTTGCAGTATTGGTGGCAGATTTTTGAAGCTTTCTTTGTTTACTCTCTATAGCTCCCTTCCTAACTCTTCCTATTAGTTCTTCTTTCCTCATCCTTGAAAGCATCCATAAATGATGCCTACCTTGAACTGTTTCAGTGTTTACCCTGTATTAATTTCTATATGAAGCACCACAAAATCTTTATTCTAATAAGTTATTGCAATAGATAACCACAGTCTTGCATATTATGTTATTTTATATGCAGTAACACTCAGCCACTGAGAGAAGGTCGTTAGTGGTAATTTCCCTAGCTCTGAACCAGAGAGTTCAAGTCCCACTTCAGGACTTGGTGGTCACAGAAGGTGTGTTGTTATGTGGCTGATTAACTTGATAATAGATCTGTAAATTCTTCCAACACAACTTGGCAGGTGATAACAGTGGGAAGGGTTACTGGTTAGCATAGAACCAGATGGTAGCTGCAGTGCAACAGCCTCCTGATATTAAAAGATTTCCTGCACAGGTTCATGCCATAAGCAAGTGCCATCTTTGTTCCAAGGGACTGTGGTAAGCCACCACTGGCACATAGTAACTCTCAAATTATTGTACAGGAGCAAGAATAACACATGTCTCTGTTCTTGCAGTGCTGGCTATTAATGTCTAAGCTAATGACTAACATCAACCATTCCAACCAGAATCTTTACCTAACCTCAAATAACCTCTCTCCTCAGGGTGTGAGGGAATTTTTAAATTTAGGATTGCAATTCCCACAAAAGTTTGTATTTAAATATAAAAATGGAAGATTCAGGGTTCAGTGTGTGAATGCTAAATACCAAAGCCACACATTGCATTTCAGTTAAGAAAGCAGTTATTTTGCTGTCCAGCTGGACTTATTATTAAGATGTGGAATACTTCTTTGAGTAGCACTAAATAAGATTGATCCATCCCAACTTATCATCAGAGTGACAAAATGTGAATTCAAATTACTTCTCATGGCTTCTGATCAAAATTCCTCGACATGCAATTACCGTGGGAATAAATAATAGTGTTTGAACCGGTTTTGTTCTTATGTGAGGAAGATCCAAATGTTGCTGCTTCAAATCATTATGTTGCCTGGCACAATGTTTTGTTGCTAGGCAACATGGAGGAAAATTGGACAGGAAGGCTTACATCCATTGCCTTAATGACTGAGGTTTGACTTGTCCACCCAAGCAGAGGAGACTGCTGGCTGCCTGATCACTGTCCTAGCCACCATGTAAATGGTGAGGTTCAGGTGGGGTGAAGGAACCAGCCACTAATCCAGCAAAGAAAGGAGAACGGTGATAGGACCTGTGTACTGTGTGCACTGTAAAGTATGATGTAATTTTATGCAGGTTTATATACCACAATAGCTACTTCGGGTCTAACCCCATCGACATGTGCTTCCAATTAATTTTTCCTCCTATTTATCAGCTTCCCCTTAAACACACCTACACAGTGTGTCTCGACTACTCTTCATGACAGTGTTTAACTTGCTAGTCAGCATCTGGGTAAAAATGGATCTCCTCAATTCCCTATTAGATTTATTAGTGACCACTGTATATTATTGGTTCCCAGTTCTGGTCTCAACTGCAAGTGGAACCATTTATCACCCTACCTAAACCCCATGATAATCTTGAAAATTTCTAGCAGTTCTCCCATCTGTCTACTGTTCTCTAAGGAAAATGTGAGGCAAAGTGGATCAAGTGGGCAATTCTATTCTATTTTAAGTGTATTTTTAGTGGCCCTATGCTTCATGGAAAACCTTCTAAATCTTAAAAAGGGGTTTTTGCACCTTTTTTGTCCTGTTTATCAGTCCTCACACTCCTGGTGCTGCAGCACTGCTTGTATTTCCTTCTTTGGCAGCAGTGGGCTCTCCTTGTGTCCATGTCCTCCCTTATAGGTCATGGTCAGCAGCCCATGTATATGGGTGGATCAATGGATGGAAACTCTATACTGACGTCTCCGATTCCCTC
The DNA here is from genome assembly GCF_047496795.1 of Chiloscyllium punctatum. Taxonomy (NCBI): domain Eukaryota; kingdom Metazoa; phylum Chordata; class Chondrichthyes; order Orectolobiformes; family Hemiscylliidae; genus Chiloscyllium; species Chiloscyllium punctatum. Next base: position 20,477,186 of record NC_092752.1, on the reverse strand, counting down.
CTCAAGAAGGAGAAGATCAACCTAGGATTGATCTACCAAAAGAATTACAGTGTCATATTAGGGTCACGCCAGTTGAAAGGTGGATAAAAGTCTCTTCTTAGGCAGCCCTTGCAATCATGAATGACTTGTTCCCATGATGGCTTCAGTAGATGACTGACAGGTCCAAGGAGTAGTCTGTGGACTCTGTCACACTTGGGGAAGGTGGTGCTTTAAAGCTCAGGAAGTGGATTGTTGTTCACTCTCTCCAATACCTCGACCACCTCTATGTTCTTCTGACCAAGTCTCTTGATGTCTTTGGTACCTTCCCCAAATGAACGTTCTCCATTGTAGTCAGTTGCAAGCTGGGATTCAAACAAGCTGGCTCAGATGTTTGATTTTTTCAGGAATGCTTTGAAGACATCCCTGAAGCCAATCCCTGAGAAGCGATAAATGCCATTTTTTTTACTAGGTCAGTTAGTTGGAGTTGGTTGTCAGAAAGATACACTCAACAATAGTTTGAAGGCATTTTTAGGGCTATTAATAGGAAATACATGCCGAGATACCTCTACATATAAATGCAAGGACACACTTATTTGCCTATGGAACAATGAGTGCTCTTCGCAAGTTATTATTTGTACAGTACATTGTGTCACAAAGTACTGTTCTTCCACAGTAGTGTGGAGTCATCCTGGGCTCAGTCAGCTCAGGTGATTCAGAAACACAAAATATTAAATGATTTCATGATTTCAATCTATAAATTTGCTCACCACTTTTGTGTGAACTGAACATGCAATATTCCATGCAGTGTATACAGACAGTTAATTCCTATGACCTGCTAATTGTCTAATGACTGCTATAATATGATCAGAAACCTACAGTCATTTCAAGGCCAGGTTCAGTTGAAAGCTGAATTCGCAGGAGAACGTAAAGGACGATTATTTCATCTCAGTGCTCCCAGTGCACTCCAGGAGTACATTACCGGAAAAGCCCCCGATTTTCTGTCAACTAAAATTAATTTCCAAGCATACATTTCCAGTGATTGTTGCATGAAGCAGAAATCTCCCTGAGGGTTCTGCAGCACATTAGTGACAGTAAAATTAAAAGTACAGCAGTGATGTATTGACTCAAGAGGTGCCAGTGTAAAAAGAACTTACATATGCTTCTTTTCATTGATATTTATTAGCTTTGTTCCCTCCTTTTTTCTGGTACATTCATTCATGTCTTTCAGTAACGTTTAATGGTTTAGATTTAGATTTAGATTACTTACAGTGTGGAAACAGGCCCTTCGGCCCAACAAGTCCACACCGACCCGCCGAAGCGCAACTGACCCATACCCCTACATTTACCCCTTCACCTAACACTATGGGCAATTTAGCATGGCCAATTCACCTGACCTGCACATCTTTGGACTGTGGGAGGAAACTGGAGCACCCGGAGGAAACCCACGCAGACATGGGGAGAATGTGCAAACTCCACACAGTCAGTCACCTGAGTCAGGCATTGAACCCGGGTCTCTGGCGCTGTGAGGCAGCAGTGCTAACCACTGGGCCACCGTGCCGCCCTAATGGTGTCAATTCTAACCTTAAAACTAAAAAGGTGATCTCAGAAGTACATTTGTGAAATCAGTCTCATTTTTAACCTTTTAGAGTGCAGCTCAAGTCTTGTAGATGATCCATGAAGTCTGATGACTTCCTGCTGACTTTGTGGATCCATATGTGTTATGTTTCTGAGAGTTTAAACTAAACGTATCATGGAGTAAGTAAAAATGACAAACTAATTCCTAAATTAACCAGCTAATATTCTAAAAGAATATGAAAACTCTTGTAAACATAGCAATAAGCAGTCGCAGCCCTGACTCCCTGTAAGAGAATGCTTCATGTTGTATTCATTTATAGTCACTTTGTGTGGAATTTAAGTGTAAGAGCTGCAGCTCCCTGTATTTATTATCAAGAAATGTGTACATTCTGGAGTTCTTAGTGATGTCAATTATTATTCTTTCAGCACCATGGTAATTTGTAGACTTATATAGGTCCTCAGGGCAAGATACCATTTTCATGTTAATAGAATTACACGTTAGAATTCTTAGATGTTGGTTCCTTTCTCGGGTACTTATGGTGTTCCTTCAAGTGTCGAGGCATTTGGCTATGGACTAAGTGTAGATTACTATAATTTGACAACAGCAGGTTATAGTCCAACAGGTTTATTTGGAAGCACTAGCTTTTGAACCGCTGCATCTTCACCAGGTGGTTGAGGATATTTCTGTCATTCCTGTTTAGTTCCTTCATTTCCACTGCATTTTCATATTAGCGTTCCCACCTTTTTAGACATCTATAGACACCTCATGTTATTTACTGACCTGACTATAACAGCAACATGGTTAAAAAGTGCAAAAAGAGGAGCTGAGACATGGAGGAAATTTTAGTGTTGCTGAACTCAGATTTTAAAAGTCAGTACATAGTAAAAGGGTAGAAAGGACTAAGGGAGTGATAACATGCACAGTTTGAGGTGCAGGAGGGATTGAGTTTATGTTGGAAATGTTGCAATAGTCAGGTCAGTGACACTTGGCTAATTCTGTGAGAACAGAGATGATAGGTGTTACATGTATTTTTAACAGACAGAATGCTGTAAACTGGAGTGCTGGAGGTGTATGACAGTAAGTGATTAAAATGGTAGCACTGTGATGCCTGCTTTATGTCCTTGAATTTTCAAAGACCTAAGACATTGTGGCATTCATAAAACAGTTACAGAAACATTTTCTAATGGAATAGAATCCTTACACTGTGGACACAGGCCCTTCAGCCCAACAAGTCCACACCAACCCTTTGAAGAGTAACCCACCCAGACCCATTCCCCTACCCTATATTTACTGTGGGCAATTTAGCTTGGCTAATTCACTTAACCTGCAATTGTGATTGTGAGAGGAAACCCACAGGGAGAATGTGCAAACTCTACGCAGACAGACGCCTGAGGCTAGAATTGAACCTAGCTTCCTGACACTGTGAGGCAGTAGTGCTAACCACTGAGCCACCGCGCCACCCCACAGTTTATCCCACAGTCAAGTGAGTGACCTTTGCATGTGAGCTTTACACAGTAGTTCAGGTGTCGAGGTGTTCTGTAAAATCTAATCTTGTTAATACTCAATGGAAACTTTTTTCTCAAATCAGTTGGGATCACTGTAAGTCCCTTTCCCTCTTCATTTCAAGAGGGCACTTGACTGTTCTAAAATACATAGGACAATTTGATTTTGGATTTAACATTTTCCATCATTTATGTAATAGTGTCTATCCCAGCATAAACATTTATTAGATTCCCTACAGTGTGGAAACAGGCCCTTCAGCCCAACCAGTCCACACTGATCCTCTGAAAAGAAACCCACCCAAAAGCATTTCCCTCTGACTAATGCACCTAACACTATGGGCAATTTAGCATGGCCAATTCACCTGACTCGCACATCTTTGGACTGTGGGAGGAAACCGGAGCACCCGGAAGAAACCCACACAAACAAGGGGATAATGTGCAAACTCCACACAGACAGTCACCTGAGGCCTTATTGAACCTGGGACCCTGGTGCTGTGAGGCAGCAGTGCTAGCCACTGAGCCACTGTGCCGCAAACCACTGAGCCACCGTGCCATAAGAATTTAAGAGAAGGGGCCCTCTTTTTGGGATTTAACACACATCTCTTACCAGGAGGCTACATTGTTTGGAGTCAACTCTGTTGGTGTTGCTCATGAGAAGTTTCACTTACATGGAATCTTCATGTCGAAAACATATCAACAAGCTTGAGGGAGGCACAAAATAAAGTAAAAAACAAGCTTGATAAACTTACATTGAAAATGTTTGTCTAATCATAATATTCACTTGTAAACATTAACAATCCATAACTGAACCTTTCATTTAATTGTTTTGCACATTTATGAGGGATTGCAAGCCAGAATAAAGACCCACTTGGATCCTTAACCTTTAACCTTCCCTGCTATCCAATGTGGTGGGGCTGTGTCACATATTCCCTATAACCTGCTGGTGAGCATTTAGATCACAAGGGATCAGAATGCCCTGCAATGTGCTGTACTGAGCCCTGCAAAAAGTTGCAGCCCAGGAGCTCAGGAGGCATCCGCATTTCAACAATAAGACAATTGCAATTTCCTACTTTTTAATGGGGATATCATGGGCATGAAGACCAGGTCCTAGAGTCAGAGAATTGGACAGTTTTAATGGGGAGACTGAGATGCTATGCAATAGAAACAGGAAGTGCTGCAGAAACTCATTAGGTTCAACAGCATCTGTGGAAAGAGAAAGGGGGTTAGTGCTTTTTATCTGGTATGGCTTGATCAGAACTGGAAGTGGTTAGAAAAGTGTGTTATTTATGTAAGTCAGAAGAGGAGCAGGACCAAGTGGAGTATTTGATAAGGAGCGCAGAGCCAAAGACAAAGGGCTTGCCAATGGAAGATAGAGATGTAAAAAGGTAAAAATGAAGGCGTGAAAAGAAGACAATTGGATCACTTTGCTGAGGAAGGTAAACAAGATGCATGTGCATGTTTGGTCGGTACTTGGGGGGGGGAGGGCGGGAGGTGCAAGCGGAAGGAGGGATTGCTTGAAGAATGTTTCAAAGTTTCAGAGATCATGCTCTGAAGTTGTGGGATTCAGTATTGAGCCATGGATGCTATAAAGTGCTGAAGTGGAACATGGTTAGATGTTCCTCCAGCTTGCACTGAGTTGCATTGGAATAATGTAGATGGCCCAGTTCAGAAATGTTGACATGGGAGCGTGGTGGTTTATTGAAATGGCAAGCAACTGGAAGATAAGGGTCATTCCTACAGAGAGAAATATATCAGCCTTGAAACTCTGTTTCTCTCTCCACAGATGCTGCCACACCTCTGATAAATTTCTCTGGCATTTTCTGTTTTTATTTCAGGTTTTCAGCATCTGCAGTATTTTACTTCTATGTGAGATGTTTTCCTGCTGGAAAAGTTTACAGACATATAGGAAGGGTCAAATTTGACCAGAATATTTTAGTTTAATTGCTTGCCACATGTTTCATGAAATGTTTGTGTTTTAACTTCTATGATAGATAGCCTAGATGAATCAACAGCAAAATAATTAAGGATATTGATTGAGCAGCAGCGCCACAGTCTTTGAGTTGTCTTTCAGGGCCTGCAAATCATTAGAATCCAATTTTATAATTCAACATGTAATTACTTATTACCTACAGACTGTTATTGAAGGATTGTTAATGAAAAGGTCGCACTTTTTAATAGTTAAAGATCACACAACACCAGGTTATAGTCCAAAAGGTTTAATTGGAAGCTAGTGCTATAACCTGATGTTATGTGACTTTTAACTTTGTACACCGCAGTCCAACACTGACATCTCCAAATCATCACTTTTTAATATTGTGAATAATTTTCTTTTCCAATGTCAGACATTGTTTTCTGAGTATTAACTAAATAAGTATTAGAAATACTGGTGCAATCTGCTCCTTTTTAATCCATAATCCTTGCTTAAACAATTTACATTTACATTCAAAGACATTGTACTATTCTCATGATTTGTCAAAAGAGCAAGCAAAAGTTAATGGCATCAGTGCTGTTTTTTCATCAGTAACCAGCCAGTTTCACCAAAACAATGGGACAGCATGGTGGCTCAGTGGTTAGCACTGCTGCCTGACAGTGCTAGGGATCCAGGTTTGATTCCACCCTAGTGTAACTGCCTGTGTGGAGTTTGCATGTTCTTCCCATGTTTTCATGGACTTCCTCCGGCTGCACCAGTTTCCTCCCACAGTCCAAAGATGTACAGGTTAGGTGGATTGGATATGGAAAATTGCCCATATTGTGCAGGATAGATGGGTTAACCATGGGAAATGCGGGGTAAGATCGAGGATGGGTCTGGGTGGGCTGCTCTTTGGAGGATTGGTGTGGACTCAAATGGCCTGCTCCCGCACTGTGGGGCTTTTATTTTTAAAACATGCACCTATAATTTTTATATTAGATTACGTACAGTGTGGAAACAGGCCCTTTGGCCCATCAAGTCCACACCGACCCGCCGAAGCACAATCCACCCAGACCCATTCCCCTACACCTAACACTACGGGCAATTTAGCATGGCCAATTCACCTAACCTGCACATTTTTGGATTGTGGGAGGAAACCGGAGCACCTGGAGGAAGCCCACGCAGACACGGGGGGAGCGTGCAAGCACCACACAGACAGTCGCCTGAGGCAGGAATTGAACCCGCTCTCTAGCGCTGTGAGGCAGCAGTGCTAACCACTGAGCCACCGTGCCGCCCACTAATCACTAGTAGTGTTCCTACGTCTGAGCTGGAGGACTGGATTCAAGTCCCATCTGCTCCAGAGTTGTGTAATTAGGGCTGATTAGAAATATCTAGAAAAGAAACTAGTGAGAAATAAGTGCAACATATGAAGGTAGGTAATAACTATCTCCGCTGAGTGAGAATGTAATACCTCCTGTGACATTCACTGATATAACCATCACTGAATCCAGTAGCATCAATGTCCTGGGAGTCAGCCTCGACTAGGAAGTGTATAAATATTACAGCTACTAAAGCAGGCCAGAGGCTGGGAATTCTGCAGCAAGTGCCTCATCTGCTGATTCCCCAAAACCTGTTGGCCATCTACAAGATATAAGTCAGGAGTGTGTTGGAATTCTGTCCAGTTGCTTGATTGGGACCTGTTCCAATAACACTCAGGATTGTTCCAAGACAGATCAACCTGCTTAATTAGTACATTCACTACATGGACTGCAATGGTTCATAAAGGCCCACCACCAATCTCTCAAGGTCACCTGGAGGTGGGCAATGAATGCTGGCCTTGCCAGTGATGCCCATAACTCCAGAATCAATAAAGCACAAATGAAAAGAGCCAGAGGAGAAAGAAAACAAACAAGCCATCAGATAGAAAGAAATAATGTGGAATGAACATTAGGTTTTTTAAAAATAAAAGCAAAATACTGTGGATGCAGGAAATCTGAAGCAAACACAGAAAACTCTGGTGATATTTAGCATATCTAGCAGCATCTATGGAGAGAGAAATGGGGTTTAATGTTTTGAGTCTGATTTGACTCTTTTTTTTCAAAACTGAGTTCTTATTCTTCAGAATCAGCACCGAAGAAGCATTATATCAAGCTCGACATGTTAACTTGGTTTTTCTCTTCACAGCTGCTACCAGATTTGCTTTCCCCAACATTTTGTTTCAGACTTTTGTTTCCTGCTGACATCCTATGCAAGCATCCCCAGCATTCGTGAAAGGCATTTTCTTTGATGTTAGTACAAAGTGGGTCTTTATCTAGGGATTCTGGAGCAAGCTTCTGACCTAATGCTCATGCCACCTTGAAGTCCCTTGATTCCTTCCACTATAACATTGCTTGCCTTGGCCCCTGTATCAATTCATCTATTGTTGAAACCCTCTCCCCTACCTTTGTTACCTCTAGATTTGACTACTCCAAAAGAATTCCTCATTGATTTCCCATTGTCTAGTCTCTGTAAGCTTGAGGTCATCCAACACTTTGCTGCACATGTCGTAATTCTGCTAAGACCTGTGTGCTCACAAACCTGCCTTGGCTCCTGGCCAAGCAATGCCTTCATTTCATAACTGTACTCCTCGTTTTCTAGTTTCCCTGTAGGTTTGCCCCTTCTGACATCTACAATTTCCTCTATCCCACAACCTTCCAAGACATCAATGTTTTTCTAATTCTGTCCTCTTGTATATTCCCAATCCTAATTGTCCCACTGTTGATGGTTGTACATTCAGTTGCCTGGGTCCAGAGCCCTAGAATCCTTTCTGCCTCAATTTCTGCTTTAAGATGGAGTTTAATCAGGACAAATGCAAAGTGATGCACTTTGGAAATCTAATGCAGGAGGGAAGTATACAGTAAATGGCAGAACCCTTCCGAGCATCAACATACTGAGGGATCTAGGCCTCAAGCCTGTGGTAAAACAAGTGAGTAAGTGGTCAAGAGGGCAAATGGTTGCTTGCCTTCATTGTTTGGGGCATAAAGATTAAAAATTAACAAGTCATGTTGCAGCTGTATAGAATTTTAGCTAGGCCACATTTGGACTACTGTATATGGTTCTGGTCACCACACTGCCAGAATGATGTGGAAGGTTTGGAGAGGGTACTGAAATGGTTTACCAGGATGTTGTCTAGTTTGGAAGGTGTTAGGTATGAGGAGAGATTGAACAAACTTTGTTTGTTTTCACTTAAACATTGAAGAGTGAGGGTAACCTGATAGAGATTTGCAAAATTATGAGAAGCAAGGATAGAATAAATATTCATAGTCTTTTTCCCAGGGTAGAAATGTCAATTACTTGAAGATATAGATTTAAGGCAAAATGGGTAAGTTTAAAGGAGATGTAAGAAGTACCATAAAGGATGGTAAGTGCCAGGAATGTGCTGCCAGAGGAAGTGGTGGAGGTAGAAACAATAGCAATATTAGGCATCTTGACAGATATATGAATAGAAAGGGAATAGAGGGATGCAGACTACACAGAGGTGAAAGGTGTTTAGTTGAGAAAGGCATTATGTGTCAGCATGGTCTTGATGGGCTGAAGGGCCTGGTCCTGTGCTGTACTTCTACTTTAAGCTGTGCTCTACTTTAAACCATTTCTTAAAAACTTATTTTCTACAAAGGGATTGATCACCTGACTTAACATCTTCTTATGTGACTCGGTGTTCAACTTTGTTTCATAATGCATTTAGGGATGTTTCATTATGTTAAAGTGTTATGTAATTCTAGGCTGTTATTGTTGATTTCCCAGCTGTTTTGATGAGGTACAGTTTGAATTCACCTCAGTATTGCCCTTCTGTGTCTTGTAGGCACAAGAAAACCAGTGAGTTTCTCTTCCCAATGCATCAGGGGCCAGGAGAGTGAGTAATCAAGGCGGACAGATTAGAAGTGTTTTGAGATTCACAACCAATCTGTACAGTTTTACACCGAGTCCAGGTTGTTATTACATCTGCATAAATCTGACTCAGAAATCTATTTGAAGACTTTTGACATCTGTGGGATGCCTTCATGTGTGGACATTGGATGGACTTTGGGGTCTGAGATATATGATAAATTGTAAAAAAAAGATTGCATTTGTGTCAAGGCTGCATAATAGAAAAGGTAAATAAGGAGAAATAATTCTAACTCTGCAAATCACGTTGTCTTAGAACCCCAAATAATATTTGTACACTGGAGGATGCTTCTTCAGCCAGAAGGTGAAATATTTTACTGTTTATAGCCTAAACATCACACTTAATACTTATTTCATGGTACCCAAGGGGATAAATTCAATAGTAAAGAATCAAAGGTTTAATCCACTTTGCCGAGAGGACAAGCTTGTAATGATTTTTATTTTGTAACATCAGTAATCCTTGTTCTCTAACTCACTGACTTCATGAATAGAAGATTGAGGTTTATCGAATGAGATTAGTGTACAGCAGTGAAAAGTATTCAGTCAAGCTCATTCAAGATTTAAGCCAAAGGGAATTGTCCAGAGCATATAGGTCAGGGTCTGATGGTTTACATAGGTAAAACTATTTAGTTAGCCCAGCTGTGACAGGAAATGGTTTATTGTTCATTGATGAAAATCTGCAATTTTCTCCACTTTTGCAGAAATTATACGCCCCAAGAAACAGGAAAGTTACATTTGGGTGAATGCAGGGAACAATAACAACTTTATTTCAATTTAGATAAGCATATTTTAAGAATGTGGAACTTGTGCAGTGGAGTACTGAGAAACACCACTTTGACTTTTGCTTATGACACAAAGTTGATTTTACACCTCTAGGTCGGAGCTTTGGTGTTGACAATGAAATGAAATAAATAGTAAATAGATTTTTTTATGGACAATTTTAATAATATTAATATTTTCACAATGAGAGTTTAATTTATCTAATTTCAGTTGTGGTTCAATTGATGCACTTCTAATAAAAACATACATTATCTTATGTTCCCATATTGCCACCGTTATCCACACTATGGTTTGAAATGCTTAGTTTCCTGGTGGATTAATTGCTGTGCATATCACTAGTTTTGTGTTGCCTCTATCCCTCTCACTCCCAATCCTTTTGTGACTTTGTTCTTCAAGGGAAAGCTGAGGAGAAAACTTTCCATTCGAAACATCTTTCCCATCTCTGGTTGATAGGAATTATACGTTACCAATTCTTACTCAAGAGCGAACACCATTTTATCTTTTCTTTCTTTGTGCTATAACTATGATGATTGGCCATTAAATCTAGACCTTATGATTACAATTTGTATCGTATATGATGGTTTTCTCTGTGACTTGAGATGTTTTTGCCTCAGTTGTCTTCTGCTGAAACCCTCATTCATGTCTTTGTCACCTGCAGAACATCTATCACAGTAGTTTTCCAACCAGTCTTTCTGGTTGGGCTCCCACATTCCAGTAAACTTCAGTTCATCCAAAGCTCTACGACCTTAATCTTATGCTGCATCACATCCCAATCTCCAAACAATCCTATTTCCATTCACTCGTTTTGATTGCCAGACCAGTAATACCTCCAACCTAAAGTTCCCATCCTCCTTAAATCCTGTTATTATTGCCCATTCCCTCTCCTTGTAACCATTTCTATGCCTATAATCTCTGCACCCACCCCAGAATTTTCTGTTTCTGATCCATATGTGCATCCCTTAATCTTTGCCCCTTAATTTGAGGCTGTACCTCCAACTACCTCATCCCCATGCTCTAGTATTTCCTCCCGAAGTCCTTCAACCTCTTCTCTTGAATTGCAGAAGCTCAAATGTTCTTGTAAGAGAAGAAAATGATTAACATGATAGAGGTGCTCCTTTGTTTCACTTTCACAACACTGCAAGTGTTCTCTTTTGGTAGCCTAGTTCAATACAGTATTTCTGGCTAACTCTCTCTACCTCACTGTTGGTGATCAGTGATGCTTCTGAAATCTCTGCTCCCAATGCATACTGATAGTCAGAAAGCTGAACAGTTTAAAATTTGAAACTAGCTGCTATCCCAGATTGTTGAACCTTGATCCTACATTAGGTATTGGGTTAGCCTCAGTCTGGGTCACAAACTCACCATTATCTTTTGATTGAGTTAATTACCTTATTAACTTGGATGGCAGTCATTCTATCAAATTTTTGGTGAGGTAGGAGGAGTTATTAAACCCACGTGACCCCTGAGAAGCCAATGTCATTGGATTTCTGTTTGGTCTCAGAAATCTTCATTGAGTTTCAAAAGTTCCCTTGTGATTGAATGTTTCCATTTTAAAGACAGATTAGCTTTCTTTACAAATAGATAATAAATGTATACTGATGATTCAGGGAAAGGGAAGGGAAATTAGACTGTCTTAATTACTATGGCACAGAGACAGCATGTACTCGATGGGCTAAATGGCCTCCTTCTGTGTTGTAACTATTCCATGATTCATTTTATGGATCATAAAATGTTCTTTAAATGTACTATTGAATCTGGTTTTTGGTTCCTTGTTAATATCTCTTCCTTTAAATTGGAATTCATTTCTATTTCTTATTGGTTCCGTGAAATGCCTTAGGTTGGGGGTGCGATGGGGTGTAGGTGGTGTAAGACCATTTGACAGAGGAGCAGAAGTAGGCTGTTCAGCCATTCAGTGAGATCATGGCTAATCTGATAATCCACAACTCCATTTTTCTGCTCTTTCCCCAGACCACTTGTTTTTCTTACCTGATTGAAAATCAATCTCTTTCAGCTTTGAATATACTTAATGGTCCTGTCTCCGCAGCCCTCTGCTGTAAGGATTCTACAGATTCACTAGCTTATGGAAGAAAAAAAATTCTCCTCATCTCTATCATAACTAGGTAGCTCTTTGAAATTATTTTCTTTGCCCCTAGACTCTCCTTCAAGAAGAAACAACCTTTCTACATCTACTCTGTGAAGTCCCTTAAGAATATTATATGTTTCAGCCTCGCTTCATTTGAAAAAATCCCTCCATACCTTGTGAACCTTCTCTGGACTGCCTCCAATGCCAGTGTATCTATCCTTAGGGGACCTAAACTGTTCACAGTGTTCCAACTGTGGTCTGACTAGTGCCTTGTATAGTTTAAGATTTCCCTATTCTTAGACTCCATTCCCTTTGAAATAAAGGCCAGCAATCCATTTGCCATCCGTATTTATATTCTGTAATGGTGCTATGTAAATACAGTTTCTTTTTGTAATCAACAATAAATGAGTGTTGGATAAAAATGGAATAAAGTACATACAGTAAAAGGACAGGGCAATACATAGAAAATGTGATTGAGAAGCATCATCTAATTCATCAGATCCTTTCATGACACTTATTTCAGGTAAACCCTTCCAGCATAGAACACTAGGAAAAAAAGAATATTTTCTTCAGAAATGTCCAATAATCACTAATCTTAAGATAAATGATAGCAATACCAGAGCATTTATCTGATCCCATCTGACATGTATCACATCCTTACTCAGGCATGTGTATAATCCAGGGTAGCATTAAACCATAGATACCCCTCGTAAATCTTTTTAATTAGTTGTCTTCCAATTATTCATCCAACTTTTCTTTAATGGTTCACATGAACACAATATTAACATTTTCAATCATTTCATCTACTCACTGCACATGGACGAAAGCATTCTCTGTCGCAAAAATCTGAGGTTTATTAATTTTATTATCCAATTCTGCAGTACCATTCAAATGTTACCTGAGAGTAAGGAATTAATGAGACTCTAAAACCAGAAGTGTTGGAATAAAGCCCTAAAAGTGTTATTTGAGGCTGAGCACATTTAAACTCAGGTGTACTGACATGATAGTTCCAGGCAGAAGCTATCAACGTTTTCAACTCAGAAGTTAGAGTCACAATTATCTTAGTGTTATTGAGAGTGAATGAAAAAAAATCCCTTGTGGGAGCACTGAACAAGAGTTACTTTTAGGTATTGTATAAGGGAATGCTTTGTTTGGAATTTATAAAGGAGTGTTTGGAATTAAACACTTCTACCATGTGTTTAAAATATCTTTGTATTGCTGCTATAATTAAATAGTTTAGTTTATTCTTTTTGTTTGTTAAAAAAACTTCTGTTCTATTGTTAACACAAATTTTGCAACGCTGTGTGTGTATAGGTCAATGAGAGACCAACTCATTGAAGCTGTAGCAAAACATGGTGTATCAAGCCAGATTTCAATGTGAGATTTGACTTATCCAGCACTAAATTAATGGGATAATAACAATACAAAGACAGTGGCTACAACATGTCAGAGGTTAAGAATCCCGATGGGAATAACTCACCTTTTGACTTCACAAAAGCCTGTCTATAAGTTGGGAATGTGATGGCCTAAACTACAGTTGCCCGGATTAGTGCCATTCCAAAAACATACAAGAAGCTCAGCACCATCCAAGACAAAGCCTTGCTCCTGTTATCTACCAACTTCAACAATCATTCCCTCCACTATCAATGTTCAGTAGTTAATTTGCATGTGTGTCATTATCACCCTTAGCCTTTAAAAGAATTATCTGATCATAGAACATAGAACATTACAGTGCAGTGCAGGGCCTTCAGCCCTCGATGTTGCACCGACCTGTGGAACCAATCTGAAACCTATCTATCCTCCACCATTCCATTTTCAACCATATACTATTCCAATGACCACTGAAATGCCCTTAAAGTTGGTGAGTCTACTACTGTTGTAGACAGTGCATTCCACACCCCTACTACTCTGAGTAAAGAAATTACCTCTGACATCTGTCCTATATCTATCACCCCTCAATTTAAAGCTATGCCCCCTCGTGCTAGCCATCACCATCTGAGAAAAAACGCTCTCACTGTCCACCCTATCTAACCCTCTGATTATCTTATATGTCTCAATTAAGTCACATCTCAACCTTCTTCTGTCTAACGAAAACGGCTTCAAGTCCCTCAGCCTTTCCTCATAAGATTTTCTCTCCATACCAGGCAACATCTTAGTAAGTCTCCTCTGCACCCATTCCACATCCTTCCTATAATGTGGTGACCAGAACTGTACATAATACTCCAGGTGCGACCGCACCAGTTTTGTACAGTTGCAGCTTTCAGTACTGACCACTCCCCTTTCATCATACAGGTTACTTCTAAAACATGAAAGCTGTAGCCTAGTCTCATCTGTTTACGTATAAACAAATTGGCCTCCCAATACCCTTTTCATCTCTGTACCAACCCAGCAGATTTGGAGTCCAGACTGTTTTACGACCCCTCTTAAAAATCTCAAGGATGCAGTATCCTTGAGAAAAGGAAGAGCTTTTAGAAAAAGGACCAGCTTTGTGACAAAAGAGGGATTCCACTGATTTATAAACACTAACATTAGATCGCTATTGATTCCAGAAGCAATTTATCACTCCAGCTTCACTTAAGAAGCAAGAAACTATCCTGAGAAACATGCTACAGGAGACATTTTAACTGATGATACTCTCACCTCATCTCCCAAGCTCTCTTCCTTACATGCTGATGATTTTCTGAATTTAAAAAAAACTGACAATATGTGCAGCAGTTGGCATAGAAACTCAGCCCCACGTTGGTAGCTGTCAAAGTTCAGCTATATTCCTACCCATCAAAATAATGAAAAGATAATAGTAAAAGCATAATTAATTTCTTTAAGTGGCTGGGTTTATCATAGACTTTCAGGATAAATTTTACAAGCTGGCAGTCCTAATGCTGAATTTTACTTGATGTGAATAGAGCTAATGTAATCAGTGTGTCTGATTCACAACTCCTTTCAACTTCCCAGTTGAAAAGTTTGGCAGCTTTAAAATTCAGAAAGGCTACAAGCGCTACTGTCTGATCTCTCTGTAGTTGAGGGAACATCGGTGCCAAGAGAGATCATTTGGATAGTTTGCCCTTAAATCTAGACATGCACAAATCTCTGCACAATGAAAGTAATTTTTTAAAAAAGGGAATGTGATTCCAAAGATTATTAAAGTAGAATACAAGTGCATTTATGTTGTAAAACCTTAGTTTTTGAGGTGGTGGAAGATTCAGAATTAACTAACTACTGAAAATTAAACAACAAAGCAGGTGTTGTAAGAATCATTTCTCTAAAATGGCAAATACAAGTGTACAAATGAGAGCGTAAATTCAATTCTTTACATTTTCACTGAGTGAATGCTGGATTAGTCTCGGTTGTGCATCAGAGACTGGATGTGTGTCAGGTTACCTCTGAGGGCTACGTTTTTCACAAAGTGTTCAATTTGACTTGCTTTCCTGCTGTTCATTGCTCAAGAATAGCATGAGGCAGAAGGTATGAACAAGCATAATGATTCTCTCTCCTGCCATGTGTGATCATCAGGATTAAGGCCAGCAGTAAGCCATTCAGCCCATCGATCCTGCTTTGCCATTCAATAAGTTCATAACTGCTCTGACTGCGACTTGAACACTTGCCTCTTTTCTGTAAATCTTAACCAAGAGAATTAAGATTGAGGTCTACTCACGACTGGTTACGTGTTGTTCAGTGTCAAGGGTACAAGCATTGTTGATTAGAAATCTGCTTATTTATTCTTCAATGTATTCAATATTCCAGACCCTATTTCTCTCTGTGGGAAAAAAATTCCAAAGACTAATGACTTTCTAACTGAAGAAATTCCTTCTCCTCTCTACCTTAAATGGGAGACCATTTATTTTGAAACTGGTCCCCTAATTTTCAACTCTCCCACAACAGGAAGCATTTGTCAGCGTCTAGCCTGTCAAGCTCTCTCAGTATCTTATATGTTGTAATGAGATCACCTTTCATAGTTCAAGTCCAGTGTGACTTCTTCAGAATTTCCTTAGACTGTTCTTCGGAATTCGTTCTGAAGAAGAACCATATCTGGCCAGAAATACTAACTCTGTTTTCCTCTCTCTACAGAAGCTGCCAGACCTGCTGAGTTTCTCCAGGATTCTCCATGGAGAATTTGCTGAATATATTTTTCTTATAATATTAATATTATTAATATATTATTCTGTTGTGAAACACTAGCAGCAAAATTATCAAAGCAAAGTCTTACAGGGCCACACAGCAGTTACATAGCACCGCCCATGAGCCCTTCCCTGACAAATGTTTGAGAATTTGTCTGTGTCACCTCCTTTAATGAGGAATTTGGCCACTTCCTGCTGCCATTGGTCTCTTTTCCCTTCCTCCATTAGTCATTAGCTCTTCATGAATAGCAGCATACAACAAACAACACACTAATAGAAACCACAATCTGTTATACTGTACTGATTGGGAGTGCTTTTGCCAGACTCAGCAAGGGCCTGCATTCTGCAGAAAAGAGAATCAAGATTGAGGTCATAGAGATGTACAGCACGGAAACAGACCCTTCGGTCCAAATTGTCCATGTCGACCAGATATCCCAACCCAATCTAGTCCCACCTGCCAGCACCCAGCCCATATCCCTCCAAACCCTTCCTCTTCATATACCCATCCAGATGCCTTTTAAATGTTGCAACTGTACCAGCCTCCACCACTTTCTCTGGCAGCTCATTCCATACACGTACCACCCTCTGTGTGCAAAAGTTGCCCCTTAGGTCTCTTTTATATCTTTCCCTTCTCACCCTAAACCTATGCCCTCTAGTTCTGGACTCTCCCACCCCAAGGAAAATACTTTGTCTATTTTTCCTATCCATGCCCCTCATGATTTTATAAACCTCTATAAGGTCACCCCTCAGCCTCCATCGCTCCAGGAAAAACAGCATTAGCCTATTCAACCTGTCCCTATAGCTCAAATCCTCCAACCCTGGCAACATCCTTGTAAATCTTTTCTGAACCCTTTCAAGTTTCACAACATCTTTCTGATAGGAAGGAGATGAGAATTGCATGCAATATTCCAACAGTGGCCTAACCAATGTCCTGTATAGCCGCAACATGACTTCCCAACTCCTGTACTCAATACTCTGACCAATAAAGGAAAGCATACCAAACACCTTCTTCACTATCCTATCTACCTGCGACTCCACTTTCAAGGAGCTGTAAACTTGCACTCCAAGGTCTCTTTGTTCAGCAACACTCCCTAGGACTTTACCATTAAGTGTATAAGTCCTGCTAAGATTTGCTTTCCCAAAATGCAACATCTCACATTTATCTGAATTAAACTCCATTTGTCACTTCTCAGCCTATAGGCCCATCTGATCGAGATCCCATTGTAAGCTGAGGTAACCCTCTTTGCTGTCCACTACACCTCAAATTTGGTGTCATCTACAAACTTACTAACTATACGTCTTATGCTCACATCCAAATCATTTATATCAGTGTTAAAAAGTAGTGGACGCAGCACCGATCCTTGTGGCAGTCCACTGGTCACAGGCCTCCAGTCTGAAAAACAACCCTCCAACACCACCCTTCTACCTTTGAGCCAGTCTGTATCCAAATGGCTAGTTCTCCGTGCATTCCATGAGAATTAACTTTGCTAACCAATCTCCCATGGGGAACCTTGTCGAATGCCTTACTGAAGTCCATATAGATCACATCTACCGCTCTGCCCTCATCAATCCTCTTTGTTACTTCTTCACAAAACTCAATCAAGTTTGTGAGACACGATTTCCCATGCACAAAGCCATGTTGACTATCCCTAAACAGTCCTTGCCTTTCCAAATACATGTACATCCTGTCCCTCAGGATTCCCTTCGACAACATGCCCACCACCGACGTCAGGCGCACTGGTCTATAGTTCCCTGGTTTGTCTGTACCGCCTTCCTTAAACAATGGCACCACATTAGCCAACCTCCAGTCTTCCGGCACCTCGCCTGTGACTATCGATGATACAAATATCTCAGCCAGAGGCCCTGCAATCACTTCCCTGGCTTCCACAGAGTTCTAGGGAACACCTGATCAGGTCTTGGGGATTTATTCACTTTCATGTGTTTCAAGACATCCATTTCATCCTCCTCTATAATATGGAATTTTTCAAGATGTCACCATCTATTTCCCTACATTCTCTGTCTTCCATGTCCTTTTCCACAGTAAGTATTGATTCCATAGCAGACTGGTCACATGTTGTTTAGTGTCAGGGCACAAGGTTGGAAAGCCTTGGCTGAAGTTGGCAATGGGATTCTAAAGCCCAGACCTCTTTGCAACTGTCCAACTGCCCATTCGCAATGTACAATGAATCATAATCCCAATGTGAAAAAAGAAAATCAGAAACATTTGTGTTCCAAAATGCTGTAGCTTTCTCTTCATGACCAGTGATTACCCAAAAATGGCATAAATGGCAACTCACCCAACTGGAAAGCTGGTAGCTCCAATCATTGAAGTGCATGTAAAATGGGAGACAATCATGTTGGCCTTTTGTACAATTGCTTCAAGCCTCCGCAGTAACAGTTTGCCAACACAAGATGTGACAAGTGTACCCACACACGAAAGGAGCTTCGCACCACCATGCGGTAGAACGATACTGCTGCGTCATTTACACAACAGCGCTTTGCAATGTAGCTATTTCAGATTCCTTTCAAATCTGTCTTTGTTTGGAACACATGGTCGCGTCTTTTTATTCTTGTGATGCCTGAAGAGAATATCAGTATAAATTGATTTCCTCGTGGTAACCATAGAAACCTGATTTTTTGTTATGCAGTTAAAGGTTTTTTTTTCAAATACACACAAGGAGATTCCTGATGGCATATTGTGTGAAGTAATTTCCCTTGAAAGTTGCCCTTTTATCGCATGACTGCAGGAAACTAGGATTTGTGCCACAGGGGCCCATTTCAAGCTGACAGGCCAGAACAAGGGATAAGTAATAACAGAAAGCATTGGCACCACAGCTCTGAGCAAATGGTGCACACTGACTGGTGGTAAAATGCCAGGGGTTCAAACTCCTGTGGGCAGCTTCTATTGGTTGCTTGTGTTAACCCTGCCAATTTATAAATGGAAATTACTTGAGCAGTTTGAGGAAAAGATCCAGCCACCTGTGTCCTGAGACAGAAATACTTCAGGAATGAATGCCCACATGTCTGGTATTGTATTTAATAGTTAATGAACAAATCAGGGAGACCTAACTCTAACAAGCTCCTTGTCCCTTTGTTGTAATGTAGTTGTAATTGTTTAAAACAAAACAGATGTTTCAAACCAATTTACACCCAATGAAGTCACATGTTTAAATTTAGTCATTTCCTAATGTAGAATGTGCAGCAGCAAGTTAGTTCCCAGCAAGCTCCCTGACAAAGTGCATCCTGCATTTTCCCTACTCAGAAGACTTTAAATATGTGTCATAATGTTAGTTGCTGCAATCAGGAATTTCATTTCCAGTTTTTCTCCAAGTTGTTCCCTATTTCTCTCTCTCTCGTTCTTCGAGCTCAATACTGGCTCTCTGTTTTTGAAGACAATTTGTCAAATTTATGAATTTAAAATACACAGCTATGAGCAACTATTGGATATAGATGAAAGATACACTGAAGAAATAATACCACAATTTAAATAGCACCCTGTAGTTCCAGAAATCAAAATCACTTCACGAACTGCAATCACTTCACTAATAACCTTTAACCCTCTAATCTTTTAAACTTTCCATTCTTCACACACAGTCTTCATTAAAGTAAGTTGTCTCTTCCGTTATCAGGAAATCTCCTTCTCTCATTGATGACGGATGTAGTGAATGATCAGGTCAGATTTTCCAATGTGCAATTCAGAAATTCAAGAAACACAATAATCTTTGGACAAACAACACCCCGGTGGGCTTTTCAAATTCCTTTGGATTGGAACTGGACAAAGGTTGAGTGAACCAGGTCTCCTAGCAACTTGCACAGGGTCAGTTGTCTTGGGCAGATTGTAATCTTAGATAGAGACTGTGCTACAGGCCACTGTGAATCTGACTAAAATTTTGAACCATCTTTTACACAATACTTTGGATGTGTTCGCTGGGCAGGTCCCAGCTCTGAAGGAGGTCTCCTGATCTTATTGAACGCGGTTAGAAAATGAGATAAATGAGTAAAGTACAGTAATTGCACCAAAGGTGAAACA
Source organism: Chiloscyllium punctatum (assembly GCF_047496795.1). Lineage (NCBI taxonomy): Eukaryota > Metazoa > Chordata > Chondrichthyes > Orectolobiformes > Hemiscylliidae > Chiloscyllium > Chiloscyllium punctatum. Next base: position 20,457,288 of record NC_092752.1, on the reverse strand, counting down.
CTTGTTGCTGTGAAAAAGGAACTTATTCAAAGAATAAGAATGATCTCAGTACATCAATTTAAGCTTGAATGGTCAGTTTCTCTTGCCAATTTAAAAATATATATTTCATGGGTGTGGGTCCACATTTGTTGCCCATCCTTAATTGCCCTTGGATTGAGTCGCTTGCTAAGCCACTTCAGAGGGCAGGTAAAAGTCAACCTCATTGTTGTGGATCTGGAGTCACATGTAGGCCAGACCAGGTAAAGATGAAGGATTTCCTTCCCTAAATGGTAATAATGAATCAGATTGGTTCTTAGGAAATTCAGTGATAATTTCAATCACTGTGACTGAGGTTAGATCTGATTTCCAGATTTTCCTGAATTACATTTCATCAGTTGCTATGCTGGCAGTTGAATCCATATCCCAGACTATTAATCTGTGCACTATGTGTATTGCCAATACCACTTTGCCATCACCTCCCAGTGACAGAATTAGAGTGTCAGTCCTGCCTTTATTTCAAAGTCGGAAGAATATTGATTTAAACCCAAAACAAACACTTGGACCAGGGGTTTACTGCAGGATTTAGATTGTTAATGTTGGGACAAAAGTGGGGTCCAGTATCCATCATGGCTGGTGGCAGGGATAGCCTAGTAATGTTACTGGAGGCAGACTCCTTATTAGCTGCTTCCAAACCCTGCACAATTACAGATGATTGGCAGGTTCCTGGGGCACAAAATAACTTGTTGCTTTTTTTGTCTGGCGGCTCCTGTTGAGGGTTATATTTTGATCTTCAGGGATCCTTTTTACAGAAATAAAATCCTTTATTTGACAACACAATCACATTACCTCCTGTATTTGTATTTAAGTAACAAGTATTTGTACACCTAGAGAAGCTGCATTAGAAGGATTCATCAATATTTTCAATAATTGTGATCAGTTAGTTCAATTTAAAGCCTCAGTGCCCATTGTAAACATGGTTTCCTTGTACAGCACAGTGTTTCAAGTGTCTTAAGACAATGGGAAGAAGTTAACAAAGAAGTCTTTTTTTCCCTGAATAACTGATATATCTCCACACATAAGGTGCCATCCCCTTAAGCACATCTTCCAGATAGGTGCAGTCAAACCTATTTGTTTCCTTCACAAATGTAAAATGTTGGAAGACTTTAACCAGGAAGTTACTATCCTCTTTGCTGTATCTTCAATCTCAAGCTCGCATTTTAATTTAACTGCTGACACAGTATTTCCTGAACATAAGCCTTGAACTAGAGGTTCCACATCCATTTGCAGGTAATCCGTTACCGCTGTGATTTCAAGTTTTTTCCAGTTCCTAGTTAGCTGAGGTGTTTCTTTGTTGACAGATTTGAAGTTCTTCTCTCTTCTTTACAGCAGTACTGTTCCCCTATCTCATGTAGCCTCCCTCTCTTTTCCTTCTTTGTAGTATCCCTCTGTCACTTACCATCAGGATTCAGGCATTTGCCCGAAATGTCGATTCTCCTGCTCCTTGGATGCTGCCTGACCTGCTGTGCTTTTCCAGCACCACACTCTCGACTCTAATCTCCAGCATCTGCAGTCCTCACTTTCGCCTAGGATAGGTGCATTAGTCAGGTGTAAATATAGGATAACAGGGTACAAGAATGGATGTGGATGGGTTACTCTTCGCAGGGTTGGTGTGAACTTGTTGGGCCAAAGGGCCTGTTTCCACACTGTATGGAATCTAATTCTCTCTTGGAGCCTTCCTCTGACTTCCACTTTCCTTGCAGGCTCACTCCCCCTCCTTCTAGTTAAATGACCAGCAGTTGCTTCCGGTCTTCCCATCCCCCCATCCCCATTACAACCTCCCATATTCCCCAGCTCATTTTTGGCTCCCTTATCTCTCCCCACCATTCTTGTGGCCGCCATGTCTCCCCCAGCTCCCCCAACTTATTTACGGCCTCCATTCTTCCTCCAGGCCTGTCATAGAAGTGCTGCCTTGGTTAAAAAGGTATGTCCTGAAACCACTCCCTGGCCTCACGGAGTGATAGGCAGAATCACAACACATGAGTTGCTTCCTCCTCCCCCCAGCACCGGGAAGTCTCTATGGCAATGGGATAGGGAGTCATCTGATGCAGTTCCCCAAAATTTTTACCAGCTCCCCACACCCCCCAACCAACCATCCAGTTCCTACTATCCACCATTTTACTGAATCATATAACCATTGAGCTCATAATTTATGTTGTCATTTTTTATGCATTTCTACATTGCTGGAGGCCTTGTTTCCTGGATGCTGTGTTAAGTTGAGACAGTCTGCCTGCCTAAGTACTTTCATAGCGCCTGTAAGTAAATAGAAGACAATATTTATCATAAAACATGGTGGAAAAATAGGTGAACAGGTCATTAATTTAATTTTACCCCATATTGGCATAAACATAAAGCCTGGAGATTATTCCAGTTGCAGACCCTGGAATCAATCTTTTGGTCTAAAATTAATACAGCGGGCAACTAGCAATGGTTGCTCACTTTCAGCCCAACATGTTGGAGGATGAAATATTGATTGAGTGCCTGAACAGTGGGCATGATGTCATGGAATTTCTAGGCCACCATTTTCTCCAGTCTCCTTGATGCAACGAATTGAAAAATCCATCTTATTTGGTTATGTCGTGGAATGGAGGGTTTCCATGTCTTAACTTTGTCACGATGGATAGATGTTAAACAGGGTGGAAGGGAGAATGTAGATGGTGGGGGTTGGGTGCATTACTGTAACTAACCATCATGATCAGGATTCATTTTGATACCTTGGTGAGAAATGCATGCTTAAGAATAAATTGCCAATGTTTTTCAAAACATTCCTGTGGAAAATCAATGGAAAAACCCAAAAAGCATCGCTGTTTAAGTTTTCGAATTTGGAGAGTAAGATGAGATTCCTTTATTTTTGTTTGTCTTCATAATGTCAGCAATGGTGTTTTAAAATTTTTACAGTGACTTACGTGGCCCTTTCTTTTATAGATGGATGAGATAAAGAGCAAAGACAGAGTCATTCTTGCCTTGGAGAAGGACCTTGGCGTTCAAACAGGCCACACTCAGAAGCTCATCCTTCAGAAAGAAGCCCTCGATGAGCAGCTGGTACAGGTGAAAGAAGCTGAACGCTACTATAGCAGCCCCAAGCGTGAGTTTCCGAGTGCTGCAGGGGACACCTCCGACCTGATGGGGAACCATGTAAGAAGCTCATCATATTTCATTGGAATACAGCCTTTTAGCTGCTAATAGACTAAATAACTTTCCTCTCATTAATAACACTGTGTAATGACACTCACTGCATTGTTCCTTTCACAGAATGGGAGAATAGAATGATTTCCCAACCTCCTTTGCCATTTAATGGCTATGCACGATCAGCATTGTGGTTCATCTCCTGACTGTGATCTTGAAGCTTTTCTTGATTTTTCCCAATCCCGATGTGCTGGGTGAAGAGGAATGGAGGAAATGAATTTTATTGAGCTCATCTCCAAATATTGTTTAGTTTCACAACCTAATTGACCTTGTCTTCAGCATCCCTCTTTCGAAAGTATTTGTTCTTCCCCCCACCCCCCCCCATCCATTCAACCTTCCAACAACCTTGTAACCATGGCTTCCAGAAAGATTATTTGAATATTATTCTTTAATGGGGTTTTGGCTACACTGCCAAGGCCAGCATTCATTACCCATCCCTAATTGTACTTGAATTGTGTGGCTTGCTAGTGCTTTTCTGTCAGGAGGCACTTTGAAGCTAAATTCACATGTACACCAAATCTGATAAAGGTGTTAGATTTCCTATTCACAATTAACAGGATAGCCTTTTGCAACAATCAGTGACAGTGTCAGTAGTGATGAGCATGAAATTAGCTTTATGTTTGTTCATTGAATTTTAAAAAAAATTTTCGAATCAACTCATTCAGAGATGTTATTGCACACCCCTGGAAGCCATGCAATGCCAACTCTACTGAAGTTGAACCCAGGTGTTCTGGCACAGAGGTAGATGTGCTACCACTGTGCCACAAATTCTACCCACTGCTTTCTTGGAATCCCTACAGCGTAGAAACAGCCCCTTCAGCCCAACAAGTCCACTCTGACCCTCCGAAGAGTATTCCACCCAAACCCATTCCCCATTGCTCTACATATACCCCTGAGTAATGCACCAAACCTATACATCCCTGAACACTAAGGGCAATTTAGATTCTCTACAGTATGGAAACAGGCCCTTCGGCCCCACAAGTCCACACCAACCCTCCGAAGAGTAACCCACCCAGACCCATTTCCCTCTGACTAATGGCAGTTTAGCATGGCCAATTCACCTGCACATCTTTGGACTTTGGGAGGAGACTGGAGCACCTGGAGGAAACCCACACAGACACGGGGAGAATGTGCAAACTCCACACAGACAGTTGCCCGAGGGTGGAATCGAACCCGGGTCCCTGGTGCTGTGAGGCAGCAGTGCTAACCACTGAGCCACTGTGCCGCTGCAATTTGGGATGGCCAGTTATCCTAACCTGCACATCTTAGATTGTGGGAGGAAGCCAGAGCACCTTGAGTTAACCCACGCAGACACGGGGAGAATGTGCAAAACTCCACACAGACAGGCACCCCAGGCTGGGATCGAACCCAGGTCCCTGGCCTTGTGAGGCACCAGTGCTAACCACGCAGCCACCATGTTTTGAGGGATTGGAAATATTGTTGCCAGAGCATTACCTGGGCCTTGCTACTACACCGCCATTATTTCTTTGAAAAAGTGCCATATATTAGGTTTCTCATCAAAGACCCACGGAATGAAAAGGGCCGTAGTACCGAGAGTATGAAATCAGCCTTGACTGAAAGTAGTGGCGAACAATTGTTTCCCACCTGGAGTAAGGTATACAGTGAAGTTAGTATTGGGATCATTGCTTTTCTTGACCTATGCTAAGTACCTAAGTTTGGATGTACAAGGCATAATTTTAAAATTTGTGGATGGCATAGAACTTCGAGGAATTTGAACTGTAAGAAGAATAGTGATAGACATCAAGAAAATGTAGACTGGCTTGTGGAATGTAAGACACGTGGCAGATGGTATTTGGTGCAGTGAAACATTTTGATAGGATGCACAAGGAGAGACAGTATAAAGCGCACAATTCTAAAAATCCAAGAAGAGAGGTAACTGAGGGCATATGCGTACAAATCATTGAAGCTGGCAGCGCAGTTTGAGAATGCATTTCCTAAAGAATACAGGATTCTGAACTTTATAAGAAGAGGCATGAAATACAAATCAAGGAATTTCACTTGATCTTGATTACACACTGGCTCATCTTCAACAAAAGTATTGGGAAATTGTGCCAAATTGTGGGACTCCAATTTAGCAAAGATGTAACTGCATTGGAAAGAGTGAATAAAACATTTGTGAGAATTGTTCCTTGGGTAAAGGAGTTCATTCATGTGAATATGTTGGAGAAGTTGGGGCATTTCTTCTTGGACGAGAGGATGTCGAGAGGAAATTTGATAACGGTTTTGAAAATCAAGTTAGCTCTGGGAAGAATCGACAGGAACATTTTCTCCATCTTGGTGGAAATGTAGAGTCACTTTAATGATGATAGCAAAAGGCAACATGAAGGACATTATTTTTAACATAATTAAGATGTTACAATCCAGAATGCATCACTGAATTTTGCAGTAGAGTCAGCTGTAAGTGTAGCTTTCAAATGAATATTCGATAATTACCTGAAGAGAGAAAATTTGCAGGTGTACAGAGAGAAAGTGAGCCAATGGAACCAGCTGAGCGGCTTTTTCACATGAGCGGTCTTTTTCTGTGGAGTAGCCATTCTGTGATTCTATACTGCAATTCTATTAATAGATCTGACTGTTACATTGTTGGCGAACATTCACCAGTGATTGAGAAGTCAAGACAGCTAAGTATGAGATGATGATCAAGCCAAGCCATTTTAGCTATTCAAAACCAATATTGTAATGGACTATACAGCATCCCAAATGGCCACTGCATTTACGTTTTGAGGAGTCAAAACTGAGGCGAAATATTGAGATTATTTGGCTTCAGGTTTTTGTTTTACATTATATGTAGTGATTGTAGTAGTAATATCCAGTGATGAATATTAGCTCTAAATTATTTCTTTACGCGTTATATACAATTACTGAAAGTATCACATATTGTACTAATATGATTCACAAACAGACAATGTATTTGTAGGTGTTTCTTTTTGTTTTAAAAATAATAAGAAATTTGCAATATTTTCAATTTGTTGTATTATTTACAGATTAAACCATTAAAGGAGCAGTATTCCTTAAAGGGGAACTTTAGTGTCAGGGTAAGTACAAAGAATGATCTGTACTTACCTTTACATTATTCCTTTGGTAACTGGACTAAGTGCCAGAATTACATGTACTTATTCCTACAATGATTATTTGATGTAGGATTAAGGACAGGATGCAGACTTACCTTAACATGGATCATCTTCCATTGGGATAAGTGCAATGCTCTGCATTTATACCAATAACATGTACACCAATGCATTTTGTTTTGCAGTATATTTGCAACTGCAGAGTTGCTCTTAGAAGCCCTTTGTATAACTCTTGTCTTAGAATGGATATGCTGTGACATATCATTAAATATTATGCTCACAGGTTCCCCACAAGTTGTCTCATTGTGAGGTTGTCAACCATAGACCAAGTCTGTCCACAGAGAGTTCCCTCAGGTTTTCAGTAGATTCTCTGTCAGAGATATAAATGATACGAGATACAGAATGAAGGTTGTCTGCCATCCTTCCAGTGGGAGCTCAGAAAGGCAGAGAAATACAAGAGCCATTGAAGAAATTATGCACACCATGTCAAAAACCATTGTTGCAGTCCCCTTACTCAGTTATGACCTTCCCTACTATAATCAGTGTGATAAGGTTGCTATGCATTTGTCATTTGAAGACGTTTAGCATGGTAGATTTTAAATTAGAGCTTACCTACATGTATAAAAATGAATTTTTAAAAATGAAATATTAAGTGTGCAGGTAACCTGAAGATAAATAAAAATGAAGAAATAACATCTGTTTTTTTAATGAAAAGCAACAGAAGGCGTAACATCTTTATTTGACTACTATGAGATAAAATAATTCAGGTTTAGAAGGATGTTTGATATGGAAAACCACGCTTAACTTCCATTTGCTCATCATTTGTCAATTCTAAACACTGTATTGAAATCTCTCCATTGTCTGAATTGCTGCTATTTCAGTTCTCATGTTGCAGCTGAACAGGATATTGGTTAGGCCACTGTTGAAATATTATGTGCAATTCTGGTCTCCTTCCTATCGGAAAGATGTTGTGAAACTTGAAAGGGTTCAGAAAAGTTTTACAAGGATGTTGCCGGGGTTGGAGGATTTGAACTATAGGGAGCGGCTGAACAGGCTGGTGCTGTTTTCCCTGGAGCGTCGGAGGCTGAGGGGTGACCTTATAGAGGTTTACAAAATCATGAGGGGCATGGATAGGATAAATAGACAAAGCCTTTTCCCTGCAGTCGAGGAGTCCAGAACGAGAGGGCATAGGTTTAGGGTGAGAGGGGAAAGATATAAAAGAGACCTAAGGGGCAACTTTTTCACACAGAGGGTGGTATGTGTTGGACTGAGCTGCCAGAGGAAGTGGTGGAGGCTGGTACAATTGCAGCATCTAAGAGGCATTTGGATGGGTATATGAATAGGAAGGGTTTGAAGGGATATGGGCCAGGTGCTGGAGGTGGGACTAGATTGGGTTGGGATACCTGGGCAGCATGGACGTGTTGGACCGAAGGGTCTGCTTCCATGCTGTACATCTCTATGACTCTATAACTCTCCATCCAAAGACTGAGAGGAACTCAGCCACACCACAGCATCCCTGGTGAAGCCCTCCATTTTAGAATTAACCCTCTCAATTTCTCTGCCATGCTACTTTCCTCACCTTCAGAAGCCTTCTGGACCCCTACCTTCTCATCTCTATTCTCTTTCAGTTTATCTAAGTTCTCCCTTTTCCTGCCAGTTCCCTCCAAGCCTTTTGCAAAGCAATGGAATGATTAAACACAATTATCATGGGCTTTTTAATGCTTTATTAGAAAGCCAATTTATAATCTAAAATATATATTGCACCATTCCTGGCAATGTGTTCTTCATAGATGTGATAGGTTAGTTCACAAGTAGCAGTGTATAACACTGTGTATACCTCTCTAGGGTATAACATTTCCTCATGAGGAGAAATATTGATCACGTCTTGCTGATACTGATTTAACCGATGCTGTTTATGTCAGACCATAGATATTTTAAAACAATACATTTGTCTAAAATATTTTCATTTCAAAATCAAGGTGGACAGTACACATCAGACTGCATAAGCTACTTCTTGCTTAGGTTCAAAACATTTGGTTTCCTCAAAAGTTAAATGTTCTACTCCAGGTATTGCTGGAATATAAGAACAGGAATGGCTTGTTCAGTACTTGGGTCTATTCTGTCATTTAACAACCACAATGGATTCTGACCTAACCTGCCTAACCTAACCTAACCTAAGTTTTCCACATAACTTTGCTATTAGCAAATAAAAATCCTTCAGTTTTTGCTTTGAAATCTCAATTGATCAAGTTCCCTTTCAAGGGAGAGCGTTTGGGATTTCCATTAGATCTAGTCGCAAGATGCAACATTGTCTTCTGTTGTCATGGTACATTTCCAGTGCTTTGGCTTGTCTCAGTTGCTTTTTTTAAATTTTACAATGTCAGCTGCACTAATGGTTGAGTGGGCAGAAGGACTACTCAGTGCAACAAAGAGCTGTTTGGAGCAGGACATCCCAGGTTTGACTTCCAATCTATTCTGAGTTAAGTGGGCTTTAAACATTTTCAGTAAAGACACTGTGTTGGCATTGAGGATTTCTAAGTAAGTTAAATTATAACTAGATTCAACAAGTCTTGACAGATTTCTGTAACTTAGTCTCAGAAAGACACTTTTTATTCAAGTGTGATTATGCGGTTGAAGTATGTTATAGGGCATAATGGGATCCAAATTGTGAAACCGCAATAGCTGGACTGCATTAACTTCTAATTTCTCATATTAGTACCTTGAAAACTGAAGATTTAAATACAGATTTACCTCTTTGGGGAGCCATCAGACCCCTGTACTATAAATGAATTTGTGGTATATAGAAACACATGATTACACACTTCCAATGTGTTTAATTTTTCCTGCTAGCCATTGTATTAGGTTGTCTGTGTAAGATCATCTATTAGGTGAAGGTGTATGCTATAGGTCTTAGTCTGAGTCAGCCTCCAACAGGGCATTTTACCTGATGAGGCAATGCTTATCTTATCTCCTGTAACATTAGGGTGACACAGTGGTTCAGTGGTTCACACTGCTGCCACTCAGCACCAGGGACTGGATTTAATTCCACCCTCGGGTGACTGTATGTGTGGAGTTTGCACTTTCTCTCCTTTGAGTGCTCTGATTTCCTCCCATAGTCTAAAGATGCACAGGTTAGATGTATTGGCCAGGCTAAACTGCCCACAGTATCCAGGAGTTGTAGGCTCGGTAGATTAGGCAAGGGAAATGCAGGGATGGGGTGGATCTGGGTGGAGTATTCTTTGGAGGGGCCTGTTGTGGACTCGGTGGGTCAAATGGCATCCACATGTAAGGATTGTATGATTGTCGAAGAAACTGGATGTGGGTAATTTTGCTTTGAAGATTACTATCTATAATGTACATTCTTAAGGCAAGTAAGTGTCTGGTCTAATATTAAACTATTTGTTTATAACAGAGGAGGATGCATCCGGTATAGTATGATGCTTGGTGTAAACTGGAGTATGAGATTTTTTTTAGCCTCAGGTCACATGCTAGTCACGTGCAGTGATGGTATCATGAGCATGGTTCTAAAAGATATACTGACATCCTGTTAGTGAGACCCCACATGCCAGGTCCCTGACAATAAGAACACATTGATTTTTGGCTTGTTTCCATTGTTAAATTGATGCAGGATAGGATCACTTTGCCTGAAAGGCATGGCTCAAAAGTGTATTTGAAACAGACTCTAAGCTTCCTCTAAACAATTGGTGTGAACAGAGGCATCTTTCTGCCTTCCACTAATGATTCCCAGATATTGACATTGCCCAACTGGCCAGTCCAGAAAAGAGGAGAGAAGGGAAGGGGGTGAATCAATGAGAACTGATAACAATTCTCAGGATTAATGAGACCAGAAGGAGCACTGGCCTTTCTTTCAAGTACCCCATGACAGAACTTTATAAAATATTGCATTGGTGGTGGCACATCTGGAGAAGTTGCACAGAGCAAGCCCAATGCGTGATTTACACAGTTAAGCCCAATTTCAAGATTCAAGAGCAGCTTCTTCCCTGCTATTATTAGACTTTTGAATGGACGTCTCAAATGTTAATTCTGATCTCGCTCTCTGCACCTTCTCAGCGTCTGTAAAGTTTCATTCTGCACTCAGTTCTGCTACCCTGATACACTTTGTATGGTACGATCTGCCAGTACAATACACAAAACAACACTTTTCACTGTAATTCGGTACATGTGACAACAAGAAATCTATCAATCAATTTCAGGATAGGGTTCTTAAACAGGCATATATCATCTCAATCTCATTGCACAGCATTTGCACCTATTGCCTATTTAAGGTGCCTGTCAGATGTGTGTGAACATTATACAGGAGAGTAGGGGATAGCTGTCTTTTAAATGCCCTTGAGATGAGGATACTGAACCACAAAATTACTCGGTTTTTTTCCCACATGGAAAATTGGTGTAACAGGGACTGATATTTTACCCTCATCTACCTCAGGCCCTGCTGTTGAGGAAGCATTCATCTCATCACTTTTATACTGGTACCTAAAGGCCACTTACTGTCTAAAACACTGTACACCCTCCTGACCTTTTAGAAAAGTTAAACTGCAACCATTTTGCTGTAACTATGATTATATGTTTAGATTGGGAATCAGTTTAGCTCAGTTGACTGGATCGTTGGTTTACAGAGTGGTGTAATGCCAACACCTTAGGTTCAAATCCATCACCAGTTTGAGGTTACCATGAAGGACTCTCCTTCTCAACCTCTTTCTTCACCTGAGACTTGGTGGCCCTCAGATTAAGTCACCACCAGTTGCTTCTCTCTCTAATGAGAGAGCAGCCCCTATGGTCTGGTAAGACTGTGGCGACACAACATGTTTAGACTAAGATAAAATCATGGAGAGATAGTACCATTTCAGCTGAATGGTCATAACTAAGAACAACAAGGTAACTTTACATGAGGTATCATTAAGCTTAATGAGAATAGAGTCTGTATTTGGGTGTGACAAACTCCCTTCAGAATTACTCCGTGTAAAATTAGAATGACTGTTTGGGTTCTGTACGTCAGTGGAACTTGACAAGGAGGACATTTAATCTCCGATGTGCAAAATATTTGTGTGTCTTTGTTGACATTTACATACAACTGATGTTAATATTGTTTTATTACTATCAAAATCATCATTTAATTTCTTGCTCTGAATTCTCCAATAGGAACCACAACTGGACGAAAGGGATGTAAGACGGTTCCAGCTGAAGATTGCTGAACTAAATGCTGTGATTCGAAAGCTAGAGGACCGAAACACACTGTTAGCAGATGAGAGGAACGAACTGGTAAATGCAATAACTTGTGCCCCACTTTAGTGAATGAGTAAGCCACGTGAGTAATTAATGCTGTACCAAACTAGTTTGTTTTTGACTGGGAAAAGACAAATATAAAATGTTCCACTTCCAGGCAGAATGTGAAATATTTGAAAGGAATACCCTGAAGAATTTGTCTGCTGCCTTTCGCAAAATGAATGATTGCCTGTTAAAAACGGGCTGTGATAATGTTAATGAACTTATTGTGCTGTTGACAACATTTTGCTGAAACTTATCACAGGTGACTATGAATTATTTTTGCAGTTGAAACGTGTCCGTGAGACAGAGAGCCAGTTAAAACCACTCGTAGAGAAGAACAAGCGCTTGACTAAGAAGAATGAGGACATCATGCAGTCTGTACAGAGGATGGAAGATAAGTTAAAAAAGCTGACCAGAGAAAATGCAGAAATGGTACAAGATACAGTTGAAATGTTATGTATATTAGAATTCAGGGCATAGCTTACAGCACAGCAAGTAGACTTGGAATTAACACATAAGTTTCTGACAAGGTAACAGTGAGATGATTGGCACTTGCTGTTATTTACATCTAAGTCTTACAGCAATAACAGGCAAGGGTTAGACGTGCAATTAAATGTTGAAATCCAAAGGTTTCTGTTCAAGGTGCTCCACCGCCGGTTTTGCAAAAATAGCATCTTGCTGTTGACAACGTATTAAAATACACAAACATTGTGAGATAGCGGTATTTTGCATGTTAGATACGTATTAAGCTCACCACATAAAATTGTCTTGTCCACTTCTGTGTACGTACCCTTTTAATGATATTTTAGAAGTTAATTACCGCCGGCCAACCTTTCCAGTTGGAAATTATCCATTGAATGTGGAGTCCCATTCCATTAGGTTTGAATTGTTATAGATTTTAAAAATGTAAAATGTAAGACTGAGAAGAAATCTCTCAATTCAATCAATCTTTCCTCCTCTTTTCTGCTCTTTACATTCCTAATGTGAAGTTGAATTCCTCTATTCTAACTTGACTTCCATCTCAGTCTTTGCACTGTTAATTCCACAAATGTATCAATGGGTTTTGTAGGGAGCACTTTGTTCAAGGCCTCTGAACTAGTGGACGACAAGGTGTGAGTCCTGAGTCAGAGCGTCTGGTCCTTCATCAAGTGAATGCAGGGGAAATGGAATGATGCGTCTCATTTGTAGTTAAAAAGCAATCTTTACCTTATTAAGACTGTGACAAGCAAAACAAAACGCACGTAGAATCCGGTGGCGCATCATTTTGAGCACTCTGCATTTGTAGTGTAAAGTTTAACTTCATTTAGGAAGTACATTCTATCAAAATTGTTTTATTGTCAAATGTCTTGTTTACTTGATTCCAAAGTCTACATGATGTGACTGGGAAAAAGTATAATGTGCTAGCAGAAGGCATGGATGAGTTGGACCAAAGGGTTTGTTTCCATGCTCTATGATTCTATGACTGTAAGTGCTGGTCTCTACTCTTATATATGTTAACATTTGTAGGGATTTTCATACAGGGTACTTTTAGTCATTTGCTATTGCAGAATTTGAGTATGTATCATGCATTGAGATTTACATGTTGTGATAGGCAGCGAAAATGTTTCAGTGATTCATGAAGATTTTATTATCAAACATAAATCTCCACCTTTTCCTGCTGGATCTTTTCTCCAGAAGCTAACACCTCACTGGGGAAGAACTTAGCTCTTTTTGTTTTGTTTTGTTTTATATCTGGAAATGCTATCATGCACAGCTGAATGGCTTTTCCCACTAGTAAAATACCCATGGCAATTTTCACCCATTAACCACCATCACCACTTAACCACATTTCTTTCCATTTAATCAAACTATATACAGTGCTCAACAGGACAATGATAACTTAGCTCTTTTTTATTTTTTTTATTTTCAGAAGTGCTGTCGCACACAACAGAACAGTTTTTACTCCCACCATCAAATCCAAGTCAACATAGCTCTTTAGTTTTTATAGAGAATTTAGGGTTTTTTAAAATCTCTTGACTGTTTTAATCCATAAATGCTATTATTCACAACTGAAAGAATGCTTAACTTTTTTAAAAAACATATTTTCTAATTAATCTATTCTAATTAATTCAGTGATGTTATTATATACCTCTGGAGCAGGTAGGATTTGAACCCGGATCCTAGCCTAAAGATAGGGACACTACTACTGAGCCACTAGAACCCTCGGAACTTAGCCCTTAAATGCAATGCCCAATGATCAACATTTTGCTCTCCATCAATTCTAGGGTGTGGTCTGTTTGAGCCTTAAAGCTATCTGCATTTCTAACTCTGATAGCGTATTGTTAAAAGGAGACACAATTTGGTGAAGCTTTTTGTTTTGCATTCATCAGGTCATTCAGAATATTAGCGATGTTAATGGAAACAATATTTTATACTGTATGAGAGAAGAGCACAGCTTCGTTGGTAAATGGACTCAGATTAGTAAAAATGTTACCATTGAGAATGCACTAGTTAGATGATGACTGATGGATAACTGCCAAGATTTATTTAATGTTCAGTGAAGCAAGTTGGTCATGGGATTGCCCTGAGGAATGAACTAGAGAATGGCTGTCACCTGTGTTGTTAATTTGAAGCAGGCACAAAATCTGTACATGTTTCGCAAAGTTCATGGCCCTGTATTTTTTCAAGCTTACATAAGATGTGAATGTCACTGGCGAAGTAAACATTAATTGTGTATCCCTAACTGTCCTGGAAAAGGTTATGATGAATTGTTTTCTTGAACCACAGCAGACTTCGGGGTATAGGAACAGTCACAATGCTGTTAGGAAGGGAGTCAACTGGATTTTGATTCAGTGACAGTGAAAGAGCAGTGATGTAATTTTAAGTTGTGATGATGTGTGGTTTGAAGGAAAACTTGCATGTATGGTTTTTCCATCCCTCTGTTGACTTTGTCCTTCTATGTAGTAGAGATTGCGGGTTTTGCAGGTGCTTGCAGAGTAGTCTTGGTAAGTCACAGTAATGAATTTTGCAGATGGTACACCCTACTGCCATGTTTCAGTGCTGAAGGCAGTAGATAGGATGTCAATCAAGTGGGCTGCTTTGTCCTGAATGGTATCAAGCTTCTTGAGTGTTGTTGGGGCTGCATTCATCCAGGCAAATTGGGGAGTATTCCATCATACTCCTTACTTGTCCATTTTGAATGGTGGACAGGCTTTGGGGAGTCAGGAGATGAGTTAATTGCTGAAGAATTCCTAGCTCTCGTAGCCACAGTGTTTATAAGGCTAGTCCAGTTAAATGTTTGGTCAGTGGTAACCACCCGAATACTAATAGTAGAGTATACAACAATATTAATTCCACTTAATGTCAAAGGACAATGATCAGACAGTCTCTTATTGGAGATGGTTACTGCCTCCACAAATGTTTATTGTGACTCATCATCTCAAACCTGGATGATGTCTAAGTCTTCCTATATTTGAACATGGATTGCTTCAGTATCTGAGGTGTCATGAATAGTGTTGAACATTGTGCAGTCATCATCAAATATCCCTACTTCCAGCCTTATGATAGAAGGAGTGTCATTGAGAAGCAGCTGAAGTTGTCTGGGTCAATGACAGTATCCTGAGGAATCCCTACAGAGATGTCCTGGAGCTCAGGTGATACATCTCCACCTATCACAGCTATCTTTCTTTGTATCAGATCTGGCTCCAACTAGCAAATAGTTTCTCCCCGATTCCAATTGACTCCAGGTTAGCTTGGAACACCTTGAGGCCATGCATAGTTGAATATTGCTTTAATACCAATGGCAGTCATTCTAGTTTCACGACTGGATTTGAGCTGTTTTGTCCATGTTTGGACTAAGGCTGTAATTAATTCAGGAGCAAGTAATCCTGCTGCCACACAAACTGATCATCAGTTATGCCATTTGCAAATTCTATTTGACTTCACTGTAGATGATCTATTCCATCACTTTACTGATGATGGAGTGTAGACTACTTGGACAATAATTGACCAAGGTGCAATTGTCCTGGTTTTTGAGCACAAAACCTATCTGGGTAATTTTCCCCAATGTTGGATAGATGCCAGTGTTGTAACTGTAGTATTACTTTGGCTATAGGCACAGCTAATTCTGGAGCACAAGTCTTCAGTGATCCTGTCAGAATGTTGTCAGGGCTCATAGCTTTTGTGGTATTGACAGGCTTCAGCAGTTTTTTGATATCATGCAGAGACAATTAAAGTGGTTGAAGACTGGCATCTGGTTGAAGCTGGGGACTTCAAGAGGAGGCTGAGGTGGATCATCCACGTGGCACTTCTGACTGAAGATGGATGTAAATTCTTCAGCCTTGTCTTTTGCACTGGTGTGCTGGACCTAGTATTAAATTGTTGATATTTGTGGAGCCTCCAATTAGTTGTTTAGCTATCCACCAACTTTCACAACTTACTATGGCAGGTCTGCAGAGCTTAGGTTTGATTGTTTTTAGGATGACTTAGCACTGTGGATTGTACTAATATATGTAGCTCACAGTAGGCATATATGGACCACTTTGCAAGCCTGACTGACCACCTTAAATTGGTGTAATTTTGTTAGTTGCCATGAATTCTCCATGGCAGCACATCTGCCAATCAAAGTTCAGTTGCCAATAATGAGCATTCTCTTGTCATACATTATAAATGCTTCCTTTTACTTTGTTATTCTTGCAAATGTCCTGATGAGTGGAAGATGCAAAGTTCGTCATACTGTGTCTTGTTTCAGTAATACAAGGGTGTACTTTATGTTAGCATTAATGTTTGCCTACTTTTAAGCATAGGGAGGATACAGACAGTTTTGTTATCTGGATAGTTTAATATACTCCTGTTAACCTCAAAGGAGTCCTGTTAACTATCAGGAGTCCTAACAAAACTTGAGTCATTGGAATTCAGGGGAAAAACTCTCTGTGGTTGAAATCATACCTTGCGCAAAATAAGGGAGTTGTGGTTGTTAGAGGTGAATCATCTAACTGTTGCTGTTAAGCACTAAATACATGGTTTGTTTGTCAGAAAGAGAAGTTAGCTTCACAAGGACAGCTGAGGCGTCATACTTCACTGAATGATCTGAACCAAACACAAGACGAGCAAGAAATAGAGTTCTTGCGACTCCAAGTTGTTGAGCAACAACACATTATTGATGATTTAACAATGGTGAGTCATTTTAATATTGCTCTTGTCCTTGCACATATAAATTTCAGTTGTTGTTGGTTATCATGAATGGAACATTTACTAGCTGTATTAGTATTGTAATCAAAGATCATTCAATTTCTCAATCAAAATTCTCCCTCCATTAAAAAGATTGTTGGCAAACATTGGTGCCCTACTAAAGCTATGAGTGTGATTTCTTCACTGAAGAGTGCAATATATGACAACGTAAAGTGGTTTGCACAAGGCATTATTTCAAAGGCACTAGGGTAAGTTAAGAGACTATCAAGTGCACTAACGTTGTGAGGTATGTACCCAGCTCTAGGAGCCACCTTAGATGTTTGCGTAGGCTGGGATCTTCCAGGGGCCTGAGCAATGTGGGCTATGGCGATATCCATAGGCATTGGCATCCAACATGCGCCAGCCTTTTAAGGATGATCATGACACATCTCTGATCCACTTACATTTCACTTCTCCACTTCAGTGCTTCACCTTGGCTGCACCAACATCTCTTCGAGAAAGGCTATTGCAAGCATACTGTGTGCTCAGGGACATGCATCCAGCTCACAAACAAGACCAGACTGCAACCCCAGGCTCTTTGTTTGTGATCATCGTGCTGTCTGACTGTGAGGTGCTCCCAACATCCCTGCCTTCCATTGCCTTGCCTTTTTGCGCTTTATCCCCTCAGCCCGTGATGCCAGGCTCACAGTGCTGTTGTATTGCCTTGCCATTTAACACAGCCACAGAGACAGAAAATGTTTCATTGTTGGTGGCATTCCTCAGCCAGTTCAAGAAAGATAGCTTTGCCTCAGAGGGTTCCAGCACAGTAAGTCTGTATACCTGTCCAGGGACTTGAATATTGTGAGTCAGCAGCTGGGAGTGGCCAGAGTCAGGATGCTTTTCACACCAGTGGTGAGGAACCAAATGTCACTATCTGCCCTGCCTTTTCCTGCCCTATTATGGGCTTTTTTCCTCCAGGCATGAGGGAGAGAAAGGCAGTTATTAAGGGAGGTGAAAGTTAACAGCTGTTACATTTTGTGCGTGTGAGGTGAGGGGAGGTGTCCCAAGTGAGTGAATAGACAGCGTGGGAGGCATGCAGAGCTTAGTAGTGCAGGGGGGTTGGGGGTGAGGAGGGGGTGGAAGTTGTGGTGGTGGTAGTGGTTGAGTGAGAGTGTGTGAGGAAGATATTGCAGGCAATTGTGATAGAGCTTGAACTTTGCAGGGAACTGGGGTGCAGTAGGGGAGCTGGAGTGAGTGTGAGGTATAAGAGAGAAAATGGTCCCGCCTATGCTCATGGAGCAGAGAAGGACATTGGCTTTCTTCCTCCGGTGCTGTTTATCGCTCCTGCCCTGCCCCGGATAGCAAGCTTGGACCAGGCTGACATGATATGGGGTCGTTAACTCCTCTGCTGGTCCTGGGGAAAGAGGAAGTTCCACCTATGGAGCACCCCCTCAACAGGACCGCCGGGTGCCTGCCCACAAAGCAGGCATTTAATTTCCCTTGTCTACCACGTCCTGGGCAAATATGAGGAACCAGACTGATTGTGCTTGTGCGGGTGCACAGCTGTCTTTTAAAGGCAAGGCCATGCCAGGCTTACTGGTCCATTCAAGAATATCGCAGTAGTGACAGTTTGTTCTAGGAAATGCATGTGGTACGAAGGGGCTGAAATTGAATGAGAAGTACATCTTAGAGGTACTGTAGGTGGTCAATGAGGCACGTTTAGTAAGACATGGTGAGAAATTTCAGCAGGCCTTTTAAAAAAAACTCAGTGAAAGTGGCACTTACCAAAAAGCTGTACCATTCAGCTGAGTTCCTGCGATGTAAGTTCAGTCTGAAAGACAAATTCAGATGAAGCAAAGTTTCAATTTTTGTTTCACCTCAAAACAGGTTCCATACCTTTAGTCAGGCTTATACAAATTCAAATACATAAAATTAAATCATTTCCATGTTTTGCAGGAAATATTATGTTCAATCTTTAATGTGCTTATTAGTAATGTGTTTAAGTTCTGTCAAAAACTTGGACTAGATCAGATCCCCTCAAAATATTTTAAAAAGGTAGCCTAGACCCTAACTTTTTCCTTACTTTTAAAGCAAATCTGAAGTGCCTGTTTCAGATGCAATGTGACTTATCAAACTGCACAATGTTAAGCAAAACACAATTTACTTAATTGCTGTAGTTAAAATACAACAAAAGAAAAAGGAATTTAGAATAACTTAACTCTGTTGGAAACTTAACAGAATAATAGATAAGGAAACTATTACTAATGAACTGTTCCGATATAGGAACCTCCCATAAACACACCCCTTTGCCAGAAAAAGGAAGATTCAGACACAGATTCTCACATGCAGTTCTCCAATCCAGGAGAAAACAACATCAAGAGAAAATTCAGAGAGAGTAGCAGCCAGGCGACATTTACTGAAGCTTCCAACTCTGTTGAGACATCAATAGCTTCAGATACCAGTGAAAAACTGAAACCCAGAAATCCTGATCTGTCAGAGCTAGCTACACCCATTCAGGCTGTTAAACAAAAACCCGAGACCTCTCAGGAGCCTTTACTCAACTGGTCTTACCCAGCCAGCTCATCACCTCTCGTTCAGTCTCTCTCATAAAATAAACCAGGACAAAACAACCTCTTAAAGTTACAGCATCGTCACACTACTGCTATTGTCTTGTTCACTTGGGGCATTTTGGTATTTTCATTTGAAAAACACATATTTCCAAGTTTTTTGGGGGGAAGCGATTGGCAGATGACTAATGATAGGATAACTCAACAAGTCTAAGCATGATAGCAAATGAAATAAAATCAGAAAACGCTGAAAATATTCAGCAGGTCAGGAAATATCGGTGGGGAGAGTGAAACTGGTCAATAATCTTTAATGTAAAACATAAAGTTAGATATTTCTATTCCGAGTGTAGATTGAATTTACAGTTCAGAGTACAGTAAAACATCAGCACTAAAAGATAAGTGTGTACTCAAGAGTATAATTGTCCTAAGACATCATAGATGTTATAGAATGAAAAATGTGAATTACAAACCAATATCTATTTTATTAATGTCTCATGCTTGAAATATGATGAGATTGACTTACCCTGATAGATTACTACTGATATTTATTGTTGTATTTTTGGTTGATTGAGTCAGTCATGTAAAAGTTGGACTTTGTAACTCACTATTTCTTGCTCGCTGCAGGAGAGGGAGAGATTATTACGTTCTAAGAAACAGAAAAGAAGAAGCACAAAACCTCACAAGGTAAAGTGACAAGTATACAGTATTCATGGAGTTACAATTTGTGGGAAATTGAAGTGCCTGCTAATTATTCCTTGAGTGACGAGTGAGTGCAATTGCTGATTGATTTAAGATATTTGCTTAGGTTTAAAATTGTTTCAAAATTTCTGTCTGTATTACTGCACATTATTTAGAGAGAAGACATTTCGGTCAATAACTTAATAGAGTTTGGTTTAAAAGAATGCTGGACTACTTAATGTATTGTAACCAAATGAAAATTGTATTTGGCGATGAAGAAATGATTGATAGAGTCATAGAGATATACAGGATGAAAACAAACCCTTCGGTCCAACTCATCCATGCTGACCAGATATCCTAAATTAATCTAGTCCCATTTGCCAGGCTTTAGCCCATATGCTTCTAAACCCTTCCTCTTCATATACCCATCCAGATGCCTTTTAGATGTTGTAATTGTACCAGCCTTCACCTCTTCCTCTTGCAGCTAATTTCATACAGGCACAACTCTCTGCATGAAAACATTGCCCCTTAGGTTCCTTGTAAATCTCTCACCTTAAACCTATGCCTTCTAGATTTTGACTCTACTACCCTGGGGAAAAGACCTTGGGTAGTCACCTAATCCATGCCCCTCATGATTTTATAAACTTCTATAATGTCAGCCCTCAGCCTCGTTTTCCAGGGAAAACAGCCCCAGCCTATTCAGCCTCTCCCTACAGCTCAAGCCCTCCAACCCTGGCAACATCCTTGTAAATCTTTTCACAATATCCTTCCTACAGCAGGGAGACCAGAAGTGAATGCAATATTCCAAAAGTGGCCTAACCAATGTCCTGCATAGCCACAACATGACCCTCTAACTCTTATACTCAATGCACTGATCAATAAAGGCAAAGATATCAAACGCCTTCTTCACTATCCTATCATCCTGGGGCTCCATTTCCAAGGAACTATGAACCTGCACTCCCAAGATCTCTTCATTCAGCAACACTTCTCAGGACCTGATCTGTCATTTTCTTGACTTCCCAAGAGCAGGCATTTGGTGATTATTCACCAACCCGAGATAAAATACCATAGCTTTTTAATATGGAAGAGATTAGGTAGGGGATCAAACCCTGTGATGTTAGCATTAATCTGTTCAGTTTGAATTGTCAGAACTAACTGCTCCTAACCAGATGATTTGTATTACTGTAAATAAGACTCTACCTTTGCATTGAATATAATTACATGTTTTATTCAATCCTGTTGGTATAAGTGGAATAAATACTGGAATGGTTCAAATGCGTCACAATTGTATTTGATGTGCAGTGTTTCTGTACAGATTCCTGTAACCCCATCATAGTTTATAACAAATCTAACAGGTGGGGATAAGAGTAATGGTTAGGCACAATCAGGCTGCAGTTTGATATCAGAATGGCCTCTATTCCTTGCGTCAGGGTTCTGTGTTACAGCAGGAAGTCCTTAATCTCCATTGAGCTTTCAAAAAAAACTCGAGTTTGTCTTTGAAAAATTATGAGGGCTATTGTCTTGCTGAGACTGAACAAGACAAGTTCCCTTTTAGTTATACAGATTTCTGGAGTAGTGTTTCGGGGAATGGTTTTCCCTTCACCTTCTGTTTTGCAGTGGGCCTATATGGGATACACGGCGTTTCCTCTGCAGTGTTATATATCTCCAAGCTGTTTCCTGGTGAGTGCTGAAACAGAAAATATATCATGGGGGCATTCACAAATTCTCAGATCTCCATGTCTGCAACTGTGATGGGTGTGTTAAATATATTGCACACCAATTTACCATTAAGGAATAGTTGGTTACTTTCTACAGAAATTAAGGGGTTTTATATTTAAAAAGCTGTATTTTTAGATTACTTACAGTGTGGAAACAGGCCCTTCAGCCCAACAAGTCCACACCGACCCGCAACCCACCCAGACCCATTCCCCTTGATTTACCCCTTCACCTAACACTACAGGCAATTTAGTATGGCCAATTTACCTAACCTGCACATTTTTAGATTGTGGGAGGAAACCGGAGCAAACCCATGCAGACAGGGGGAGAATGTGCAAACTCCACACAGGCAGTCTCCTGAGGCAGGAATTGAACCCAGGTCTCTGGTGCTGTGAGGTAGCAGTGCTAACCACTAAGCCACCGTGTCACCCAAGACAGTTGAATGCTCTGGGATTCATGGGTAATTGGTGAGACTCGGCAAGATAAAATGGATACTTTTATTTTGCTTATGTTGAGGCAAGTACTGCAGCGAGAAAGTAAAGACTCCTCAATGGAGGATTACATGACCATGTTTTCAAGAAAGACTCAGAGGAGTATGTAAAGTAGTACAAGATAATTTTAAAATTTCACTATGACAGAATGGGTAAAGGAACATGCTATGTCTATAGTATTTCACACAAGAGAGAAAGTCTTGATATTATTGCCTTTGTAGGGTGAATCTCAAAGTAAAATTCCATATAAAGGTGGTTAGGAGGATTAGTAAAATGACTTCTCTGACAGACACTCCTGATTATGGTAGAAGAATAAGTTATGTCACTTCAGTTTCAACAGGGGTGGCAGGTGGCTCAGTGGTTATCACTTCTACCTCACAATGCCAGGGACCCAGGTTTGATTCCACTCTCAGATGACTATTTGCAGTCTGCACCTTCTTCTTGTGTCTGCATGGGTTTCTTTCAGGTGCTCCTGTTTCCTCCCACAGTCCAAAGATGTGTAGGCCAAGTGGATTGTCCTTAGAAAATGCAAAGACACCGGGATGGGGTGCGTCTGGGTGGGATGTTCTTTGGAGGGTCAGTTGGGACTTGATGTGCTGAATAGCCTGCTTCCACACTGTAGGGATTCTATAATTCTAACTTGTTGAATCAAAATCATCATAGGGAGGAGGATAAGAAAGAGCAAGTATGTCAGATGGCAAGAGTAGTGGCGGATGACAGAGACAGTAAGAGTGAGGTAGGAGAGGTAGACAGTTCATAAAGTGAACCTCCTACAATTTGTCTAGACAATATGGGAATACGAGGACAGTTACAAGCTATGGTTCGGAATTTAGAGTGCGGACAGTGGGAAGAACATATAAAGCAATTTGAGGACTTGTTTAATTTCATTTAGCTAATTTAGTGAATTCAGAAAAGCAAGGTTAACCTACCGAGGGCATATCATAGGACAAGGGCAAGTGTGGCTAAGAACACTGAAACTGAAGGCTGTAATAAAAGTCCCTGTTCCTGAAACTGAATAACAAATCATGAGATTTTTAGGCATCTTTGAATTTTACAGGAAATTTGTGTCTAACTGCAGCATGATAGTCGTTTCTTTGATAAATTTATTAAAGAAACAGACAAATGGCCAGCGGGTTTCCAAGTCATCTTTGAGAAGCTAAAGGCAGACCTAATAATTGAACTGATTTTTTCCACTTTGTGACAGAAGTGACAAAACTTTTGCCTGAGTTTACCGAACCTTTTACAATGGCCCTTGATGCTAGCAACTTGGTGTCTGGCGCAGTTTTATAGTGAGATGATGAAATGGGAATAGAGAAATCAGTGGAGTACTTTTCCAAGGAATTAAACCAATATCAGAGGAGGTACTGTGCCACAGAAAAGAAAACTTTGGGAGTATTACAAGGTCTTCAGAACTTTCAAATCCATATCTGACATATTAGCAGTGAAAAGAATAATCTATACTGATGCTTGTGTTCATTGAAAAGATTAAAACTCAAAATATGAGGCTGTTCAGATGGGGTCTATTGATGCCACCATTCAATGTGAAGCTTGTTTATATTGCTAGAAAAGATAATATGTTTGAAGTTTCCTTGTCCCAATTTAAAATGGTGAAACAAATTGTTTTTGCTGCTCATAGCTGGAAGCTGCACAAAATGGCTGAAAGTAATTTTCAGTTAACCAGACTAGCCTGTTTTGTGTAGTTCATTTTGAAGTAAACCATAAGATAGCGTAATAGTAGCTTTCTAGACATGATATATCCAAGATAATGGATTAAGATAATATGCACAGTGTTCGATCACAAACACATAGTTGCAGTTGTTTATACAGGAGTAACTAGACAAGAGCACCCTGTATGCTGGTTGAAGAATTTCATACTTTCATTAATTTGGAGTTTGGGATCCATTACAAATACTTTAGTTAAGATTTCCAAATAATCATAGTTATAGACTTTGGATTATTTTATATATATATAATATAAAACACAAATTAAGAATTTAAACAATGGCAGAGGCTTTCTATGAAACTTGTATCAGGAGTTAGTGAAGGGAAATGGATGCGTGTTTTACGTTTTGTTGCCTGTGTGTCACCTATCATGTAAGGAAATGCATTATTGAATTGGAATTCATCTCTTTTAAGGGTGGAGATGTGTAAAAAATAAATATTTTATTATGTTTGTTTGTGGACTGTGGACTAACATATTAAATATATAATAACCTGTTAGGAGAAGCATTAAAAATCTCTTCTTGTCTCTCTAGTGTGAATGTACCAGTAGGTCTCCATTAACAGCCAGTTGGGTTTCTCTCACCTTTTTCTGCAAATTTCCTGTTGGAGAAGGAATAAGACTTTGACAGTGAATGAAAACCAGTGAATGAAAGACTGAATGTCAGTGTGTGAACAACCTTGTGTCTACATCAAAGAATCAAAAGGAAGTGAAAGAAAATAATGTTTCAAATCTTGTTCAATAACCTTGTGCTATTAAACTGTGTTTCCCTGATTTTTTTCTTTTTCCACATGTCTCCATGGACAGAGTAGATAGGAAGAACCTGTTACCATTCCAATAAGAAAAAATATAAAAAGAAGGCATTGATTTAAAGTATTGTGCAAATGTGGTAAAGGTGATGCGAGTAAAGATTTTCTCACACAGCAAGTAGTTGGAGCCTGGAAATCTGGTGGAGGCAGGTTCAGTTGAGACATTCGAGAAAGCATTGAATGATCATTTGGGTAGAAATAGTGTGTAGGGATGCAGGGAAAAGGCAGGAGATTGGTACTAGAATAGGGGTTGGCATATTTGGCTGAATGGACTCTGCTCCATAGCAATTCTGTGATTCTGTGAATCCTATTCTAAAGTATCATTGAACCATAAAGATCAGTGAGTCCATTCTTCAATTCCTGAGCTGCTCTTCATCAAACACAACAGTTGGTGTTCTGAGGGTCTTCTGTTTCAGTTAGATTTATTTGTTATTCTGTTTCATATTGGCTTTAACAGGTTTCTTTTCTTTTGAAGCAAAAATACACAATACGTACTAATTTATTACACACATAAACATTTAAAATATTATAGACAATGAAAGTAACTATAATAGATGTTGCATTTAACAGGGAACCGATCCACTCTCATCTGTTTTGTCCAACTCCTCAAGATACCTTTCCAGATTTGATATCGAATTCCTACAGGGAGTAGGACTGATGAAGGGCTTATGCCTGAAACATGAACTCACTTGCTTCTCGGATGCTCCCTGGCCTGCTGTGCTTTTCCAGTGCCACACTTTTCAACATAGAATTCCTACAATGCAGAAGAGGCTATTCAGCCTGGAGAAATACATGAATAGGAAGGGAATAGAGGGATACGGATCCTGTAATTGAAGACAGTTTTAGTATGGAAGGGCAACATGTGTCAGCGCAGGCTTGGAGAGCTGAAAGGCCTGTCCCTGTGCTGAATTGTTCTTTGTTCTTTCAGTTTGCGTCAATGCTTCAATGAGCATCCAACCCTATCCCATAACCTTGCATTAATCATGACTAATCCACCTAGCCTGCACATCCCTGGACACTACGGGTCAATTCAGCATGGCTAATCCACCTAACCTGTGGACTGTGGGAGGAAACCGGAGCACCCGGAGGAAACCCACACAGACACAAGGAGACTGTGCAAACTCCACACAAATGACCACCCAAAAGTGGAATCGAACCTGGGTCCCTGGCAGTGCTAACCACTATAGCACAGTGCTGCCCACATAAAATATTGAAAATGGTATTAAATCTGTGATTGTGTTACTGTCTCTTAAAGCTTGCTTGATCAATGATAAATTACAGAGCCATCTGTCAGCTTTGAATATAATGAAACCTGTCAGGAATAGGCTGATTGTTCTTGCTGTTGCTACAACTACTGATGGGTTTGCAGGCATTATAATCTGCACTAGAATGCTTCCAGTGTTATTAATCGTAGAAACTCATTTCACCTCAATGCACTTGAATTCCACTCCTGGGCTGGGCTTAAAGATACATCTCCCTCACTCTGCATTCAGCTGCATGATTCACTTTGTTTAAAGGATTGAAAGTTTGATATGTTGATGATAAAAAATGAATATTTGCAGACATACTGTATCAGGCTCCATTTGTATTATGAACTTCCTTGCAGTGACTGTTCATTAGGGCATGAGTAAATATTTAAGGTTAATGTGAATGGAGTCTTATATTAGAAAGGAGTGTTAGCCCTCACATTATATTGGAAGGAAATGCTGTAAGGATGCCTTTGTGAGTGTCTATTAAAAGAAATTTTATTTCTTTTATTTTCACACTCTTCATGTGCACGGTATTAAGGCTGTCAGATGATTGTTCTTTCGAGATAATGAGGTGAATAGTGCTACATGCTTGGGGATGTTGTATGGACTCCCACAGTTTGCACGATGAGTGAGGACTATCTTCATCCTCTAGAAGTGAGTACATACACTGAATGTCCACTCAGTATTGATCATTGGAGCCGCGATCTCCAACTTGTCTACAGCGGATTCAACGCTCCCACCTTGGGCAGCACGGTGGCTCAGTGTTTAGCACCACTGCCTCACAGCGCCAGGGACTCAGGTCCGGTTCCTGACTTGGGTGACTGTTTGTGTGGAGCTTGCACATTCTCCCTGTGTCTGTGTGGGTTTCCTCCCACAGTCCAAAGATGTGGAAGTCAGGTGAATTGGCCATGGTAAATTGTCCATAGTGTTAGGTGCATTAGTCAGGAGTAATTATAGGGTAGAGGAATCGGTCTGGGTGGGTTACTGTTCAGAGGGTGGGTGTGGACGTGTTGACCAAATAGCCTGTTTCCATTCTGTAGGGAATCTAATCTAAACCTTCTGACTGTTTGGTGTAAATGCTCCCAGTATGGTAAGGAATTATGGACAAGATTTTATTTTTGGATTGAATTAGGACTGGCTAATATTCTTTATTAATTCAGTTACCATCAAACATTTCTGTCTACATACAGCTATTTTAAAAAGTCCTCAAATAAAGGAAAGTTCCGTGGAGTGCTGTAGAGTAAAAGAAAGTGCCCCTGAGATTAATGGTGCCCAGGTCTGGAGTTAGATAATCATGCCAGGACCTCAATTTAATGCAGGAAGCACTTGATTGAGCATGCGGGCAGCAAAAGTCATTTTAATTTCTCCATCTCTGTAACAAATTGTATCAGTTCCTCTTCCCAACCCATTCTCCCAGCATTCTCAACAAATCTGCCCTCACTGTCCTCTTCTTCACATCCAGAAAAAGTAAACTACTTCTTGCTTTCATTACAAACACACTTGTCACTTCCTTGTTCCATTCATAACAACCAGCACCCTCACTTTCTGGACTTTTGCTCAATCCCCAGCCTCCCTCATGGCTGCTTCCTCAGTTCACATTGCATACTGAAAGGGTGATCTTAACCCTTTATTCCCTCCTTAGATGAGATGAAACTCGGGTTCCTTCATTTAAACTTTTATTCATGCCTGGGAGATGGACATATCAAAATGTTGAGTACCTCTCTCGCTCCATTACAAAAGAAAGGCTTTGTCCTATTCCTAACAAAAACAAGGTTCAAATCAGCTTTTGCTACAGATTGTAAATTCCAATCAAAAGATTACACAATGATGCATATCCTCGTGATTACCAGGAAACCTATACCGTCCACTTTTCCCCTTTCAATATGCTTGTTTTCCATTCACCATCTGCTGTCTTGATTCTTTCCTGCTTCACCTCCCTCTCGTCGTCTGAACAGACAGAAATCAGTGCACATCTTTGTAGGAGACAGTTCTTACATATTCTCCCACTCTTTCATACAAGATAACCCTCAACACAAGGGAGAGGAGCGAGTCCAACATCACTTTAAGTTCCCAAACTGAAGCAGGATACCTTGGAAATCATTGGACTCCTCAGGAGGAAGAATCAGAGATTTTAAGGATTTTGTTAAGCAGGGTCTCTGTCTATCATTTACATTTGTTCATGAGCCTTTGAAAAACAGTTGTGCAGCTTGACTGCCTTGCATTTACTTTGTGAGTAGAAATAACTGAGTTCCCAAGGCGAGTGAGAGTATGGTCTACTTAAACACTTCACCATTCCTGCCGAGGAGGGATTATAACTGAGGATGTTGAGTTAATGTGCCATAGTATTTGTGCATGGGCAGTTTTGCATTGTTGAACAGGCTCTTATTTCTGCCTTTGACCTGTGTCTGTCAAGTTTGGTCACAGGATTTTATACAACAATGACTGACACATTTGGGCAAGTCTCAGAGAGCAATTGTTTTGTAGTTTTCTTTTCCATAAAGAGAAGCCCAACTTTGCGATTTGTTTAGAAATGTCAATAGCTAATTGTCACTATGATTCATCATTGCATTGAGAAGAGCAGAAAGGCTCTCTTGTTCTTAAAGGTTTGAAGTAAGTACTACAATTCTAGATGTGGCAGGAGCACACACTTCCTCATAGCGAATTTTGAGAAGATTTGTTCCTCAAGTTGGAGAAGCTGAGAAATAGTTTGTTTCCTGGTGCCAGGATGCTGGTGGTTTTCAAGGGGCGAGGAAAGAAAAACTGTTTAGCCTGAGATCAGTAGTTACTGAAAACATGGCAAATGGAGTTCATTCTGGAGAAATTAGAGGTAATGCATCTAGGGAAGGTAAACAAGGTCAGAGACTATGCAATAAACAGTACAATACTGAGAAATATAAAGCAACCCCTCAAGGACAACTTGGAATGGTCAATCAAAGGTGTCTGATTGTAGCAGCTTATGGTGTCAGATATGATGTTTAATAAGGCACATGGAACATTTCCTTTTGTAGCTAAGACAATAAAAAATGAATAGAGCAGTTGTGTGTAAAACAATTAATTATGGAATGTGTCCAGGTATCCTAGGTTGAACGGAACCATCCAGGTTTTTCTGTAACCATTGCAATGTCTTGATTGTTTTCTCCAGATGCCTCAGTTTCCAATTCTTTGGTAGCTCCACCCCTCGACTCTAAGGCTAAGCCCCTTTAAGTTGTGGTCACCCCTCTGACTCACCTCTCACATTCATTCTGGGGAATCAGAAGAGGTTCAGTAGTACATGCTAATCAGAAGCTGCACTTGTTGTGGTCGCAGATCTCTATTATTTGTTTTTCGGCCATTCGTGACGTCTTTCACTCATTCCCATTACAATGACAATTGGCAGTGTGAAAATCTTCATCTGGAGATATCTTGTAACTATCTGCTCGAATACTGTTTCCCTCACAGCGCAGTGATTCAAATGTTTAGCAGCAATTGGTTTGCCCTAACTCCAGTCATCTATGTAGTCTCAGTTAATAGCAACAAAATTACAAAGACTGTGATTCATACTCTCAATAATTGGTCAACTCTGAGCATATTATGAGAGCTGTCATCATGTGACCATCTGTCATCAATTAGGCCTCCCCCAACTTATGCTATTGGTCACCCAATATGTCAGTCATCTTGGCTCCTAATCTCCCCAAGGCATTTCAAAGTATTCTGGCTTTTCCTTTTGAAAATCTGGTCACCCTGTATTTAAGTGAGAGCTACAACATTGTGTATGATTCTGCTTGCCATGTGACAAGGATGTGATTACATTAGAGATGGAACAGAGGAGATTAACGAGGATGTTGTCAAGAATTTCAACGATGAAGAAAGATTGGTTGGGCTGGCAATAATTACTTTGAAATAGAATAAACTGAGGAGCAATCCTGACTCATCATAGCCTGTCCGCCATTTACAAGACACAAGTCAGGAGTGTGATGGAATACTCCCCACTTGCCTGGATGAGTGCAGCCCCAACAACACTCAAGAGGCTTGACACCATCCAGGACAAAGCACTTGATTGGCACAACAACTACAAGCATCCACTTCCTCCACCATCAATGCTCATTAGTAGCAGTGTGTACTATCTAAACAATGTACTGCAGAAATTCACCAAAGATCCTCAGACAGTATCTTCCAAAATCCACAACCGCTTCCATTGTTGCTGGATCCAAATCCTGGAATTCCCTTCCTAATGGTTGTGTGGGTCAACCCACAGCAGGTGGACTGCAGTGGTTCAAGAAGGCAGCTCACCTCTACCTTCTCAAGAGGCAACTAGGGATGGGCAATAAATGCTGGCAGCCAGTGATGCCTACTTCCTACAAATGAATAAAGAAAAAAAGAAATTTAATTGATGCTGTGTTGCAGTTCACTTAGAGTCCAACTTTGCTATGACAATATGCACCTTAAGATACGTGTTGTATTCTGGAGCTATGGTTAGTGATGGTAGAGGCTTCAATATTCTTTCAAGTATATAGCTGGCCAGAAAGTTCATCCACTCTTTGCATCTGTCATTGAAGTGTGTTGGAATGAACTTCAGGGTGATCCACACAGCATGATTGGTTGTGTTATCAATGAACTTTCCTTGGTCGTCAAGCGCTGGCGGGACTCAAACCTGGAGCTCAGATGCAGGGATGCTACCCTGTGCATTACAGGACCTTAGATTCAATTGAGATGCATAAAGTTGAGGAACATAGATCAAGTGGATAGGGAGGACCTATTTCCATTAGTTCCAGAGTGAAAGACCATAGACCTGAAGTGATTGGAAGAAGGCTTGAAAATACATTTGAGGAAAATATTTTCACCCAGAGACTGGTGGGGTATATCTGAAAGGGTAGTAGTTTGTGGAAACCTTCATGACATTTAAACTAAAGTTGCATATGCACTTTGAACGACATAACCTACAAGGCTGGATCATGGGATTGGAAAGCTGTTTTTTGCCCAGCAGATCATGGCAGGCTGAATAGCCTCATTCTGTTCTGAATATTGCTATGATTCAAACAGTCATGGAGTAATACAGCATGAAAACAGACCCTGCAGTCCAACTCACCCGTGTCAATCAGATATCCTAACCTGATCTAGTCCTATTTGCTAGCATTTGGCCCATATCCTCCTAAACTCTTCCTATTCATGTACCCATCCAGATGTTCTTCAAATGTCATTTTTGTAGCCACCACATCCTCTGGCAGCTCATTCTATATAGGCACCACCCTCTGTGTGAAAATCTTAAATCTTACCACTCTCACCTTAAACCTATGCCCTTTAGTTTTGGAATCCCCTAACCTGAGAAACATTACTCAGCTTTTCACTCTATTTATATCCCTCATTATTTTATAAAGCTGTATAATGCCACCCTTCAGCCTCCAACACTCAAGTGAAAATGGATTCAGCCTGTTCAGCCTCTCCCTGTAGCTCAAACCCTCCAGTCCCAGCAACACCCTTGTAAATTTTTTCTGAACCCTTTCAAGTTTTTTGGGAAAGCAAATCTTAGCAGGACTTATACACTTAATGGTAAGGTCCTAGGGAGTGTTGCTGAACAAAGAGACCTTGGAGTGCAGGTTCATAGCTCCTTGAAAGTGGAGTTGCAGGTAGATAGGATAGTGAAGAAGGCATTTGGTATGCTTTCCTTTATTGGTCAGAGTATTGAGTACAGGAGTTGGGAGGTCATGTTGCGGCTGTATAGGACATTGGTTAGGCCACTGTTGGAATATTGCATGCACTTCTGGTCTCCTTCCTATCTCCAGGGGCTGTTTTCTCTGGAGCATCGGAGGCTGAGGGGTGACCTTATAGAGGTTTACAAAATTATGAGGGGCATGGATAGGATAAATAGACAAAGTCTTTTCCCAGGGATCGGGAAGTCCAGAACTAGAGGGCACAGGTTTAGGGTGAGAGGGGAAAGATATAAAAGAGACCTAAGGGGCAACCTTTTCAAGCAGAGGGTGCTACGTGTATGGAATGAGCTGCCAGAGGAAGTGACGGAGGCTGGTACAATTGCAACATTTAAGAGGCATTTGGATGGGTATATGAACAGGAAGGGTTTGGAGGGATATGGACCGGGTGCTGGCAGGTGGAACTAGATTGGGTTGGGATACCGGGTCGGCATGGACAGGTTGGACCGAAGGGTCTGTTTCCATGCTGTACATCTCTATCACTCTATGACTATAAGTTTAACAACATCCTTTCTATAGCAGGGAGACCGGAGTCGAATGCAGTACTCTAAAAGTGGCCTCACCAATATTCTATACAGTTACAACATGATGTCCCTTTATGTTTAGATGTTCATGTTGAACTTCATTCAGTTTGTCTGAAAACAGAAATTTCTTAAGTTTAATTGGAGTGCCATTTTAATATGCCTTAGGTAATTTTTCTTTGTAGTCGTATTTTTAACTTGATAGCTCCAAGCATTGTTGTCCTAAAAGTGTGCATGACTTGCTGTTACAGTGGAAGAAAACTAAACGACCAGTTTCTTTGTTCTGGTTCTGTCAATAAATGGACAAAATGTTATGTTGTTCTGTAACCTGTGACTATTTAACCTGAAGCAATGTTCACTATAAAGGCAGAAGGTGCTGCTTCATAACCTGAGCATATGTCTTCTGTTTACTATCAGACAACAGTCACTGCAGGTCAGAGTAATAACTTGTGTGTGAAGCGGCTGGAGATATTAAAGAGATGTAGTAAGACATTTTACAAATCCGAGCTTTTTTTTTAAACTAGCTTCCATTATGAATAATTAAAATAACAGCTTTTATCTCAGTATGTAGTCCTGGTTTATCCAATGGTCGTCTCCATAAAATGAGTGAGTTACCATTCATATTACGACGAGCAAACCTGTGTCATGGACCTTTCCACTCTACTTCACACAGTCCCTGCCCTTGCTTGTGAATTGCGCATAATTTGGACAGCCACTTACATTCTCTACGTAGCTGATAGAAACTGATTAGGCTCCTTTTGCAGACATGAATCGAAGCTGTTTACAGAAAGGAGCACTCCGTAATTTATTTTTAACTAATTTGTCTGCCGTTGATTGCCATGTCTTGACAGGGGACCAGTGCCATTTTGTTAGGGACCATGAGTCTGCTGCCTGTGCTACCTGGATGATCCAAGTGATGCTCAGAGTTTCTGGAACACACACAGTTTTCCATAGCTAGAGGGTGGAAATTTTGATTGAATGTCGAACTGACTCAATCTGCAAGTAATTGTCCAGTGTACAAGTGGAACCAGCTAATTTTGCATAGAGCAGCGAGAAATTGGAAGTATGTGTAAAGGAGTATAATTAAGACTCAACATCAAATAATTTTGATCCATTATGATTGTGTGATAAGGGTCCTTATGGCCTTTACCTATTTTCAGGAAAAGCCAGTGTTGTATTTTTGTTGCTAAGCTTCAAATTGATTTTTTCAAGTAGTTGGCGACAATTACCCTTTTATTTTAGAGTATGCAGATCCTCAATAGACACAAACCAACAATATGCTGTGAAGAAAGATAAGTAAGAAGCTCCAGGCTTAAAGTAATATTGTTAATGCATCCAATGAAGCTTGTATCAGCAGTTTACATCTAGCTAGTCTGTCCAAATGACAAAGATACTACCATGACTTTCAAAAGTTTAACATTAGAACCTATCCCTGTGCAATGATAGTGGGATGATCTGCCCTGTACTGCCCGCAAAATAAAACCTTTCACTGTACCAAGGTGCATGTGACAATGACAAATCAAATCAAAATTCATGGTTCATAATCTGTTAACATATGTAGCTTGGTTTAAAATTAAGACTCAAAGCTTGTTCAGATGGAGCTTGGATCTGCAGCCATTCAGTGCAAAAATTGTATGTACTTCCAGGAAAGACACTGCAGTTGCTGATGCCCTATCCTGAAGGTAGACTGATATAAATTTAAGAACGTGACCAAGCAAGTTGAATACTGATTAAGAATCTGGTGGGCGGAAGAATGAATGGTTGTGGGTTTTGTGTTTGCTATTTAAGTGTTACTAACCAGCATTTTTCCCACTGTTATCAGACTTCTGAACGGGCCTTTCAAATTCTAATGTTGATTTCTATCTGCAACTTCTCTGCATTTGTAACACTTTATTCCTCCCTCTGTTCTGTTACCGTGATGTATTTTGATCTGCCTCTATAGCAAGCAAAACAATATTTTTCACTGTATATTGGTACATGTGACAATAATAAATCAAATCAAATCAAAGCTAACTCCTGGACTTTGTCTTAAAAGCAGTTCAATATTGATTTTTCAGTCGTACTTGAGCTTCTTCCAAAAGTCATTGCCTGGAAACCATGTTTGAAACTGACTTGGTTTCCTGAGTAACTTGTCCCATTTCTCCTGGATGGGGTGTTGAATGGCCTCTTCTGCACTTCGGCGAATAGAAAAAAAAGTATTTCCTTGTTATCTTATCTAAGCCTGTCATTCTCATGTGCACCACTATTACATTCCTTTTGAATCTCCTCTGGCGAAAAACACCAGCCTTTCCTACCTGACCTCTTAACTGAAATCCCCACCTCCGAAACCATTCTGGCAAATCTACTCAACACCCTGTCAGGGAGTTTCACAAATGCATGAATGTGGTGACCAGAACTGGATGTAATACTCTTGGCTGGTGCTATGCAGATACTCACCAAGAGTCACAGTAGCTTCCCTGCCTTTGAACTCTGTGCCTCCACATGGTAAGTACAAGGACCCAGAGGCTTTGCCAACCACTCTTCCTTCCTTTTACCTTCACAGGTAGGTATACCTGCACCTCAAGAGACTCTATTCTTCAATAGCCTTTTAGAAAAACGTCATTTATGACAAATATTAAGTTTGTAGAATGGTTATGATTTGGGATTGTTTTGGGTGCATGTCTCTCTGTTTTTGTTGGGTAAAGTTATTAAAAATCTTTTGTGTTCCACCTTTGATGCACTGTGGAAGCCAGTCTTAGCAATAATGCTTCAACATTGTGACCCTATTAACAGAAGGCAGCTTATGGGATCCAGTGGTGAGTTTTGTAAAACCAAGCAGCACATCTGAAATTGTATTCTGACATTGTGTTGTGGAAAGCTGACTTTTTGTTATTGGTTTAATACAAAGTTGATGAATTGTTGTTAATGGAACAAAAATTTAAAGTGGTTTCTGATTGGTAGGTAGGGCACGTGATTAGAATGAATCAGCTTAAATTCACTACCTGTTCTTTTTATCTACTTCTGTGCTCTGTCCAGCAATACTTTAGATTTCTGATCAATAGTAGTTTGTTGTTCCATTGGTAATGGTACTCTAGTTAATTGTTTCCCCAATCAGTTCAAGTTGACAGCTCAATTATCATGGTTTTGTCTGATTGCTGGGATGGTATGTGGACAATCTTGACTCATTATTTTACCTACCAATTCCTCTGTTCCTCTATGTGTTGTTTCCTTGTTTTACTGTATAGTGTGATGTTGCTACAAGAAGCTATTGTAATTTAAACATAGCAATGTTATTCTAATGTCCTTCATCCCTTTGAGATTGTAAAGTGTCCTGAAACAAATTCTGTTTAAATCTATGTTATGACAGAAAATAAGAACCAAAACTCCACAACTCAGGTAGCATCTCTGTAAAGAAGCAGATCTAACCTTTCAGATTGGTGGCCATTCATCAGAACTGTTTAATTGTTAAAACTGTAGAACTGTTTCCATTGCATTTAGTGGGTATCTAACCTATTCTGACCAGTCCAAAGATGTGCAGGTTAAGTGGATTGGCCATGCTATATTGCCCCATAGTATGCAGGTGGGTCTGGGTAGATTGCTGTTTGGAGGGTCACTGTGGAGTCATAGAGTCATAGAGATGTACAGCATGGAAACAAACCCTTCAGTCCAACCCGACCATGCCGACTAGATATGGTAATAACCATGATAATATCAAATCACTTGCCAGCACCTGACCAATATCCCTCCAAACCCTTCCAGTTCATATACCCATCTGGATGTCTTTTAACTGTTGCAATTGTACCAGCCTCCACCACTTCCTCTAGCAACTCATTCCAGAGTCAGTGGACCAAATGGCCTGCCTCCACACTTTGTGGATTCTATGATTCTATTCATGTCCTGCCATAAACATGAACAGTGAGTCTCTGACAATGCACTGTTTGAGTGATGCTTGTGGAAGGGCAACACGGTGGCTCAGTGGTTAGCACTGCTGCCTCACAACACCAGGGTCCCAGGTTCAATTCTGGCCTTGGATGACTGTTTCCTCCGGGTGCTCCGGTTTCCTCCCACAATCCAAAAATGTGCAGGTTAGTTGAATTGGCCATGCTAAATTGCCTGTAGTGTTAGGTGAAGGGGTAAATGTTGGAGAATGGGTCTGGGTGGGTTACGCTTCGGCGGGTCGGTGTAGACTTGTTCGGCCAAAGGGCCTGTTTCCACACTGTAAGTAATCTAATGGTCTTTGGAGGGTCACTGTGGAGTTGATGGACCGAATGGCCTGCTTCTATTT
This sequence comes from Chiloscyllium punctatum, assembly GCF_047496795.1. Lineage (NCBI taxonomy): Eukaryota > Metazoa > Chordata > Chondrichthyes > Orectolobiformes > Hemiscylliidae > Chiloscyllium > Chiloscyllium punctatum. Next base: position 20,420,843 of record NC_092752.1, on the reverse strand, counting down.
TCACGGCATATTCTGAGCCAACTGGACAAGTACACAGCAACAGGAGCAATGAGGCAGTTAGAAAAAAAAAGAGTGCAAGGGCTATATTATGACTCAACATTCTGTAGATCTTCACTGTTTTGAATATTCTTGCTTGTTACATTGTTAAAACAATTGCCTCCTTTGTATTCTGAAGGAGAGATGAATGTGCTTTTCAAATTGCCACAAACGTCATAGAATTTGCTGGTCAGATTGACTGACATGATGCCTAGGAGCTTCTGATTTGTGATGAAAGTGCAGCTGTATCCAACAAGCAATGGCCACAATGGGAGGGACCAGAAGACCAGCGGGGTGTTCCCTCAGAACGCTGAGACGTATTGGCATTGCATATTTCCTTGGGTTTCACCTGAAGCAAGCAGCATCAACGAATCTGTGAAAAGACAGACCTGAAGATTTTTTTTGTCCTGGCGTTAGCAAGCAGCTATATGCTCTTTTTTGTCACATTGAAAATTTAGAAATTGTGTTTCCATCTTCCAAATATTAATGCAGGGGAACAAATTCTTCAATAACATTGTGAAGTAGCTCAGGTATTAAAATGGAATATTTACTGCTTGTGCTATATTTTTCCTGCTTCATCTGCTTATGTGTTTTGGTCTGTCTATATTTCTCTGGCTGCCAAGAAATGACTTATAAGCATGAAGGTAAGAAAGCCCTCAGAGCAATTAATGATTTTTTTTCTAATTAGGGAACCAATATTACAAAATCCACAGAGTTTACATATGATAGAATGTGTGACAGCAATGTACTTCTTTAAATGTAAATATATTTTTCTGTCAGAGGATAGTAAAAATGTTTTAATTGTAAAATACGGTTCTGAATTGGTGTGTTTTCCATAAATACATTCTTGATCTCTTGGGTCCAGTACTATGCTAGCAGCTCAGATTGAGTTTGTCTTGCCTAAATGTATTATGTAAAAATGAATAAAGACCTCAAAGACAATTTAACAATAATATAGTAAAAACGAGCTTTCTCATTTTGTTTGAAAATCACTACAGCTAAAAAAGATATCTATTGTATTTGAATTTTAAAACGAGTTTTTGAAATGGATGGATTTTCTGACGAACAGATGAATCTCATTGAACTTTGCTGATGTGCCTGTGTGCTTCAGTAGCACCTTTCAAAGGATCGTATTGTTAGAGGAGAGAGGACTTTCAGTCTATTACTTTCCTGTCCCTCCTCTGGGTCTTTTTAGGGACAAGTGTTTAAATTTATGCTGGAGGATTATATTAGTTGATGGTTGTGCCCTTGTAGAGACCTGACATTTGAGGTCACCTCAGCTTTCAAGTAATACTCAAGTTAACGTAAGCCTCAGGGGACTGGTCAGTGCCGATCTCCATTAAAACAGCTGCTGCACAGTATTATTCATTATTACTCCTCTTGAACTGACCTGACATGTTTCACCTTTTCTCAGTGCAGGGGAAAAGCCATCCCCTGACAACACAGTCGGCAGGCAACCCCTGCCCTGTGAAGTGTGACTCTGAACCAATCTGTTTACACCATTGTGGCACACTGCCTTCAATCACTAAAGCATTCACTGAAAAGGCAAATTGTGTCTGATCATTAAAACTGAACCTGTGTGTCAGGGGAAAAATAAATAACAAGGATTCCCTGCATCAGTAGCTTTGTGTCGAAATGTGGGTCCGAGTGAGCTGAGCTCAGAGTTTTTAAAGTTATCATATAGATGGTGTTTCTAATATGTTGTCTAAACGACTCTAAACTGTGAGTAACAATTATCTAACACTGATTTTCCCCAAATTTGCCAAATACTGATCTGATCGGTAATTGGCAAATTTGGGGAAAATTGAAAGGAGGCTTGGAAGGAGCAGCAACATGGAGTTAAGAGAGAGGGAGGAGGCACCTCCATCTTGAAGCACCCTCTCACCCAGTTTCAAAAACTTACATTTGACAAATCCCCGTAGTGTTCAGGGAACCATATAGAAAGGAAGTGTCTGACTTCTAACCAGGCAGTGGACAGGGCCTCAAAGCCTTATGAGAGGATGGACTGCCTGGTCTTTTGCCTGGAGGCAGCCTCCAGGCAGCTCTCAGTTTTAGGCTTCAATAGTCCTGAAGGTCTGCAGGCCTTTAAAAAGAACGCCTTAGCAGGCCTGCAACTCTAATTAGTCAGCTCTGCGCCATTACACTTCTGATCTGCAACCAGCCTTTAGAAAAATGGTCGGGTGCAGGATGGTACTGCATGTCAGCTACAACGCACAGTTTTCCTCATGGGGGGAAAATAAAATCAGTTATTGCTTTCACAACAAGTAATGTTGGATGAAGCAAAACCAGCTTGCATCCTTTCACCTATGTATAAGCTTGTCAGGAGGAAGGCTATGCTTATTCTATGATGTGCAGCATTTTTAGCGAAGTTACAAAAACGCTTAAATTTGATGAGGTTCACTGACAACAATCACATATGCATTTTGATGTGTCTGTATGACACCCATCTGTCAGTAATTTTACTGGAATGTTAACTTCTTGAAAATAAGTGGGCTAACATTTTGTGTTAAAATGGAAATGCCGAGGGAACATGTTAAAAATTCATCTGTTAACATCACCAGCAGTCATCCGGCTGGTAATTTATAAATTAAGTCTTAGATAAAGAATTTTTTAGGTCAGGTTGTATGTAGAAAGAAAAGGGATCAGTTTTTATGATCTGCTATATTAAATGCAAATAACATTAATTAAAGCTTCATATGTTAATAGAACATTCTTTCCCTTCAGCTAGTCTTGCCACTTTGAAAATTCAGGTTGTGAAAGAAAAAGATTTGAACAGTACAAAATCTTATGGCATCAGCGAAGTGTGGAAAACTGGCCTGAGGTTTTAGCTGTACATTCTTAATTGTGAGCTTCATTTTAATTCCCTAAGGTTATCACAAAGCTAAATCCTAGCTACCCGACAACATGATGCTTGTTTGCTTTTTGTTCTTCACCAATTTTTCCATGCTGCTCTTCTCACCCTTCCCCTGGTAACGTTTTGTCTCTTTACTGGGTCCAGATGGCCATTCACACGCCAATACTCACTACTCTGGACCCCACAGAAAAAAAAGAACCTTTGTCTCCACAATAATGATTATTAAAAATGTGTCCATTGTACTTTGGAGGAAAGAAAATATGGTATGCTAAAATGTAGTGAGAATTTTCCCATGAATGACTGAAGCTTTTCCTATTTTTATGCTTATTTTCCATTGAGTGCAATCTTTGTGCTCCTGCCTATTGATCATTATATATTTCCTAATACTTATACTAATTAAAAATAGATAATTGAAACTGATCCCATAGTTATAGGAAACTTTCCAGTGCTATATCCTGTTGGTCAGTGGATCATGACAAGGTTGCATTTTGGACTGGTGTGTTCACTTCTGATTTTGTTGCTTTGTATAATTTGTGTGGTAGTGAATTAACTACTTCTATATCGCTCTCCTAATTTTTAGTTCAATTGAAGGGAAGAATCTGCCAATTCAATCTAAATAATAAATGTCGACTAATCATAGAAGCAGCTTTGAATTATTTCTGCAGAGTTGCAAAAAGTGCAATGTTAAGCTTGGTATTGAAACCAACCTTACTCACTCTATTTGTTAATAGTTTTGCAATATTGATGGAGGTTGTTTATATTTAATGTGGTCTTGTTCATTATTTTTAAAGGAATGCATTTGAGGGAGATGGAAAGGCTCTGCAATGGATTTTGGATTTCTGAACTATATTAACTCCTTTTGGTACCACTTGCCATGTAAATAATTAGCTTCAGGAGATTAATGTTTTAAAAACTGCATAGTCAGTATGATGCTGCTGATAATGTTTCCTAGCGTGTCTTCAAAAATAATTTGAGGGATCTGACAGGCATGGCAAAAGGTAATGCTTAGCTTTTTAACTCTTTCTCTTATTACTTTATGCCTAAGTTTTGAAACTGGGTGCCTTTGTACCTAAGATGGTGCCATGTGTGGCGACATTATATGCTTTTCACTGTACTCCTGTACTTCTGCCCTTGAGTACATGTGACAGTAAAATCTAAATCTAAATCCCGAGAGTGATACATTCAACAATATACATTGTTCCCAGAAGTGAACTATCTGTTAAATGATGCAAAAGAGTTTGTTTTATTTTGATTGGTTGTCTTTGGGATTTCCAATCTTACAATGAGGCGAAGGACTGGCTTCGATACAGAACGGGAATTAGATTTCAATTTTAACAAATACTCTCTGGTGGCTATGTTTTTTTTTACAATGGCCTTGAACGTATGTTTGACCTGAAAGGCTTCATAAAGTAAGTAGTTTTGGTAGGCCTTCATTTCGAAGAGAAATTGGAATGAGATGAGAACGATGCATCATGTCACAAATATCACCCCATAAACATTGTTTTACTCTTTTGCTTCAAGCTACATAATACTTTTGAACCTGTCAATAAAAAAAATGAAACTTCAGATAATACATCTGCTGTCCAGTGCCACAGTATAAAGTGAATCTAAAAGAACGGTGCACTCTGCAAACGTATATCCAGTTGTGTTAAGTTTGCTCAATATACACAGCTGTTTCTGTAAGGTCATGGTCAGTGGTGGGGATATACTTTTCAGTTCTAGCTCTAGTGATCAGTCACACATTTTATGTCAGGGCTGAACTTGTCTGATGGTGCAGATTTCCTCTCAGCCATTAGAGAGGTGACTGAGAACATTTCCACTGTCCAGAGGTGCTCTGTAGCCATGCAATGGCTGGTCATGAGATTTCTCCTACCTCGGGAGAATGTCCAGCCTCAGCGAGGCTGTCAGTCAAGCTGAATGGTCAGCAGCTCTAGGGTTTCAGCATTGGCATCAGGAATAGTGGCATCGCTTGGGACTACAAGATGTTGCAGCAGTCAAACTGTCAAAGTGTCAGGTCAGTAGTAATTGTGAGTCTCGCAGTGGAGAGGGGAAACGGGGACAACAGAGCTTGTGCTTCGAAGCTCAGATGAGGACTGAACCTCTGGATGGCCCGAAACATGCAAATCTAAATCTTGATCTTGCTTTGTGCACTTGTTGTGCAGCTGCAACCTTGTATGCCTTGCTCTGTCTAAACACACTATGATCTGTATGTCCTTGTTGGTCATGATCTGCTTGCACTGCTCGCAAAACAAAACTTTTCACTGTACTTTGCTACATGTGACAACAATAAATCAAATCAAAGGTACTTAAAGGGGGCATCAAATTTGAAAATTGGAATAAGTTGGTATTTGATTACGAGTGCTATGGATTTTTCTTTGCTGAGATGAATTTTGGATTGTGGTGGCTATCTCCATCCTGAGCAACAAGACTTCCTATTTGTCTGTGGTGAAAAATTCATACTTGTTACAAAAACAGGAAGTGTTGGAGAAACTCAGCAGGTCAGGCAGTAACTATGGAGAGAAAGCAGAATCAATGTTTCCGGTCCAGTGACCCTTCAGCAGAGTTCTGGGTCCGAAACATTGACTTTCTTTCTCTCTTCACAACTGATGGCTCAGTGGTTAGTGCTTGGTGCCTCACAGTGCCAGGGACCTGGGTTCAATTCCAGCCTCGGGTAACTGTCTGTGTGGAGATTGCACATTCTCCTCATGTCTGTGTGGGTTTCCTCTCACAATCCAAAGATGTGCAGGTTAGGTGGATTGGCCAAGCTAAATTGACCACATTGTCCATGGATGTGCAGGCTCGATGGATTAGTCATGGGAAATGCAAGGTTACGGGGATAGGGTCGGGGGTGGTTCTGGGTGAGCTGTTCTTTGGAGTACTGGTGAGGGATCAATGGGCTGAATGGTCTGCTTCCGTATTGTAGAGATTCTATTAAATGCTGCAGGCCTGCTGAGTTTGTCAATTTTTTTTGTTTTTGATGCAGATTTCCAGCATTTGCGGTGTTTGGTTTTACAATAATTCATATTTGTTTGTCTATTTTGAATTAGTTTTAAGAGGAGATAGTTAGTGACTAAAGTGCTGTATTTATGAAAGCTTCAAATTTACAATCTCTCAGTGAAGTATGAACTTTTGGAATTGAATTTGTGACAAAGCAGGTAATTGGCATCAGGACCAGACTGAATGACTGGATCCTTTCCCTCGGGTGACAGAGTTCAAAACTAGGGGATGTATGTTTAAGGTGAGAGAAGAAAGTTTTAAAAAGGACATGAAGAGCAATGTTTTTACACAGAGAGTAGGTTGTGTGTGGAATGAACTGCCAGAGGAAGCAGTGGGCGCAGGTATAGTTACAACTTTTAAAATACATTTGGACAGATACATGAATAGGAAAGGTTTGGAGGGATATGGGTCAAGTGCATGCAAGTCGGATAAGTTAAGTTTGAGAACATGGTCAGCGTAGACTAGTTGGACAGAAGGGTCTATTTCTGTGCTATATGACTCTATGACTGAAGATTCTACAGTAGGAATGGCAGTTTCTGTGTGTATCAGCAAGTTAACTGAATCTAGCATGCTATCCCTAAACTGTGGAAGATCACATTCCAGCCAGAATTTTAATAGGCAGTTATGGTTATAAATATATGTACATTTATCAAATATGGTACTATCACTTGTTATGACTTCTGGCACTCTGTGTCCCTTGGGACAAAGATGTAGCTTGACCGAATGTTATACTGAGAAATGTGATCTTTTCTAACCATATTGCTACTGTTAAAAAGAAAGACTTGCATTTATATATTGCCCTCCAGAACTACAGGTTTCATAATGCCCAAATAGTTAAAACCATGACACTTGCATCCAGAAGGACAGGAGCAGCAGATATATAGTAACACCACCCCATAGTCAATGAAGTACATTTGAAATGTAATCTGCTATAATGTAAGAAACACAGTAGCCAATTTCCATACAGCAGGTTCCCAGAAACAGCAGTACGATACTGACCAGATAACCTGTGTTTGTGATGTTGAGTGAGGGAGAAATCAGGACTTACCATTTTTTTTCCCCTTCAGGGTAGTTATTGGGATCTTTTATATCTGCCTGTTTGGATTGACAGAACCTCAGATTAAAATCTCATCCTCTGGTAGCACCTCTGAGAGTGACCTCTGCCTCAGTGCTTCTTTGGAACGTCATTAATATTGTGGATTTTATTGTAGCCACTTTAGAAACGCTGCTCCTTAGCTGACCGTTAAGATTCATGGAGCAAAAGGCTGAGAATCATTTCATCGCCAATATGTAGAAAAGCTGCATAGGTACCACAAAGAAACTACAAGGAAAATTTGTTTGATATTAACAATGTTTTTGAGGACCTCAGTAAGGTATAAACATTCATTAATACTTTACTCTTTTTCAGAGGCATGTTGTAGAGACATTTTTTGGATTTGATGAGGAATCGGTAGATTCAGAAACCTCTTCCGTTGCCTCATATACAACTGACAGGACACCAGCAACTCCAGAAGAAGATCTAGATGAGGTAAATAATTTTATCATGTTTGTCATATAGTTGGTACTGGAACTCTGAATGGACTTTGAAATCTATTGCGATCAAGTACGGTCTCACCCACTTCGATATCATCATTCCTGAAATTCATTCCCCTGGGAAAATTCTTGACGTAAATCGGGGTAAGTGCTGCAGCTCACTGAATGCCTGTCCTGGCCATCATTCAACTGAGTCTTTACATAGCCTCTCTACATGCACCATATGTACCATCCTCCTCGATACTTCATCCGTTAGCAAGTCACCACATTACCATGGCTGCTGTCGTTCAAAATCATACATTACATTAGCCTTTTAACACATTACTTTAAAGCTGAGAGGCACCTATGCTTCTGCCAGGTCGCTTTGCACTCACAGACACGGCATACAACTCACCCATCTACATATCTTGTGACTGTTGGCTTTCTTTTTTCGTGCATAGACACTTTGTGCTGACTAGGAGGCTTCCATTCTTGATAGCTTGCATTGTTTTTTTTAGCAAGTAAGCTCTTTGCTGCATATTCATATGCTCTTAGTCTCTGTGGCCTTTCAACAGGGAAGGAGAGGCGGGTAGTTTGTCATGATCCGGGCACTAAACAGCCAAGTGATGGACATGTTACTACATGGCACTATCCCATGTTAATGCTTGCAACACGTGTCAGCAGCTTGTGCTTTAAGTGACCGCTTAGGAAAGTCTAAGGGTGAAAGAGATTATGGTTAGTCAGGAGGCACTGCCACAGTCAGTCAAGGGGCTGATCCCATTCCAGTTCAGAGGGCTGGTTATGGTCAGTCAGGTACTTGGTTCTACCAGATCTGAGGAACCCGTATCCTTACAGTCCAGGAATTGGATCACAGTGTGACCTTCAGAAGCACACTCAGTCCAGGGATCATGAGTAGGTCACTCAGGGTCCTATGGAAACATCAGTCCAAGTGGGTCAGATTTTTCTGCAATGAGATATAGGGAGGGCTTGAATATGATGGAAGAGCAGTGGTGATGGTATATGACAGGTAAGGTAGTAAATGTGCCCAGTGAGTGAGTAGGAAGCGCTGAGGGCAGGAAGGTTAACAGTTTGGAAACTGAGTTGGTTGTGAGGCCTGAGTGGTGAGAGTTGGAGTTGACGAGCCTTAGGGAGAGGCGTATGCAAGGTGGCCCCGTGAGTATGAGGGAGCCACTTACCTGTCATAGTACTGAGGGATCGTTGATATCCTTCCTGCATTGGTAAATGCCCACTTTACCTGGTACACAGCACAGACCTGGGCTACCAGTTGGGTCCAGGCTGGCTTGGTCTTGGGGTGTGGCCCTCTGTAGTGGTAAAAAGAACTGCCATCCTCCATTGCCCTGCCCAGCAGCACCTTCAGGTTTGCTTCTGTGAACGGGACAGAGCTTTGCCATTTCCTCAGTGATAACAGTTGAGTATCACAGTCTGAGAGACAACTCCTAGAGGACCCGAGCTATAAATATAACTCCAGTGGCATGAATGATGGAAGGTTCTGGCAGTGACCAGCTATTCCACCTCTCTGGCCAAGACGTTTCCCAAGAAAGGTAGCTGAGATAATTAGTGAAGTGAAGAGTGAACAATTGTGTGAAAAAAGTTACTTTGAGCCCCTGTGGACTAGTCAACGTGAATTTGACTCAGTAAAACACTGAATGAAAATTGGACAACATCCTGCAGTCGTTGTTTGATTTCATACTCAAACCTTTTTAAAAAAATAATTTCTTGCATTTGTTTCCTTTATAAGATTTCCTTGTGCATTAATGACTAATTCCAAATATTTCCTTCATTTTATAAGGTCATAAACCGGGAAGAATCTGAACTGAGATTCCGTCAGCTTACGAGAGAATACCAGGCTCTGCAGAGAGCTTATGCGTTGCTTCAGGAGCAAGTCGGTGGAACTCTGGATGTGGAGCGAGAAACCAGGGTAGGTTAAGGATGTGACACCATCCCCTTAATCCAGAAGTGGCGTTGTTTTGACATTTCTCCATTTCTCTATAAATTTTTATTCATCAATCTTTCCAGGGCTACATCATGGCTGGGATTTTCAGGGAATTTAGAACTAGTACAGCATCTTTCATGACATCCAGCACGTAGACTCAAAGTGAATACATTTTTCAACATTTTCACCCGATTCAAACTGAACCTTCCTGATTGCCTATCAAATGGATTTCAAAATCAATTCTTCCTTTGGATGTGCAATGATACAGTGAGCCTACTCTCCTTTAGGAACTTAAGGGCTACACAGCATCACTAAAGGCCCCAAATGAGTTGACTTTTGACACCTATTGTTTGCACATCATGGAAGAATCACAGAATTCCTACTGTATGGATGCAGACCATTCGGCCCATCGGGATCACACCGATGTCCAAAGGGCATCCCACCCAGACTACCCATCCACCCACCCCAAACCCCACTCTATCCTCGTAATCCTGCATTTCCTATGGCTAATCCACCTAGTTCTGCACATCCCTGGACAGTATGGACAATTTAACATGGCCAATTCACCTAACCTGCACATTTTTGGACTATGGGAAGAAACTGAAGCACCTGGTGGAAACTCTTGCAGACATTGGGAGAATATATAAACTCCACATAGACAGTTGCCCGAGGGTGGAATTAATAGAAACTTAATTTGTTAGGAATATTTAAGAAAGCTGGATATAGAAATTCCTGTGATGCCAGGAATTCCATAGTTCCCCTTGCTTGCCCTCAAGCTGCATCCTGAGGTGAGGAGAATGTGAGTATTTTTGGATGAGCACCAGAACCAGTCCCGGTGCCTGCTTGAGGTGTGAGAAGGTTGAGGAAAGCAGCTGGACCACATTTTATGCCTGCTTACCCACATAATAATAGGCATTTTGAAACCCATGCATTTGGCACTGCCTTTTGTTTGTAATAATGACAAACAATGGTAACTGACTTTAGTTATTTCTTCATGCTGTGCTTTGTTCAATGTATTAAGACTGGGTGTTTGTCTAATGGTGGGACACAAGTAGCTGACAAGTAGGGAGTGATTTTGTAAAAGAAACTATGAAGAGCTTAATTGGGTTAGTAGGAAATATAGCTGAAAATGTGTTGCTGGAATCCTGAAGAAGGGCTCATGCCCGAAACGTCGATTCTCCTGTTCCTTGGATGCTGCCTGACCTGCTGCGCTTTTCCAGCAACACATTTTCAGCTCTGATCTCCAGCATCTGCAGTCCTCACTTTCTCTTAGTAGGAAATATAGTTCCACTGATTATGTAGTTAGCAACAAGAGATTAACAAGTTTAAAATGTTGCTAAAAGAGTGGTGCGAAAGATTTGGAAATACTTGCATGCATAGATTTCTTGGAGTATACAATACTCCTAACAAGCATAATTGATATAGAGTCCATTTAAGGGAAAAGATATATTTAGTGCAGGAGAGCAGAGCAGTGGGATTCATTTTAGACTGCTCCAGTAAATAACAGCTCAGCTAGAAGTGGCCTAAATGGCCTCTCTCTGTGTAGTAATGTATGATTTATCTTAACAGACTCGTGAACAGCTGCAAGCTGATCTCCTCCGATGTCAAGCCAAAATTGAAGACCTGGAAAAATCGCTTGCTGGGAAAGGGCAGGTAAAAGTGGTTTCTGAGAATCTTTGTTTTCAATTGGTTCTAGTCCTGATTTATGCCATTGTCCTTGGTTTAATAACATCAATGGTAATCAGTAACTTCTTGGGAGACCTTGTAAAATCTAGTTTGCACATTCTTCCAGTTTCTGAATACAGCATTGAATTCCCCAAAGAATTATCAGTGGTCATCTATGCTGTTCAATGTGCACGGATTAGGCACATATTAGGATAATAGAATGTCTACAGTGTGGAAGCAGGCTAAAAGGCCCACCAAAGCAACACCAACTCTCCACCCAGACCTTTTCCCTGTAATGTTGCATTACCCAGGCTAATCCACCTAGCCTGCATATCGCGAGACACTATGGGCAATTCAGCATGGCCAATCCTCCTGACCCACACATCTTTGGACTGTGGGAAGAAACCAGAGCAACCCCACGAAGACATGGGGAGAATGTGCAAACTCCACACAGCCAGTCACCCGAGGGTGCAATCAAACCCAGGTCCCTGGGTCTGTGAGGTAGCAGTGCTAACCACTGAGCCCTAGTTCTAGCAGGATGTGAAGCAGGTACTGAATTAATCTGTCAATTTATGAAAAATAAACCTCTGACCACCTTCTCAAAACTCCTGGCAGGTTGCATGCCTATGCTGTGTAACAAAGCTGCTTGCTCCTAAGTATTAACTGGTTATTATAATTTTTTAATGCTCACTGCTGACATTGGGACACAGCCATCCATACTGTTTGTTCTAGTAGTTTCAATGTTATCAAGGCATTTATGAAATGACATGACGTTGAAAAATTACATTTTTTGGCTGTGAATAGAATGTACCTTCAGCTCTTCTTTTTAATGCTGATTCTGAAAATTATTTCCAATTCTTTTCCGCTCAGGAAGTCTCAGAATTTGGCTTTCAGCAGTTTTTTTTGCTTTATTAATTTCATTCCTTGCAGTTGTGATTCAGAACAAAAATGATACTTAATACAGTTAATTTGCATAATTAGATAAATTTGTTTTGTATTTTCTGTTTCCAGGAAGTTATTTATAGTTTCTGGATTAGTGGTGCTGGAAGAGCACAGCAGTTCAGGCAGCATCCAAGTAGCTTCGAAATCGACGTTTCGGGCAAAAGCCCTTCATCAGGAATAAAGGCAGTGAGCCTGAAGCATGGAGAGATAAGCTGGAGGAGGATGGGGGTGGGGATAAAGTAGCATAGAGTACAATGGGTGAGTGGGGGAGGGGATGAAGGTGATAGGTCAAGGAGGAGAGGGTGGAGTGGATAGGTGGAAAAGAAGATAGGCAGGTAGGACAAGTCCGGATAAGTTATGGGGACAGTTACTGAGCTGGAAGTTTAGAATTAGGGTGAGGTGGGGGAAGGGGAAATGAGGAAACTGTTGAAGTCCACATTGATGCCCTGGGGTTGAAGTGTTCTGAGGCGGAAGATGAGGCGATCTTCCTCCAGGCGTCTGGTGGTGAGGGAGCGGCAGTGAAGGAGGTCCAGGACCTCCATGTCCTTGGCAGAGTGGGAGGGGGAGTTGAAATGTTGGACCACGGGCGGTGTGGTTGATTGGTGTGGGTGTCCTGGAGATGTTCCCTAAAGCGCTCTGCTAGGAGGCGAACTCCCCCTCCCACTCTGCCGAGGACATGGAGGTCCTGGGCCTCCTTCACTGCCGCTCCCTCACCACCAGACGCCTGGAGGAAGATCGCCTCATCTTCCGCCTCGGAACACTTCAACCCCAGGGCATCAATGTGGACTTCAACAGTTTCCTCATTTCCCCTTCCCCCACTTCACCCTAGTTCTAAACTTCCAGCTCAGTAACTGTCCCCATAACTTGTCCGGACTTGTCCTATCTGCCTATCTTCTTTTCCACCTATCCACTCCACCCTCTTCTCCTTGACCTATCACCTTCATCCCCTCCCCCACTCACCCATTGTACTCTATGCTACTTTCTCCCCACCCCCACCCTCCTCTAGCTTATCTCTCCATGCTTCAGGCTCACTGCCTTTATTCCTGATGAAGGGCTTTTGCCCGAAATGTCGATTTCGAAGCTACTTGGATGCTGCCTGAACTGCTGTGCTCTTCCAGCACCACAAATCCAGAATCTGGTTTCCAGCATCTGCAGTCATTGTTTTTACCTAGTTATTTATAATTGTCTAGTTATATTGCAGATTCCTCTTAAGCATAGACACTCTGGTCATAAGAATTAGGAACAGGAGTAGGCAGTTCAGCCCCTTGAGCCTGTTCTGATGTTTAACACGATCATGACTGACTCATCTCAGCCTCAGCTCCACTTTCCTGCCCACTATCCGTAACTATTTAACCAAACACTACTTAAAATCTGCCTATGTCCTCCTTAAATTTACTCAATGTCCTCGCACCCACTCAGTCTGAATTCCACAGATTCATAACCCTTTGAGAGAAGTAATTTCTCCTCACCTCAGTTTTAAATCTGTGACCAATCATCCTAAAACTATGACCTCACGCTAGACTGTCATCCTCTCTACGTGTACCTTGTCTATCCCCTTACAGCACCTTATATAACTCAATTAGATCACCTCTCCTTCTAAACTCCAGAGAATATGGGCCTAAACTGCTCAATCTGTCTTCATAAAAAAAACCTCTCATCTCTGGAATGAATTTAGTGAACCTATTCTGATCTGCCTCCAGTTCAACCACATTGCTCCTTAAATGAAGGGACAAAAATTGTACATAATACACAAGGTGCGGGTCTGACTAATGCCTTGTACAGTTGTAGCAATACTTCCCTACTTTTGAAAGGGTTGCCAAGATATATATTTGTATATATTATAAATAAATACTATCTATAAATATGTCTAAGTATGCATATATAAATATATTAGCAAAAGCTGAAATATTTATATATGCTTTTCCAAGTAATGTCCTACCCAACCATCAAACTGAAGAGAGTCTGAGTGAGTTGGAGAGGAAGTTAAGTAAGGTGAAGTCAAGCATGGTTTTTTAAAAAAGTACTGTTCAAACACTACAAGGCAGGAAGCCGTAACAGAGAGAAGGATTTCCACAATTTTGAGACACTGCGAAAGAATAAAATGGTGGGATGATGCCTGAATTCAAGGGCATTACAGAGAGGGAACAATGAGCTTGATTTTATAATTTTCCCTCCCACATAATTTTTTTCTATTTAGGACAGAGTCAGGGCACGTATGGACACAAGCCTGCTTCAGATTATGCTGTGGGAATTGTCTTCTCTCCCTTTCCGTTCCCTATTCCCTGCTCCCATTTCTCAATATCCAGTGGAGATGCAGAGTGGGCACATGCACCTATATATAGGTTGGCATGTGCTGCAATTCTACCAATCAATCTGTTTGTATTTTGGTTTAATGGACTGCTTGTTAGGCCATGGTGTTCAGTTGTTGTAGAGGGTATGAGTGAAATTTGGAGGAAGGGTACATCCCAGTACTGTCAGAAAACAGCCATGTATAAACCTCATTCAGAAAGAACATTTCAAATCGAGGGGCAAAATGTTATGTAAACAATTCTGTTGCTGCCCCTTGCTGTCTGACATGACTCCTGGTTGGAGAGAGCCTGCATTTCCTGCACAAATTACTGGAACTGTGAATGAGGTCTTCAATTCCCATGGAGATGTGCTCAGTTAGAATATCCAGGCCATTGTGTAGGTTATCAATTTGGAGATGAATAGTTACATCTTATCATAGAGAGAAAATGGATTTTTCTGAGTTTCAAAATGAGAGGCTTACAAATTTTCACAAATGATCTCTGAGATTTATTTGATTTTCAGGATGACCTTTTAAAAATGCAAAACAACTTTCCTTTATCTAGCACCTTTTATCCAATAAAAAATCACAAGCCAGATAATGGGAATACATTCAGATAAAATTTTACACTCAAGAAAGATTTGTTAGAGGAGGTGACAAAAAGATTTTCAACGAGGTAACTGTTAATGAGTGTTTGAAAGAAGTTGAGTGTTGTGGAGGGAACAGTAATTTGACTGCTCTGTGTTTAAATGCGGCAAACAATTCATACATCACAGAAGGGGAGGAAGAATGCCTTGTAAAGATTAACTTAATAACTGACTATTTGGTTGAGGTTCATGCCAGACTGATAGAGTGGATTGCTGTTTGATGAGGGCTGCTTATGAATGGCTACTATTGCAAAATCAGGCTTGCACTATTCATGACTTTCTGGTAGAAAATGAGCCCAAGTTACTGATGGGCCCTGCCACCGCTGTTTTTCAATGCCAGTAAAGCAGCCAGATTAAGTTATCCTGTCCACATCTAACATGAGATTTATCCATTGCAGTACGATCGTAAACCAGGGATTCTTTACTCCACTGTCATTGGGCCATTGCAACCATAAAGGGAAATTAAGGTTGAACAAGTTAAGGTTAAATACTGTGTTTACATGGAATTAAACCTCAGCTTTGTGTCTGGCTGAGGAAATCTTTTGTCTAATCCATCTCCCCATTAGGCCTCAATCCTCCAGAGGCACTGTTTCCTCCAGTCATTTTGACTGCTTCGACTGCCCTGCTCAGTGCATTCCTTACTATTGGCACCTGTTGTTGGAGGTTCCATTACACAGATTATAAATGGCACATTCCTTTTTTGTTGCCATGGGTTTATCATTCTAATTCTCAAAGTGAAATGAGTGTTCTTTCTGTGAGGTGTGAGAGGTCTAATTCTAACTCTGTGTTCTGCAAAATCCATGGAAATGAACTTTGCTGGCTGTTTTGTTTTATGCCTAAGGTGCTGGAGTTACAACCTTGTTAACCAATAAATGATCTAGAATACCATTTTGAATGTTAAAACGTGTAAGAGCATCAAATGCTGGTACATCATTTCCAAAGAAATGGGTATTTGGAAATTTATTCTAAATGAGTGACTCAGACACTTAAATTTGCCATGACTCTAAACCAATTTAGGATTATCTATGCCATTGTGAGTTTGTATTATTCAAAGTTTCTGTAGCTGTCAATTTCGAGAGTCTGAAAACAAAATCATTTTTAATGATGTAAAGGTACATCTTAATGCTCACCATCTGCAAATACTTTGCAAAATGAATTGTTGAGATGAATCTTTTGTAGGAACCCATTATTTACTGAAACTTTTCTTAAAATATATGAAAATGAACATTGCATTTATATAATCTGATTTTCAACATTTAATATTTTAATTAAACAGAACATTTTCTTGTTGCAGCTCCCATTAATGCTGAACATTGTATCTAAAAGCACATTAACTCCCATTAACCCTTCCTATGTTCATATTGCCTTTACAACTCAGTCGAGACAGTTCTGTCACAATTTTTGCTTCAGTAGAGCTTTCTCTAGATTTAGATTTGAACTTTATTGTCATGTGTACTCAAGGATAGAAATACAGTGAAAAGTGTCCAATGTCACCACACATGACGCCATTTTCGGTACAAATGTACCTCGATGCAAAATACTCAGGTACAGAGTAGTAAGAGAAAAAAAGTTAAAAAGTTGAGCATTACAGACCTTCATACAATAAGTAGAAAAATGAACAAATAATGTAATAGTTAACAGTAAACTCCTTCTTAACGTAAACTAGAAAAATAAAGGAATAAAGTTAAAAATTCAACAGTCTTTGATGAGTGCTTCCCGAGGCCTCAATCTCCTCCACTTAGCTTACCCTCTGGGAAACCCCAGCTGCCTGTTCTCACCCCCAATGCAGATACCGGGAACTTCACTCACCGCTCACTCTTCCCATGTTGGGCCATGATGCCATCACCATCTCTAGTCAGAGGACTGGTGGAAGGGATGTATATAAGCAATGACAAAATGTTTTACATGCACCCAACCGTACACTTCCAGAACTCTAAACTACTGCAATTATACAAAAGGACCCCCCTGGCAGTAATTCTACTCTATCTTTAAACAGTCATATCATTCAATAATTCAAGCTGTAAAAGATAGTCACAATTAAATCAGACTTAGCTTGATTGAGTAATACTTTAAAGCATTTTTGCAATTTTATAATTTGTTGAATTTGTAATACTTTTATTTCTTCAACAATCCAATACTTGATGTCTTATTTTAGTTTGCATTAATATTAAACTTTTTCAGCTTGTGTGAAATATACTTTCTACTCATATCCCTCCGTTATTTGTGTTTCTAAGTCAAGGTTTCTGTTGAGGCATTTCTGGTATTCTGCGCATAAACAAAATAATTTCACTTAATTAAGCACTGCTCCATATTTCTGTCTCAAGTTGAAAAAGATCCATTTAGTCAGGTGAATGTGTAATGTTATAACAACACCTCAGCAAGTATAATAACACCTCATGTTATAACAACATTTTTCTATGAATTCATTAAGATATTCATTAAACATTTGGGGTGCAATATCAGCATGCAATGTCTTTTCACATTATTGCTACGTCAGTTTAATCAAGCCTGCTGAAATGGTCTAAATTCAAATACATTGACCTGTTCATAGATGTTATTACATACCTCTGGAACAGGTGGGATTTGAACCAGGGCCTCCAGGTCCAGGAGTAGGGACACTACAACGGAACCACAAGAGGGCCCAAACTGTTGTAGAGTATACCTCTGAAACAGGTGGGAATTGAAGCTGGGCCTTCTGGTCCAGAGGTATGGACAATCATGTTGAAGTGTCTATTAATGTCAGGTATTAGCCCATTTGTATTTAAAGAAATGTTGCGACAAATCTCTCTGCAACCACAGAGGTCGAGGTATTGCTTAATATTTTGTTTTGTTGCATAGCGTTTTTGTAATGCATTTTCTTTCTTTTCTTGCTATCCTGTGTATTTTAGGATTCAAAATGGGTGGAAGATAAGCAGTTACTCTTTAGAACCAACCAGGAACTTTTAGAAAAGGTAAATGATCCATTGGATGTGCCAAATGAAATTTCATCACGTCTCTGTTGTCTCACACAAGTAATTTCTTGTGAGGATGTTTAGCACGTTCATGTCTGACTGCTTTGGTTAATGGAAGATGGGGAGAGAGCAGTGTATCACATTTAACTGAACTAACCTAACCTGTTAATAGGTTTCTAACTGGGGCCATCTTTGATCCTTGTACTAAATACAGATTTTCATTTACCCTTTTTTGTTAGTGATTGTACTTGCATTGATTTTTTTGTGCTTGTGAACTGTATTTTCTTGGACACTGTTGCAATCAATCTTAATTATGATAAAGGAAAATCAGGTTACCTTCATGCTTATTTTATATTGCCCCCTTGATAATTGCAAATTAACTCATGACCTGATAATACTCAACAATTCAGAGTGAAATTCAGCTGTTGGTACTGTTAATGCTGCCCTGGGAGTAGACATCAGTAACAATTAGTTTGTAAATAGTGATCTAGTAGTACAGAATTTGGGTGCTTCTGAAAACTTTAAACCCAGGCTGTTTTTTTATTTCAACCATCAAAGCACTGTCCCAAGAAATGAATGAGAGAGTAGCTGTCACTGATTTTATTGAGTTGAAATAGGTGGTGCGTCTACATTTTCTTTCTGTGTGCAAAGAATAGGGCCCTGGGTATCAATGTATGTAACACCAGTGCACACAAATGTGACACAAAATTAAACAAACTTGTCAGTTAACTGTCAATCATCATTCACAGGTGCATTATACATGGCAATGCCTCTACCAATCAAGGTCCATTTGCCAACCAACTTGCACTCTTCTCTCATACAGTATAAATGTTTCCCTCTTACTTTAGTAATTCTTACAAATGTCCTGAGTGCAGGATCAAATACTTCAATAAAATGTCTTTCCTTCAGTAATTCTTAATATTGGTTTAATTTATTTTCACATCTATTTATCATTTCCTGTATGGATGTAAGTTTTTTCGCTGAGCTGCAAAGTTCGTTTTCAGATGTTTTATCACCATACTAGGTAACATCATCAGTGAGCCTCAGGTGAAGCACTGGTGGTATGGCCGGCATTTTGTTTATGTGTTAAGGGTTCCTTGGGTTGGTGATGTCATTTCCTGTGGTGAGGTCATTTCACATGGTGATTTCATTTCCTGTTCTTTTTCTCAGGGGGTGGCAAATGGGATCTAAGTCATTGTGTTTGTTGAAGTGCCATGCGTCTAGGAATTCTCGTGCGTGTATCTGTTTGGCTTGACCGAGGATGGATGTACTGTCCTAGTTGAAGTGGTGTCGTTCCTCAATTGTATGTAAAGATAGTAGTGAGAGTGGAGACTGTCTTTTTGCATGGCACTCCAACCAGAACGCTATCAACAACCATATTTAGAGTTGCTTGGTAACAATTTTAAGAAGCACTGGGGAGCTCTTGGTGAGAGGGAGAAGGCAGGAATGGATTGTTGAAAAGAAACATTTTTGATGTCTCCATTTTGAGTCTGTAATGTGCCAGAATAGATGAAAACTGAATGGCCTCTCATCAATTTCATTTGTTTCTGTGGGTGAATGAAGAGTCGCAAGGCATCACAACTCTCCTCATAATGCTGAATACATGCCTAAATTTCTGGATTGGGGCAGGGGGTGGTGTGCAATGTGTAAGTGAACAGGTTCAGTGTCACCTGGCTGTCCGCTGTTACTTCAGCAGAAGCCCTGAGAACATGTAATAGCAACATTTTTTCATGATTTCCATGTATCTTCCAGCAACGCTGCAGGAGAAAATTGAGGGGAGTCAGTGCCCCACTGTGAGCCACTAATGGTGGGTCTCAAACTTATGATGATGAAACTGCATATTTCAACAAAACTGCACAGCATCTAGAGCTGGCTCACACACACCCTTTGCACCTTCCTCGTTCTTACTATCTTATATTTAATTTTACACCTTCTAAATATTTCTACTGATGGGACACTGTAACAATCCTTTTAGAGAAAAATTACTTTTAAGAAGAAATGTGAATTCCCAGTAACTGACTGAAAGGATTACACGATAAGATTTCAAGCTTTACCTAGAAATCAAAGGCAACATTGTCTAAGCACTACTCAGCAGGCAACTTAATCAATAAACTACAGATAAGCAATTTCCCATTTTGCTTAAATAGGACGAGAAATCTTCCCCTAGTGAGATGCTGAGACAACACGTATTTCTCCAGGAACCAGTGCAAAGTTACGCTCAGCTCCAGATGGTTTGTTTCTTTTTAGTCAATTTCCAGCCACATAACTTCTAATCCCAAGAAGTTACCTCCAGTCTGAGGGTTATAATACGGATTCCTATTTCAATCTCAAGTTAGGTGAATCTTCCAGCCTCTTTAACTCCTCACAGACGTGGCTTTTTTCAATCTGAGCATGAGCTCCTATCCACATTTTGCATGCTTACTGCCAGAGGAAATAGTTTCTCTGCTTTAGCACAGGATTGGCTGCCTCTGTCTTCCTACCTCTTTCTCCCAGATTCTTGCACTTAGACTTTTTGCCTCCCAATCTTCATCTGAATGGCAACATGTATCATATGGGCGTTATATTGATATGGAAATGACAATTAGCTATCTTCAAGATCCCCAACTCCACTCAAGTCTGGAAGTAAACAAATAGTATCAAGTACAGTCATTTGTGAACACTAATTTTCCTAAAATCTTATTGTGACACTTGAAAAATGAGGGACAGGTTTTTGCTCCCAAGGCATGTAGCTTAAATAGACTAATTTCCCAATTTAGCATATCTGCCATGTTTATTAAGCACCGTGAGTCCCAACAGGAAGGCGGGGGCATTGTAGAGTTGGGTGCATCAATAGGAGCGGGGGCAGGTGAGTGAATGCCAAGGTGCACTGCTGAGAATGCTCACCTTAGTTCTCTGGGACTTCATCCCTTCTGCTTTACAAAACTGTTAGGTCCTCTCGCCCTGATCCCTCACACAGCTTTACTCCTTCCCCACCTCCACCCATTGACCACCATCACACTTCCATGCCAACTCTTGGGTCCCACGCACATCACCCATCTGCTCTCATGCCACCATGCATATACCCACACTTCTCCTCCACAGCCTCGACCTGTGAGTGGCGGGGGGGGGTGTTGCATCAATGATCACTCATTGGACTTTGAAAGAGGAACACTGTAGACCACAGGTCCATGGAAGGTCTAGGACACAGGCATGCATGCTGTTTACTCCCTGATTTTCCTCCAGTATTGACCCTATCTGTACATGGCACCTCCCTGCATAGCCACTGCTGGATACATCTCTCATAGCTGTACCCTTGCACAGAGGGAGCCAAGCATTTGGGATATCGGCCTTATATGTCAGAAGCACCTGATTCCATGTGCTCGCATTGTTCACCCTGCTGGCAGGTGGTGCATTAGGCTTTCTGCGCAGACCTCCATCCATTACTGGTCATGCAGGGCCATGAACTGCTGTCAGCTGGAGTACAATTCATTGAGAGCCCACACAGAGACGCCAATGCAGTTTCAGGCAACAGTGAGGTGCATGAGCCTTGGTAGGAGGTGGGTACACTAACAGAGATAGTGAGGCAGCAGAGATGGCATTAACCTGGCAGAGCGGAGATTGTGATTGCCCTTCCTTTTGCATTGCCGGCTGATCCTCTGCACTAATGGAGATGGCACTAACACAGGTGATGATCTGAGACTAGACTGGCAGGGTTTGGTGGCACAGCCTCCTCTGTCAGTTTTCCAAGAAGCAGACACCACTTCTTTGCACTATGCCATCCACTAAGACCTCCCCCTAGTCCCTATCAGAGAAGCACGGCACCATCTTGTGCTATGCTGCAAATGTTTCTGCGAGTGAGCAAAAGCGTTTAAGTAATTCCAGTGCTCATCCACTGCGGCACTTTAAAGGCAGCATGGTATGCAGGGGGCACTGGTCTTTGGGCAGATGTATGCTGAGTGGTGAGTTGTTCTGGGAACTGCGTGTGGTAAGATAGAGCTGAAATCAGACATGAGAGATGCCAAAGGGGCGTGGTCAGTCAGTAAAGAGGTGAATTTGGAAAGATAGGATGAGAAAGCTTGCTAAGACATTTTCATGGTGTGGAAATTAACCCATTTGATCTATGGCTTCTTTGAGCCGCAAGAGTTTCTAAGCTCAATTTTAAACACAAGATTGTGATTTTAATTAGCTTGTACTTTGAAACACATTTATTTACTTGTCTAGGGACCATCAGTCAGAGTTTTATTCTGTGAGAGTGAAGACAGATTGAAATCCCACCACACTTATCACTTTAACATGTGCTGTCAGTTTAATTTTGTTCCATCAATGTGATCCAGCTATTAAAAAAAATGCATAGCCCATTATGTATGCATGCACTGGGAGTGAAGCTGTGTGATTGGAGCTATAATTAACATCCTCATCTAGGCTGTGCAATGCTCTCTCCACCTTTTTAATGAACCGATCACAATGCATCCTTGTTCTTGTCACACCGATCCTGTCATTTCGGAGTTACCTTGCTTTGCGTATTCATGATTCCTGGGAAGATTGTGATGAGCTCATGCAACAACAGGCTTGCATCCTTCCAAAACCCCGTAAGATGGAGACTTACATGGAGTACCTTGTGGTAGAGGTCACATGGCTACAACAAACCAGGAGCCACATTGTGACAAGACTATATTTTTTGTCCCAAATGACGATCACCCCCCCAAAAACTCTTCTAGAGATATGGCAGTTCTCTTTTGCTATTACAGTTGTATTTAGAAGCATTGAGCTTGGCTTATGCTTTTTCTGGTTATTTGAATGTTTTGATCAGTTTGTCTTGCCTTGTAGTATTCGGCTTGTTTTGACAGAATCATTTGAAGCTTCTGACAGCCAAGACTAGAAGCCCTTCTCTTTCAGTATTAATGACAGCTAATCTTTCAACATACTCAGTTCATTCACTCCTGCTCTTGTGCTGGATGATGAGAATGCTATTTTACGGTCCTTGGTTTACATTCTGTTGTTAATGAGTAATTCAAAGGGAGATTCACTTTACCCATTTAGAGTGGCTGTCATATGCTTGTCCTGAGACTTGTATGTTCTGGAAACAAAATGGCAAGAAAATTGACCATCTGAGAATCTAAGCCGATGTTTAGAATAAAATAATATATTCCAATATTACAGGATGCAATTATTTGTGCAGTGGTTTACCAGCAGCTTCAGCAAGAGTCCAAAAGATTAGAAAAACTCCCATTGAAAATCTGAGCTAATTGAAAAGGCTTCTCAGAGATGGGATGAAGAGTGGGCCATTCAGCTCTTTGAGCCACATTTCTCATTTGCTTAGATCACAACTGAGGTAATCTTAAAGCCATTTACCCACCTTGGCTATTAATTGATGGTCATACTTAGCAAAGGTATATCAGTCTCAGTTGTTTTCAGATAACTTTTTATTTGATCAAACCTCAGTAGCTTTTTGGCAGAACAAGCTTCAGAATTCTGCTATGCATTGTTTGCAGACTTCCTCGTGGCACCACCCTAATCAGTCTTAAGAGTGTATTTGCTACTCCTTATTCTAAACAAGTTGATGTGAGAAAATAGTATCTTTCTATCCACCCTATCAAATCCTTTTGTAATCTTGACCAGTAGACAACGGGTGCAATTGAATATTTGAACATGCCCCAAAGTTTGAGAGAAATGTTTCCTTCTTCAAGTTTTCACTCAAACTCTGTTCCCAATGAGTAATTCAAAGGAAGGTCGACTTTATCCATTTAGATTGGCTGTCGTATGCTTGTGCTGAAACTTGTACATTCTGAAAAACAAATGACTTGGAAATTGACCGTCTGAGAATCAATGGCTATGTTTAAAATAAAAAATATATTTTGATATTATAGAACATTATTTTGTAGTGGTTTACCAGCAACTTCTGTAAGAGTCCTAAAGGTTAGAAAAGCAAATTACAAACATTTGGCACAAACAAGCACAATTAAACAATATTTTTGAATGTACTTGTTTTGTTTAAAGTAATGTCCTTGATATTTTAGGGGTGGTAACTTCATGCAGTTTATTAATATAGCTGTAAATGGCTTTATTGTAAAAGTAACCATTTAATTAGTGTCCATCACCTGAGAGTAAACCAATTCTAAATAACAAGAAATGGTTGAGAAAAAGCAAGTGCTACTTATTTTGAATCATTGAATCCCTACAGTGTGGAAGCAGGCCATATTGACGCTCCAAAGAGCATTCCATCCAGACCCACCCTATAATCCTGCATTTCCCATGGCCAATCCACCTAACCTGCACATCTTTGAACTGCAGGAGGAACCCCACACAGATGCGGAGAGAATGTGCAATCACCACACAACCTGAAGGTGGAATCAAACCGTGTCCTTGGTGCAGCAGTACTAACCACTGAGCCACCATGTTGTCCTCTGGTATACATGAATCACATTTCTCTTAGTAAATTCAAGAACATAACATCCAAAAAGCTTTTATAGCTTGTAAGTTAGTGTCCATGTGCTCAAAAATGCTGAATTTTTATTGTACTGCAAATGGATTCAATAAGCAGAAATTTCCAGTTGTGATTAATTCACACTTGGGATATGGCCTGTTTTGTGGGTTGGGTAGGAACGAAATTCTAGTGCAGTGTTTTTCCCACTAGTACATTGGTAAACTTCATTTGTAATTATGTTTGGAATTCTGCAATCTTCTGCACTGAGTCAGGTAAATTACATTGTCTGAAACAAAAGGCATACCTGACTGGAAAATCCAGGCCTCAAACTCTTCCATTGGTCACTGTTGGTATAATTTTGCACCAGACACCCAAAGGGTTTGCTGAAATTTGGTTATTTGTTGCTTTAAAATGAAGACATTTTGAAGTCGTGGCTGTTTTAAAAATTCTGATAAATTCCAAGATCTGTACATACACTTCTGAATTATTTTACAGATTCATAAATTGGAACAGGAAGAGTTGAGACTACAGAATGAGATGCAAGATGCAAAAGACCAGAATGAGCTGCTCGAGTTCAGAATCTTAGAGCTCGAAGTAAGACATTGTGTTTGTAAAGTGTCAAATGGAGCAGACATTTATGAATCAAAAAGGAGAACATGTGTGCAGTAATATTGAATGTAGTTACATGTGTTCCAGCACTCGTGAAAACTGCCTTTTATTAATGTGCTACAATTTCACTTCAGAAGAAGTGAGATGTCTCACAGCCTGAATTTTTGATGTCAAAAAATATTTGAAATATATTACGAAGGATTGTTAGAGAATGATTGAATTGTACAGAGATTATAATTTATACAAATATTTATAGTGAAATATTTTTTGCACATAATAAAAAGATTTTGTTTTTGCTCCTAATTGCATTCATCATTTGTGTTTCATAATCCTGCATTGTTCATCAATCACCACAGTGAGTTCAAGTTTGCTTCTGTTACTGTACTTCATATGCATTAGGGTTTTTAATACACTCCCATTATGATTTGCTTTTGTTTTACTTTGAATAATCTGGTGGAAAGCCAGGAGCTTCACATCATGGTGTTCTGCATGTAATTGAACTGCATTTCACACGCAATTCAGTGCAGGAGATACTGAGGAGCTAGAAAACATAATTGAGAAATGTAACAAATTTCTTTTATGCAGAAAGAAATATGACAGCAAGCATGAGTACAGCTAATCCACCAAAATGCAACAAACTTTTCTTCAATTCTATCACAAAAGTGTATATTTCTTTAGAACTATGCTAGATTTTCAGGGAGCAATTACATTAAATGTTGCTTTGTGGCATGTACATCACACTGTGATACCATATATGTTTTTTTTAGAATATTCATCTTGTCTTTAGTTTGGCCTAACACTGTTGCATTGGCAAGTAAATGTGGTGCAAACCTTGTATTTCAAAACTATGCAGGAGCACTAACCCAAAAGCTTTGTTCTTTTTTAGTTGTTGATTAAGCTCACATGATCTATTATTTTCCTATCGTTTTCGGGAGACTCCTCACGTTTGAGCATGACTCCATTGAAATCCATTTATTTCCAATATCCCTGCTTTTCCATCCGGTTCATTTCAGCAGCAGCATTCTTCCATAAGCAAGTTGTAAAGTAAGTATGGAAAACATAGTTCAAGTAGTAGCTAGCATTAGGTTTTCTGGTAGACAACCGAAACTGTAAACTTTCCAGTCATTGTTACATCTGCGAAAATGGTTTCACCAAATAATCCTGAGCTGAAGATTGTTAATTGCTGTGATGTTGTGTAAAATCATCAACTATGACCAAAGATCAAGTTAAGTTTTGACACTGATTATTTATGGTGAGATCCTTTTCCTTCTAAAATGTTTCATTGCTTAAAGTAACCTTAATTGTGCTTTAATAAAAATTAAGAAAGCTGTTTGAAGTTTATTCAGATTTTACCCTCAAACTGTAAATATTAAGACCTGAGAGTACCAAAACAAAAGATGAATTGGGGAAGTGTTTGGTATGAAATTGAGTTCACAGCAGTTAATACATTTCAAAGCTTGAATGTCATGCTATGATCTTAGTATCTTATAGAGGATATTTTTTTCTTCATAATTGTGACTTGGATCTGATGAGACTTGTTTCCTGCCTGCAGGAGCGGGAACGACGATCACCAGCCTATAACTTGCATATATCAGCCTTTTCTGAGAGTGGAAGTGCCCTTCAGCTCTATTGTCAACAAGAGGGTATTAAGGTAAGATTTTTCTTCATCAGAATCTGCCTTGTCTGTGTCACCAGAGCATTATAGAGTGTACCTCACATTTTTGGATATGTTCTACATTTGAATCGTGTGTCAGTTGCAACATTACAAGCTTAAGTCTTGGGTTGCACAAGCTTTTAAGGTTTTCTGGAGAAATGCAGCTTATCTAAGTGATTCTGCACAAGGATGTGGAGGAGACTGTATTGAATACAAATCAGCTGTAAGATGTGTCTGGCATGCGTGAATAAACCTTTGGGCAGTTCGGGTGACTCTGTGGTTAGCACTGCTGCGTCATGGCGCCAGAGACCCAGGGACCTTCATCGTCATTCCTGATGAAGGGCTTACACCTGAAATGTCAACTCTCCTGCTCCTCGGATGCTACCTGACCTGCTGTGCTTTTCCAGTGCCACACTTTTCGACCCCAGAATAACTACTGGACTACTTTACGTCAGACTTCATTAAATTAACAATGATACGAAGATCACAGTAAAGGAGATGTACAAATTATGGATAAGATAGCAATTATTATGAACTGAAAGGATAAGCATTGTTGAAAGATGACAAGTCACCTATTCTAGTTGGAATACATCCTAGATCACCGAAAGAAGCCAGGGCAGAAATAGACAAGGCATTGGTCACGATCTTTTACTTTCTCATTGAATAAAGAAACAGTATTGGAGAACTAGGAAACTGTTAATATAATACCACTATTTAAGAAAGGGGAGATGAATAAACCAGGAAGCTGCAAACCCAACATATATTGGTGACAGTTATTGAAAGCAATTATCAAGGACTAAAATATGTTTCATTTTGAAAGGCATGGATTAATTAAGGAAAACCAATCTAGATTTGTTTAATGCAACTCCTGAATGCCTAAATTGGCTGAATTCTTTGATAAGGTAACAGAGAAGATTGATCAAGGAAGTGCAAGTGTTATTGTCCAGACCAAACCATTTAAAGACATTCAACAATGGCAGTGTAGGAGAATTGGTAGAAGCTCCAGGAACTTGAGACAAATCAGGACTGGACACAGGCAAGAGCGAACCATCAGCATTTATTGCTGAAGAACTATACACATGGAGCATTGCTAGTGACTTCTGTCATGTAACCTGATATCATCATGGAGTACCTTAAGCACATGCTCAAGATTTACAATCAAACTACTGGTTAACCCTTTACTCTCCTCAAAGGAGACTCATTAAGAAGATGAAAGATCAAGGAATTAAGAGGGAGGTGGTGTTATGGATTCAAAATTGGTTCCTTCTCAAGGAACAAAGGATGGTGGTGGATTTGTTTTTTTTTATATAGACTAGCTTGCACTGGTGTTTCCTGATTGTCACTTTTGGATCCATTGCTGTTTTTAGTCTTCAGAAACTATCTAGTCTCTCTTGGTAGGGAGCAGCCTTGTAACGTTTGTAGATGATCCATGGCAGTGAGGATAGTCATAGACTTCAGGCTGACATAGTCAGAATGGTGTACTGAGCAAGTAGCGTTCATTGAAGAGAAGTGTGAAGCGATATACTTTAAGAAGGCTAATGTTGAAAGACAGTGTACTATAAATGCATGATTTTGAAAGTGTAAATGAGCAATGGGAGCTTGGTGTTAATGTAGACAAATTTTTAACCACGTCACAACAAGTTACTTAGGTGAATAAAAAGCATTTGTTTATTTGCATTTATAGAATATAAAAGTACAAACATTATGCTAGAACTTCTTAAATCCCTAGTCAGCTAGACTATTGTGGATAATTCTCTGCACCACACTTCGGGAAGGATAAAACTATCTTAGAAAGAGTACAGAGACGAATTACCACCATGTTACCAACAACAAGGGATTCTAGTTTTGGAGAGAAGTTGGAAAGGTTAGGACTGTTGAAAGATAATGAGAGGTTTTGAAAAAGTAAATAAAGAAAGCTTTTCCCACTGGCAAGTAGTTAATTATCAGAGACCATAGATGGAAAATCCTTCACACAAGAAATGAAGGTAAGTTGAAGAGTATGTTTTCACTCAAAAGGTTGTCAGGATCTGGAACTCTCTGTGTCAAAAAATGGTGGAAACTGATTCTATAAATAATTCTGAAAAAGAGTTGGACAGGTCCTCAATTTGGGACTTACAGGATGAAAGAAATAGGCAAGGAAGCAGTTTCAATGATTCAATGGTTACAACCATGATTACACTTCAGTGGATATAACTTCCCTACACACAAAATTAGCTGAGTGCTGGGAAATAGACGAGTAATGTTTACAGGATGCTGCTCAAGCTAAAGGAAGGGCTTGTATTGATAATCCTCATGGCTCAGTGTTGCAGGCCTTGTTTTGCCTCTATCAACATTCTGGACCTTGGAGTACACAGTCATAAAGTTTGTGGATGATACAAAACTGTAAAGTTCGTTAAACTGTGAAAAATGACGGTGCAGAATTGCAAACGAACACAGACACATTGGAGTGACCTGATAGGAGGTACATGAAAGTCAATGCAGAATTGTGTGAGGTGATACATCTGGTAGAAAGATGATGGAGAGTTAACACAAAATAAAGGCTATTATTGTAAAGGGGGTGCAGGAGCAGAGGGACCTGGATGAATAGACAAGTCATTAAAGATAGCCTGATAGTTTGAGAGAGCAAACAACCAAGTTCAGCATGTCCTAGGTTCTGTTAACAGAGGTACAAGAACAAGACACTAGTTTATGAGACACTAGCTTCAGCCTCAGTTGGAGTATTATGTCCAGTTCTTGGTGCTGGGTATAGGAAGGGTATGAAGGTATTAGAGAGAGAACAGAAAAGATTTATGAGAACGTTGCAAGGGGTGAGAATTTTCAGTCATGAACATAAATTGGAGATGTCAGGTTTGTTCGCCTTGTAGAAAGATGACATGTGATGGAGTGAATAGGGTGAAAATGCCCCCACTCGGGAGAGTATAAGAGTGCACAACTTTATAGTAATTTATAGAAGAAGCAAAAGTGAGATGAGGAAAATCCTTTTTATGCAGTGAATAGTTAGGTTCTGGAATGCACGGCCCGAGGGTACGGCAGAATTAAAACATTCTAGGGAAAATTGGATGCTTATTTGAGAAGGAACATGTGCAGGGTGACAAGGCAGGTGCTGTGTTGGATTACTGGTGCAGATTTGCTATTAAACAGCCTCTTTCTCTGATGTAACAATTCTGTGATTCTGAATAGTATTCCAATCGCTGCTCAGAACTTTAGTTGATCATGAAACTATGAAAAATACTATAGAAGTTTACATTCTTTCTATTTATCCATTATCGGATATTGGGAGTGCCCTGTGCCAACTCGCAGATCGACAAATTTGACCCTCAATTTTCCATCCCCCTCCTCTCCCTGACTACCCTTTCCCCATTCTGCCCTTGACCTTTCTCCCTGGATCCTGTCAGTCTGCATGCTTCAGTAAGTTTCCAGAATTATCTGAGTCCCAGGCCATCCACATTCACACTTACTCCTGGGCCTCCTGCTGTACTGGCAATGGGCACCTGGCGGCGCTGTCAACCTGCTGATGGCTAGCTCCTTTCTGGGGCTGAATGTACTCTTGGAATGAGACTGAGGTCTCACTTCATGATAATTAAAAACCTGCCAACTGAAGAATGATTCAGAGTCAGACTTGGTTGAATGATGCTCTTGCGAAAGGTTAGGGTTAGCATTAGGTTTTATTCATTGCTCTTGTGAAAGGTGTTGGGATGTTTCGTTGTACTAAAGGTGTTGTATAAATATGGGGATTTCTTGATGATTATGCCTTGTTGTTCTGGAGAGCAGGCTTATTGGCAGAGATCATCTTGACCAAATTGACTTGTAGCATGCTCCAGAAGTTTCTGGACTACCCTAGGAAGCCTGCCCTTGTCTCCAAAATGCCTCCTTAGACTTTACAGTAGCTGAGAACTGGCATGAGACTTTTGAAGATTTGGGATGACTTCAACCAGCGTTCTCCCTGGACTCCAACTGAATGCACGGCTGGAAATGGCATGAGCTGATAACTGCTGCCTCACCTGCTAAGTGTAGTCAGCATTTTCTGATTGCATTTCAGTTCTCCAGCATCTGTAATATTTTGCTTGTACATGTGATGACCAATATTGTTTCTTCTAGTGCGTAAAACAATCATTTTCAAATATTTTCCCACTGCGACCTCATTTCAGTGCTTGAGGGTTGAGACAATCCCTGTGTGCAAGTTGGGTGAGTGAAATAGGGTGAGAGTTGTTGAGTGAAGGAGAGGAAAGTTGTCAAGTGGGCACATTGGAGAGATGGGAGTGGGGGTGATTGTGGGAAGAGTTGTTGAGTGGGGCCTTTGTTGTTCTGATATTCTACTGGGGCCTTAGAGCGACAAAGCCTGAGCAAATATGTAAGGGAACATCCCAGGATTGTCCTTCCATTTACCACAATGTATTGCGGCAGCATGATAGTTATGTGGTTAACACTACTGCCTCACAGCACGGACCTAGGTTTGATTCTAGTCTCAGGCACCTGTGTGGAGTTTGCTTATTCTCCCTGCGTCTGAGCGGGTTTCCTCCGGGTGCTCTGGTTTCCTCCCACAATCCAAAAATGTGCAGGTTAGGTGAATTGGCTATGCTAAATTGCCCACGGTGTTCAAGAATGTGTATGTTACATGCTTCAGTCAGGGATAAATGCAAGAATAATGGGGAATGGTTTTGGATGGAATACTGTTTGGAGGGTTGGTGTGGACTTGTTGGGCCGAAGGGCCTGTTTCCACACTGTAAGGATTCTGTGATTCTATGCTTCTACCTCTGAGTTTGTTACAAGCACATCCCAGTTAGATAAATCAGCGTGCTGAACAGCTAATCAGGACACTGAAAGAATGACAAATCAAGACGCTGGCCAGTTGATAATCCATTTAGAAGTTAAAGTTCATGTCCCAGCACCAGTCACATTGCTGTGTCGGAACCTGTGACCCCAAATAATCAGGCTGTGACCCCAATGAGGGTCATGACCCATGGTTTGGTAGCCCTCCCATTAAAAGTTTTCAGTAAAACCTGCAGCTGTAAAACTCCTGGAATAAAGTATATCTCCAAGAAGCATAATGAAGAAAACTCAGCATCACCAATAAATGGTTAATTACTTTTATTTATTTTTCATTTCAGTAATCGTTTCATTTGACTGTTAGATTGATTTAATTCTTTGTGAATGACATTAACCCTTTCTTTCAGGATGTGGTTATTCCTGACCTAATGAAGAAACTTGATATCCTGGGAGATAATGGGGTAAGGTTACTTCAGGTCAGCATGGCTCATCGATGTACTCTAAATTCAGCAGATTCATGTTGTGGGCACCTTTCATCCCATTCTGTAATGACTCCTCATTTTGTTGTGATAACATCCAATTGTTATTCAGTCGTTATTAAGTGTGGGCGATGCTGCCAATTGGAAAATAAAATGTTCTAATCTTAGTGACATCCTGTGTCAGTATCATGTATTTGCAGATGATGTATTACACAGCGGGTTCTGAACAAAACTCCATCTACCTCATCCCAACATTGAACTTTCATTTCCTGTTCCATCTCAACCTGTATTTCACACCAGTTACCCTCAAAGTCTCTGTAAGAAGCATTACCTCACTTCTGGGCAGTTTTGAGTTATAAATCACCACTGACTGGGAGCCAGTTTGAGGCAGCCTTTGTATTTCACAGACCACCATTAAAATTAAAGCCTTTTTGGCTGGATTTGAGTTATCAAAGCACAAGTATTTGTATTTCGTACCCGAGCCCCCAAACTCTGATGACACGGCGGCAAACCCCTCTGCTGATTAATTCAAACAACTCGAGAAGCTCACCTCACCTCGTAATCTGTTAAAGTACGAGTGACAGAGAATTCCTAACTTCCACTATTTAAAGCAAGAATATCATTAAACAACATTAAACAACAACTATTTACAACTCTAAGCCTGCTTTCTCTTAAAGATTTGTTACCTACCACCAACTCTAAACAATATACTGTTCCAGTAAATGCCCCTTTTAAAATTACATCAACTTAATTTTCAAAACCCAGCAGTGGCTGTCGTCTCCGGTGTCTATCTTCCTCTGGTTATAGATCTCCCTGGGACGTCTTGGGCCTTTTGCTGCAAAGATGTTTCATATGAAAAGGTACATTTTATAGAGAGTGTTTTGAGTAGCAGTCTCTGTCTCTAGATGGCAGTCTCTGGTTATCAAAATGTCTGCTTCTTTTCTACCCTAAACTTTGTCAAAACAGTAAAATTCAAATTCAATTGGGTTTTAGTACCCTGTGGCATAATTTAAACTGATTAGTTAAATTTGAACTGTTGTGAAAACATAGCAACCAAAAGTCAGGTATTTGTTTCACAACCAAATGTTGCATATTTTCAATTTTCCAGTCCAGTCTGAGACTGCTAGTCAGTCGCATGATAGGTGCCTGCATTCATTCTCTCTTAAAGGTGCAGTACACACCTTCAACTTCATAACAATTTGATTTAAAATAGCCATTGTATGTATGCTTTCAGTAAGGCTGTGTTTGCATGTCATAACACTAGGGGGAGGACTTTCTGGACATGCTCCATGTCAGAGTGTCAGCTGCTTGCGTTAAAACTAAAAAAAGTTGACAGAGACTAACAAGAAATCTCAAGTTACCCTTGTTTAGATTTTTGGAGTTCTAAACTCTTTGCAAGTTTTGTATTTAATTTCACCAGTCATCTCGAAAAAATTCCCTCTGCAGGCAATAAATTAGGATGATATATAATCAGAAAATATTAGTAAAACAACCAATGTGGAGTGTGCAAGTTTCTTAACTTTCGATGTGTGAAATTGATTCAAATGTTTAAGGGCACCATTTTTTGCATTAATGAAGTTTTTTAGATTAGCATCCCTACAGGATAGAAACAGGCCATCTGGCCCAACAGGTCCACTCTGACCCTCCGAAGAGCAATCCATCCAGACTCATTCCCCGCCCCTGACTAATGCACCGAACACTATGGGCAATTTACCTTGGCCAATTCACCTGACTTGCACACATTGGATTGTGGGAGGAAACCAGAGCATCCGGAGGAACCCCATGCAGAAAATAGGAGAGAATGTACAAACTCCACACAGCCACCTGAGGCGGGAATTGAACCCAGGCTTCTGCCGTTGTGAGGCAGCAGTGCAAGCAACTGAGCCACCAAGTTAGGTTGACTAAAATATTTAATAAATAATATACTCAAGGTGGGACTTCAAATGGCAACCCTGGGATTAGGCATCCCATTATTTACCAATTGAGCTGCCTGGGTTGTGTCAAAGCTCCTTACACCGACTTTTAACATACCACACCTTGCCTAAGGAGGCAAAGTTCAAATGAAATCTTCCTGAGATTGAGATGCCAGCACTCATTGGGACCCAGAATTAATAATCATTGACGAGGTGAATTGAATTATACAGCCTTTGATCAATCTAAACCCCTAAAACTAGCCAGAAAGATGTCAAGAGCAGTTGTCCATGCGGTAGTGCTGCAGTGTTGGCTGAGTATGTGTGCACAACTGTTTTGGATGCCATTTTGCTCAGTGGCAGGCATGACAATATTTAACGATCTGTTTTTGTAGTAGCTGAATTGACTGGTTTGAGCAAGTAAAATGATAAATTAATTGGAATGAGAAACAAAAATATTTAGTTTACACCCAGATTTGTTTTTGTATCTCAGGGAAGACAAGTGCCATTAAGACTATTCATGAAAGGAGGGAATTGGAGCAATTGAATTAAAATCTATTGCATTCTTGTATAATTCGCTGTGGTATAACCAGTATTAATGGTGCAAGCTAAACTTTCAAGTGATTGCATTGTGGATATTTGATTGTTTCTTCTGCTGTGTGACAGATCTTACATATTTGTGGGAAAGAGAAACAAATATTTCAGCAATTTATTTTCTCTGATGCTCTCAACTACACACTCCACATAGGTTGTTTTATTTAAGGGAATTATGTTTGTGAAATGTTTGAAAGTGTGTCAAAGTGCAGCAATCTTTTTCTCTCCCTATCACTGCTATCATTTGCTGCCTCAGAGACACTGTGAAATAAATGGAATTTGCAGCTAAGACTTTATTACTGACAGTGTCAAGATGCAGTTGGTAGCAGACTGTACCTTTTTTTTATTAATAATACAAATTTTAATTTGTTTTTCTTTCAGCATAATAAATACCTGACCTGTGACTGGTTAAATTTGGCAAAATGCATTGTAGTGAAATTGCAGTTTTACCCAGAAATTCTGAACACTTAGCATTATTTATACCTCAGTGAATGACCGCCAGATCTCCTTGATCTTTTTATTTGGATGGGACACTAAACACCATTTTTTTCAGGTGGATGTAAAGAATCCCAGCACTATTGGAATGAGTAGTGCAGTTCTCCTTTGCATCCTAGCCCACAGATATCCCTCGACTAACTTCACTAAAAATTAGCCATTATCTCAGTGCTGCTTCTGGGATCTTGCTGTGTGGAAATGTTTCCTGCATAGCAACAGTGACTAAGCTTCAAATAAAATTACTTTTGAGAAGTGTGGAAGGTGCTACATAAATTCAATCCTTCTTTTCCTTTGAAGTGGACTTAAAAATTCACAATTTAATATGTGTGCATGTGTAATATATTAACTCAGTGCATGGATAACTCATTTTATACTGGGGTAAAACTGTGTAAAGCATCTGACTAATTTGTTCATCTCACTTATACCTCCCAACACAGCATAAATAACTGTGCTGTACCATTAAGCTCAGCTTCAATACTTTGTGCATCTTTGTATTGCAGAACCTAAGAAATGAAGAGCAGGTTGCAGTAATTCAAGCTCGTACTGTGCTGTCGCTATGTGAGAAGGTACACTTCCAAATCATGATCATTCTATGAAGCAGGAAGTGCATTCATACACCTGAATGTCTACCACTTCTGTTAATTTGCTTACTGGAATAAAGCATACACAAAATAGATTGCTCATACTTTGTACTTATCGCCAGTGCCACGACAGAACCATTTTGGTGGGAGTTGTTCTTGTAAAATGTACCCCTAAGAGTGAATAATACATTTAGCATGACTATTTTTCTTTCCAATTATCTTATCAGAATGACAGTATTGAGGTCCCGTGCTGTTTCATTTGTCCATTTTACATGTGCATAGAGGCTATGGTTTGGTTAGCTCAGTTGGCTGGACGGCTGGTTTTTGGTTGAATTCTTGCATTGGCTAAGGTTACTGTGAAGGTCCCACTTTCTCAACCTCACCCCTTGCTGGAGATGTGTGACCATTTCAATCTGTGCCTGAATTTGTTGCTTGGATTTATTATTCTAGCAGCTCTTTCTGTGTTTAAACTTACAGATTTATGTGCTGTATGGGTATTGGTAGCTCCAAATCGTTGTGAGGTTCTGAATGAATGATAGATGCCAAGAGGTTTGGTGAAACGTATTACTTACCAAGGATCCAATAATTGTTCTTGTCATTACTCTATCAAAAAGAAATGTAATGGCATGGATCAGCTAAGGATAAAATTATGGGTTCACTCAAGAAGGTTGTAATAAACATGTGCGATCAATACTTTATGCGGTTCATACAAGCTGCACTTTCACTGAGTGAGTTTGCTTTGTAGTCTTCATCACCATTACATGTTGGCTCAAACACTCTATGTGGGTCCTTTTGCAGTTGAGAAAACAAGCTGCTGGCTGGCCAACTCCTCAACTGTAGGGGAATGTATTATTATGAAAGGCTTCCATTAGCAATCCATCTGTAACTTCACATGATGTCGATCCCTTGACTCCTTCACTACTGCAGCAGTACCTCGCTTCCTGATTGCTGTTATCTTTACTGTTTGGACAGTAATAACAACATGTACATGTGCAGTGTCACACAGTAAAACATCCCGAGTTGCTTCTCCAGTTAGGACTCTCTGATTTTATCCAGAAATTAGAAAACCTAACCGTCTGAGGATAACCTCTGCCATCTGATGATGGGACATTGCAGAAAGGGACACCTTTCAAATGTCCCCAGATTGGTTACATTAATACAGCCCACTGACTGAAGCTTTTATAATAAGATGCAGTCATGGGTGTCAGGAACACATTAGAGACAGATTTTGCTTCAGTCACAGGCAAGTAATCTGATTAGGATGCTGTTGTCTGGTAAACATTGTGGCCAGTAATAGATGTTACTATCTGCATTCGTTCTCATGGGATTCTTTTCTTATTAAGCTGCAATTGTATGACCCGCAGAGCACTTGTGGAAATGAATTCCAGGAATTGTGACAGAAATTAACTGGGATATACATCTGATATTCAGTAGAATTTGTAAAATGGCATGCACCCACCCCCAGAATTTCTAGTCATTAAGAACTTAACAGTACTGTTGTAACAGCTCCCCGCACTGCCATCCACCCTTCCAGCCCACTTAGACCACAGTGAATTCTGGCTCAGCTGCTTTATGCAAGTGTAAGTCAAACCCAGGAAGGTGCATTAATCACCTGCTCAAATACAAGCAATAATAGAAAATTGTAGATGCACTCAGCAACTCAGGCAGTATCTATGGACAGAGAAACAGAATTAAAACTGCAGGTCAATCACCTTCTAGTTTTGTTGAGGGGTTCTTGACCTGAAATATTAGCTTTGTTTCTATTTCTGCAGATAGTGTCTGACCACACAAGCATTTTCTGTTATTATTTAGGTACCATTGGCCAATGAGATTCCAAATTAATTTCCGTCATGCATGTTTGCTTTAATTTTCAAGAATGCTGTAATGGCATTTCATGAGCTCAGTGCGTTCATTGGTATTTATATGAAATTTGTTTTTTTTTCTCCATCCATTATAACATCTCAATTTTGCTGTCTGAAGCTAAGGAATTGATGATTGATTTCCTACATCCCTACCGCCTCCCCTAAACGTGTACTGTTGGGTGTCATTTAATCCAGGTGGCAAGGGCTTGCCCTGGTGAGAGGGCAGACCTGGTGAGAGATTTGTGTCTCCTCCCTTGAGGAAGCCCATATCATATTAAGTACCAGTTTGTGACCAGCAGAGAGCCTTGCCCTGGACCACTCTGGGGTGAAAATCCTGGGCATCCCAACACCCCCTCCAAAGCGCTGCTCATCAAAAGTTGGCAGCTCTTCATTGTTGTGAGTGCCAGGCAAGGAGCATTGGGGCAGCTGTTGGCAGTGCCCCCGTCAGAGGGTCAGGATCACTGAGGGGAACCATACCACAGGTCATTGAAGGTGGGATGAGGGTGGTAGACAGGAATGTGATGGTAGAAGGACAGGAGTTTAGCAGTTAGTGCTGTGCTGTGTTGGGTGCCTGATAAAGAGGGATCCCTGACCCCCTCAACCCCTCCCCCTGGAATTTGTGATCACAATCATTAAGATTCGCTTTCCGGATTCCCCACCTGGTGACTGTCCCACAGCAGAAGAGCTCCGGGCCCTACAAAAGGGTATTAGTTGAATCCATGAGGCTTTCAAGCCTGGACTAAATCGAGGCAAACTTGACAGCTGATTAAGTGACCCCCCGCCCCCCCCCCCCAATCCCCCAATCCCCCAATCATCAGCACCAAACTCTCCATTGTGGAGGTTATTAAAATCTACCCATCATAGTATTCCTACTGTGTGGAAACAGGCCATTTGGCCCAACCAGTCCACACTGACTCTCCAAAAAGTATCCCACCCAGACCCATTCCCCCACACCTATTACTGTACTCTACATTTCCCCTGACTAATGCACCTAGACTACACATTCTTTGACACAATGGGCAATTTAGCACGGCCGATCCATCTAAACTGCACATCTTCGGACTATAGGAGGAAACTGGAGCACCCAGGGAAAAGCACGCAGACACGGGGAGAATGTGCAAACTCCACACGGATAGTTGTCCGAGGCCAGAATCGAATCCGGGTCTCTGGCACTGTGAGGCAGCAGTGCTTACCACTGAGCCACCATGCAGCCCTTTATTCTACATTAATCTTTATGTAGCTAACACTTTGTATGATACAATACTTATGGAGCTTATGCACTAAATAGTCAAAAACTGATGTCAGTGAACAGGATTTGAGTGCATCCTGAAGAATGGGGAATTTTTAATACTGTGTTGCTTTTTCAAGATAATTCAAAGGAAATTCTTTATCCC
Organism: Chiloscyllium punctatum; assembly: GCF_047496795.1. Lineage (NCBI taxonomy): Eukaryota > Metazoa > Chordata > Chondrichthyes > Orectolobiformes > Hemiscylliidae > Chiloscyllium > Chiloscyllium punctatum. The sequence goes on along the minus strand of NC_092752.1, from coordinate 20,382,250 downwards.
AGTGAATAGTGGAAGGTGAAGCTTGCTAGACAAAGTGTAGTTCAGACAAATATCATAAATGAGTTAAGAAGAAGTTTGATAAATATTTGAGGACTAAAGGGACAGGAGGATATATTGAATTGTTAAATGAATACAGGTCAGGGGTCAAATGAAGCAAAGTACGAGGAGTATTAATCTGCCAAGGGCTGTTGGGCTAATGACGTTAAAATGCATCTGGACACTGTTGATTTCTGTTATTAGGCTTTTGCAGGAGGCCATTACATCAGTGCTATGCATCTCGAATGTGTGTAGCAACCCATAATACTATCTCCACAGAAGTGAGAATGGACAATACAGACAATACAATTCACCAACCCACACAAACAATACAGCCTTGTCTGCACAACAAAATTGCTAACAAGTCGCATGCTTTCATATGCCTCATAGGACAGTAAGGTAAATGCGGATATCATGGAGAGCCTGGAAGTGTCGATGGTTCTTGTCCGTGCGCTCTGTGAAATTAATGCTGCAGCAGTAATGGAATTGCATTGCAAGGCTAGCCAGTAATTTATGTTTGGCTGCAACAGGCTACATCCTTGATCCTCCTGTTATGACCATTGGCTGCAGGTTGCTAACCTCGACGTGTCATTTGCCATTATTGAGAAGAAGCCGTAAAATAGAGTCACTTCAAAGTTACCCAGGATGTTGAAATGCCAGGAGCTTTGGTTATTACACACAATCTGATGGGAATGCAATGTTTTCCATTTCACACTAAAAATCCCAGCAATGCTCCAAAGGGCAGGAGGAAAACTCCTCCTCCTCACAGCACTTAAATTATGGAAAATTGTCAGCCCAAATCTGTAAGAATAGGTTCATCATAAGACTCAAATCTAATAACTGCTGTAGAAGAATTGTCAGCATCAAATAATTCTGGTCATTTTTATTTAATATTATCACAATTCAAATGAGAAGAACGCTCCCATAATCAGTCTCACTATTCCACAAGTCATCAGAAATGAGTAAATATCCAATTGAACCAATCAAGACAATCAACTTGCCTGATGGATTGCTATTCAGCGCGAAGGTCACACACACCATCAACTGGAAAGTAACTACTTAATGTGAACAGACTTATTATTTAACAGATGGCAAAACGTAGATTACTAATTTACTACCATGTGATTTAAGCCAGACCCCCTTCAAACTCCAAACACACACATTCATTCGTGAATAAGACTGACAGAAACAGACAATTTTAGGGTCAAAAATACAGACAGGCAAAGAAACAAACTCTGAGTATCAAAGTCCAGGCCACATGGTTGGGATGAGTTGTTTTCAACAGTTCTTCTGAGTGTTATCAATGATGACATGATGTTGTGCACAGAACAATGGCCAGTCTTTGATCCAGCAGCTAATCGGGTTGACCTTGGCCTTCTCTTGTCTTTGGAGCTCTTTCTCTAGACTTTCCAGATTTGTGTTCCCTTATTCACGTAAAGAAAAACAGAGTGACATTTCTTGTTTGCAGGCTTCTGGATATCTCCGAGTGCACTTAAAGGATTGTGAAAATGCAACTTGAAAAACAAATCCAAAAAAGCTGCTACTAGTTTTCCCTTAATCCCAAGATTTCTGTTGCCATTCTGTCTCATAAAGAATTCCATCTCTGTTCTCTGAATTGTAATGTAATCCTGTAGCGAACGTGTATACCACATAAGCCTACTTGATCTTAGAGTTGCTAAATGCTCCTGGGTACTTTTAACTATGTAGCATGTCCAACTTGCATTTTCCAGTTGACTGTCCAAAAGGAACACAATATGGCTGAATTACAAAACCAATGTCAGCTAGTGTACTTAAAGCTTATTGGGTCATGGGGGGTGGCTAGGACAGTTGGCGTCTTCACAGTGCATCCAAATCTTACTCACATACAACAGCTATTGTTCAGCACTAGTGCTTTTTGCCTCCAAGATGGAAGCTTTGTGTTCTAGCCTTATTGCAGCAGTCTGAGTACTTAATATAGGCTGATACCTTACTGTGTTACTAAGGGAGTGCTGCACTGTTGGAGGGGCCTCATTCAGATAAGACATTAATAGAGACCAATCTGCATACTCAAGTGGATACAAAAGATCCCTGGCATTGTCAGAAGGTGAAGAGGGGAATTTTAACTATTGTTCTAAATAATATTTTTCTTTTATGAAACATCAATTAAACAGATCACCTGTTCATCGTCATGGTGACGTTCTTAGAACTTTACTATGCACAAGTTAAATTCTGTGTTTCCTAGATTATGTCAGTGATTAAACTGCAAAATAAAATGTTTCATTGAAAACCCTTCTTTCTAGCTTACTAAAAGAAGAAGGGGTTAAGAATATGTTATTTTTCCCTCTCCATATTATTGGACACTGAAGCTGATGATAATTGTCCACTGCTACCATGGTGGAAACCACCTAACTCATCACAGACCAGGGACTGAACCTACCCCTCTCTGATTTACTTGGCTTGCATTAAACTTCCTGGTTCATTTTCATTATGTCAAAGTCTCTGATGCCTTTGCTGCATGAACTGGCTTGGTGAGTTAGTGAAAATCTAGTACCTTATCAAAGAAGTCATTTGGAAATGTATGAGTTTACAGTATGAACATTAATGGACATTGTGGAACTTGGTCCTATTCATATCTACTGTGGAGCTACTTTTGCCATTCTTCTGCCCACCTAACCAGTTCTTTGATGTTCTCTGACAGTTTAAAACTACCCTCTTCACTGTTTACCATGCAATCCATTGTTGTGTCATCTACAGCCTTCTTGATCATATCCTACATTTGACTCTGATTCATTAATGTACACCCCAAACAACACGAGCCCCAGCACCAAAGCCCTGAAGAACTCCATTGGAAATAGTTATCTGTCACAGAAACATTCCTCACACATCACTCTCTATTTCTTGCCTCTTTTCAATTTTAGGTCCAAACCATCACTTTGCCTTGGATCCCATAGGCCTTTATTTTCTTGGTCAGTCTGCCATGAGGTACCTTATCAAAGTCTAGTTAAAATCCATGTGAACTACATCTAATGCATTACCTCTTCAAACATTTCCCTCAAAATGCTGACTATCCATGATTAATCAGTATTTCCTCAAGTGCAGATATATTCTGTCCCTCTAAATTCTACTAATTGCTTTCCCACTACTGAGGTAAGACTGACTGACCTATAATTTACTAGTCTATCTCTTTCTCCCTTTTTTAAAAGAATGGGACAACAGCTTGTGGTGGACTGTGTGCTACTTAGCTGTAGGTATAAACATTGAGGAAGGCTTACATTTATAAATAATCAAAAACTGAATCTTCCTCATATGGGTTTAGATTTTAAATGCTGATGGTTGAGAGAGGTTATTGTGTAACTGTGTTTATTGTCATCTGAGAAGTCACAGGTAACTGATGTTGCAGTTCTCTGGACGCTGACTCAAAATTATCAAATCTGCAATTTTAAGATTGAGCTAATTTATTTTCTTCTCCAAGGTGATAAGTATAAGACCTAAGACCTTGGAACAGATGTAGGCCATTCAGTCCTTCAAGTCTGCTGTATCATTCAGTGAGATCATGGCTGATCATATATTCCTCAACTCCACTTTCCTGCCTGTTACCCATAACCTCTGAATCCCTTAGTGATTAAAAATCTGTCTATCTCAACCTTGAATACACTTAATAACCCAGTCTCTTCAGCCCCCTGTGGCAAAGAACTTAGAAGAAATTCCTCCTTATCTCTATCTTAAATGTGTGACCCCTTATTCTGAAATGATGCCCTTTGATCCTCAACCTTCCTAAAAGAAGAAAAGAAAACCTGCTACATTTACCCTGTCAAGCCCTCTAAGAATTTTGAATGCTTTAATAAGGCCATTTTCTGTTCTTCTATAGTCTACTGAGTACAAACCCCATATACTCAACCTCTCTTCATAAGACATAACCTGGTATCAGCATTCTCTGGACTGCCTCCAATTCCAGTATCTTTCTTTATATAAGGGGACCAAACATTTTCACAGTATTCCAGCTGAAGTCTGACTAGCACCTTGTTCGGTTTTAGCAAAACCTCCCTACGTTTATGATACACATCTGTGTTGAGCCGTTTTCTCATGTTGACATAAAGTACATAAACCTCATTTTCTCGGGTGAACTGAAGCTGGCATTAATCTCAGTAGTGTAGAATGTGGCAGGCTTTAAACCCCCCCCCCCCCCCCCCCCCTCCTGTCAGTTACCCACCCAAGACCCAGTGTGAGCAGACAAGTGGTGACTAGCAGATCTAGAATATTGGGCAGCAATATTCAAAGGAGACCTTATGGTGCTCCCCCAAGTGCTGGATAAATGAAGGGGAGTGTATTAACAAATAGGAAGCAGAACAGCTGAAACAGAAACTCATCCTCGCGCTCCCAGTTCAGCTGCTTTAGCCCCAGACCCAAGCAAGAATGCCAGAAGCCAGTTCCAAAACATGCCTGCATTCACCTGTTGTGGCTCTGAATCTTCTTCTTGGCACCATCACGTGGGACACTTGTCACAATGACCTTCACTGGGTTAAAATAGCGGTGGGGCTTCAAGAGTACCAACACAGCCAGAGCTGCATAGTTACAAACACGCATTTGAATCAAAAACAAAGGAGGCCATTCAGCCTCTTGAGAGTGCTACGCTATTCAATATGATCATGGCTGATCTGATTGTAACTTCAATTTTGCTTTCCTACCTATCCCTGATAATCTTGCACTACCAGAATCTACCTACCTCTGCCTGAAAAATATTCAAGGACTTTGCTATCTTTTAAGGAAAAAGGGTGGCACGATGGCTCAGTGGTTAGCACTGCTGCCTCACAGCGCCAGGGACCCGGGTTCAATTCCCACCTTGGCCAACTGACTGTGTGGAGTTTGCACGTTCTCCCCGTGTTTGCATGGGTTTCCTCCAGTATTCTGGTTTCCTCCCACAGTCCAAAGATGTGCAGGTCAGGTGAATTAGCCATGCTAAATTGCCCATAGTGTTAGGTGCATTAGTCAGGGGTAAATGTAGGGGAATGAGTCTGGGTGGGTTGCTCTTCGGAGGGTCGGTGTGGGCTGAAGGGCCTGTTTCCACACTGTAGGTAATCTAATCTAAGATTTGTCTGAGAGAAAACATTTGCCTAGTATCTGCTTGTAAGTAAGCAATCACTGATTTTTAAATATTGAAGCCTAGTTTCAAATAATCCCAGAAGAGGCAACACCCTCTTCATGTCTTCCTGTCAAAACCCCTCATGGTCTTATATGTTTCAATCAAGTTGCCTCTTACGCTTCTAAACTCCAGTAGATACAAGCCTAGCCTGTCCAACTATTCCTCATAAGGATACCCACCCATTCTAGGTATTATTCTAGGAAATCTTCTCTGAACTGCATCCGATACTTTTACATTCTTCCTTAAAAGAAGTGACTAAAACTGTACTCCAAATGCAGTCTTACCAGAACCCTGTATAACTGAAGCATATTTTTGAATTCAATTTGCCTCATGATAAATGATAACATTCTGTTAGCTTTCTTAATTACTCTGTGCATCTGCATTCTAACTTCTGTGATTCATGTGCTAGGATAACCAAATTCCTGTACAATTCTGAGCTGTGTAGTCTCTCACCAATGAGCTAACATGCTTAATTTTATTCCTCCTGGTGATATGGACAATTTCAACTTTCCCATTGTATAGTTTATTTGCCAGATTTTTGTACACTCACTTTGTCTATATCCTTCGAGCATCCTTATGCCCTTTTCAGAACTTACTTTCCTATCTATCCTCATGACATCAGCAAATTTGGCAACCACACTTCTGTCGCATCATCTAAATTACTTATATAAATTATAAACAGTTGAGGTCAAATACCAATCCTTGTGGCACACCATTCTTTACATCTTGCCAACCTGATAAAGGCCCATTTATGCTTATACTTCGCTGCCTGCTAACCAGCTAATCTTCTCTCCAGGCCGGTGTGCTATCTTTGACATTTTCACTTTCTGAAGTAACCTTTGATGTGGCACTTTAAGGAAGGGCTACACCTGTGTTTAACAGGCATCCTGATTTCTTGATCAGAAGAGCAAGTTAAAAGTACAGACAATAGAAATAGAGTAAACCAAAGAAATACAATTCTCTGGGGAGTTTAAATGTCTGTCGGCCTGCTTTCCAGTAAATAAACAGAGTCAAAATATCTCCAATCAAATTGACATAGTGTTTCCATTTTGAAGGTCAGTTTAAAGAACACAGAGTTCTTGAAAACACTTTCTTACTGTAAACCTATTTGTAAACAAGTGCGTTGCATACATCATATACATGTGACAAATTGTGTAAGCTACAGATGAAGTATCTAATGGGGGGGTGTGGTGTGAGGGAAAATGTCTGAGAAAATTTCGCAACGGAATACAAATTTTGTGAAGCATTTTTTCACTAAAACTGTGCTGTTTTACAGGGCTCAGAACCATTTATTTGTATGTTCTTAATATATAATGTTAAATGTTTTTAAGAATGCATTTGAAATCCAGTTTCCTGCAAAGCAGGTGCTTTACTCTGAGGCAATCTCAAGCTGTGAACAAACAGAAAGGCCAGTGCCTTGAACAGATCTTGTGTGTTTGAATAAATTTTCTGTGAAGATGCAAATTTTAATCTTCAGCCCATGGCTCATATTTGTTTGGCCTTTTTAGCTAACTGTGCGCGTTATGCTAAAGATCGATTGTTTACTGACTCATCTCCTTTGATATGCTTTCTTGAAAAATACAGTGGCTGAAACAAATTGAAGGAACAGAAGCTGCCCTGCATCAGAAGATGCTGGACCTGGAGATTGAGAAGGTACCTTTCTGCATGTTAACGCATCAAGGATATGATGATGATAGGAAACTATTGGAAAATCGGGGTGGGGAATTCAAGAGAGGTGAATCTTGTCAAGTGAGTTTAAAAGGCAATATGTGAATTGAGAACACAAATGCTGTGGATCATGTGTGCTCTTTGGATCACAATTTGTTTCATTGTTGTGATTGTCACAGCATTATTGTGCTTCAAATGTGCAGTGCATATTCTGATGTGAATGAAAACATGGAAGTTACAAAGCTCACAAAGCATTTTCGCATGTTTGAAAAAAGGTGCAGTTGCATGCCGTGAGGGATTCAGGGAGAAATAGCGCCACATATTGTCATGCTGAACTAAGTGATACCAATGCACAGTCTGTGCTGATTAGTGAATCAGTGTTCACAAAGGAGAAGTAAACAAAGGGATTTCTAAAGTATCACTGTAATAATTACTATTTTTATACTGTGCCTTTCCATGCTGTTTCTGGTAGTAAAATTGGGGAATGTTTCCATGAGAAGCCTTTTCTTCTGATTTCTTTTCCCTAATGTGAAGTCACTCTCATCTCTCATTACCAATCAGACTTTGACGCTTTCTGACGAGTGCACAGTCATATCATTAGAATATAGGATAATGAGGTGCTTGGCCCAGCAGCCTCGAATTTCTTGGTTTTCAGTCACACTGCAGGAAGAGCAAGTTAGAGTGAGAGGTGGGAAGCTGCAATCATTGGGCTAGTCAGAGGTGAGGGCTTCCTGAGCTGCAGGACATCGAGCTGCTGCTGCTGCTGCTGCAGGTCAAAATGAGTTGTTTGTTTTCAGCATTGTCCCTGTACAAGTTGGGTGGACAGGAAGTAGCATGGGGTGGGGCAAAATGAGAGTTTAATGGCATTTAATAACGATGGAGATTAACTCTTGCTTCATTCCCCCTCCTTATGTGAAGGCCTTTATTAAGAGATGTATATAAAGAAGGGAACTTCACCAAAGCATTATGTCGGTAGTATGTTAAGAAAGATTATCGTGTAGTGGTAATGCCACTGGACTTGGGTTGCTGGTGGTCTGTGGGCAGTGTTTCAAATCCTACCCTGACTGCTGATGAAAGTAAAATTCAATCACTAAATCAGGGATATAATTGGAAAGCTAATCTCAGTGATGTCCTTTCAAGAAGGAAATCTGCTGTCCTTTTCTGGTCTGACCTACATTTGATTCCAGACAGTGCAATCTTGTTGACTGTTAACTGCCCTCTGAAATGGTCGAGCAAACCACTCACATCAATGCCAGTGGGGGATGGTCAGCAAATTCCATGAAAGAGTAAAATAAAAGCCCCTGAGGATTGGCAGATGCCCTGGCTTGTCCATGCGGTTTTCTTTGTAGCTTATGAGGGTTAGTTAGAACACAGAACATAGAACAGTGCAGCACAGTACAGGCCTTTTGGTCCACGACGTTGTGCCAAGCATTTATCTTCATCTAAGAACAACCTAACATGCACACCCATCAATTTACTGCCTTCCACGTGCTTGTCCAGCAGTTGCTTAAATATCCGTAATGGCTATGACTCTACTACCACCGTTGGCAGTGCATTCCACGCACCCACCACTCTCTGTGTAAAGTACCTACCTCTGACATCTCCCCTAAACCTTCCTCTAATGACCTTAAAATTATGATCCTTTGTGTCAGCCATTTCTACCCTGGAGAAATGTCTCTGGCTATCTACTCTATCTATACCTCTCATTACCTTGTACACTTATGTCAAGTCATCTCTCTTCCTTCTTCTCTCCAATGTGAAAAGCCCGAACTCACTCAGCTTCTCTTCATAAGTCAAGCCATCCAATCCAGGCAGCATCCTGATAAATCTCCTCTGCACCCTCTCTAAAGCATCTACATCCATCCTATAATGAAGCGACCAGAACTGGACACAATATTCGAAGTGAGGTCTAACCACAGTTTTATAGAGCTGCTGCGAAACCTCGTGGCTCTTAAACTCAATCCCTCTGCTAATGAAAGCCAAAACACCATACACCTTCTTAACAACCCTATCAACTTGGGTGCCAACTTTGAGGAATCTATGTACGTGGACCCCAAGATCCCTCTGTTCTTCCACATTGCCAATAAACCTGTCTTTAACCCTGTATTCAGCATTTAAATTCAACCATCCAAAATGAATCACTTCACATTTATCCAGGTTGAACTCCATCTGCCACTTCTCAGCCCAGCTCTGCATCCTGTCAATGACTTGTTGTAGTCTGCAATAGCCCTCGACACCATCTACAACACCACCAACCTTTGTGTCCATCGGCAAACGTACGAACCCACCCTTCCACTTCTTCTTCCAAGTTATTTATAAAAACTACAAAGAGCCGAGGTCCAAGAACAGAACCCTGTGAGACACCACTGGTCACTGACCTCCAGGTGGAATACTTTCCATCCACTGCCACCCACTGTCTTCTTTTGGCCAGCCAATTCCATATCCAGACAGCCAAATGTCCCTGTATCCCATACCTCCTAACTTTCTGAATGAGCCTACTGTGGGGAACCTTATCAAATGCCTCACTGAAATTGATATACACCACATCCACTTATCAACCTTTGTCAACTTGTCACATCCTCAAAGAACTCATTAAGGCTTATAAGGCATGACCTGCCCCTCATAAATCCATGCTGAGTATCTTTAATTAATCTATGTTTTTCCAAATAGTCATAAATCCTATCTCTCAGAATGCTTTCCAGCACCTTGCTTACCACAGACTTAAGACTGACTGGCCTCTAATTTCCCAGGGATTTTCCTATTCCTTTTCTTGAATAGAGGAACATGAGTTGTTCTCCATTTTTATGGCCCATGCACATTTCAAGCAGCCACGAGGAATTCTTGCAATACCCATGACAGCTGTGACAACTTACATTTATATGGTGCCTTTAACACAGTTAAAAAAGTCCTTTAGTGCTTCACAGGAAGGTCATTAAACAAAATTTGGCACAGAAGGAGATATTAGGAAAGGTGAGGAAAAGCTTGATTGAAACTTGACTAACTAAATAAACTAGTTGGATCTCAGCCAAGGTATTAGGTGCGGGTCTGGAATCCCACATTATTGGAGGGATGTGATTGCGTTGGTGAATATAATTACCAGGATGTTGTCTGGGCTGGAGGGTTTTAGTTATGAAGAGAGATTGAATAGACTGGAATTGTTATCCTTGGAGCAGAAGAGGCTGACGGAGATATAATTGAGATGTGTAAACTGGTGAGGGTAGACAGGGCAAACAGGAAGAGACTTTTCTCAATTGTGGAGAGATCAATGACCAAAGGTCATCGATTTAAAGTAAGGGGTTTAGAGAGGACATGAGGGGATACTTTTTTTACCGGGGGGTGGTAGGATTCTGGAATTCACTGTCAGTAAGGTTAGAAACCCCCATTTCATTGAAAAGGTATTTTGATGGGCCCTTGTGATGCCAAGGCTATGGGCCAAATGCTGGACGATGGAGTTAGGATAGTTAGGTTGTTGTTTCTGACCAGCATAGACTTGATGGACCAAAGGGCCTTTTTCTGTGATGTAGACATCTGTGAAGTTGCTAAGAAGTTGTTTTTAAAAGAAAAATGAGAAAATAGGGAAATGGAATGGTTTTTGGAAGGGAATTACAAGCTTTAGATTGGAAGCAGGGTCACAACTTGTGGAATGATGAGCACTGGGGATGTGTAAAAGGCTAGAATTTTACAACCTCAGAGATTTTGGAGGGTTGTAGGGCTGGAGGAAATCACTGGGATAGGGAGGCCATGGAGGGATAAAACCAGCCTAAGAATTTTAAAACTGAGGTAATGCTCATTCAGTGAACTGTAATATTCATATATATTTTTGATGTGACTGATATCACAGCAAGGGAAGACAGTAAATAATGGGAATTCTTAGCAGATAACATGTTTATTGGGAGAGAAGGAGAATGTTTCAGGTCCATGAATTTTCATCAGCGTTGGGATAAATTAGAAAGGTGAGAGATTTTGAGCAAGTGAGATAGAGGGGGATGGAATAAGAACTACAGGGAAGGTATTTGCTTGGATGGGCAGAGACATGAGAGATTAAAATATTTGGGCCTGTGGAATTGGTAATGCGACAAGTAAAGATTCAAAATATGTGTTGATTAAAGATGCAAATGGAGGGATTATGAATCTAGAAGCAAAAACATGGGCAATTGAGAGTAAGACCTAAGGCTACATTTATTGTCAACATTGCCAATGAGTAACACAGTGAATGACATTCTCTGAAAGAGGCCAAAGTGTGCAGCAAATGTGGGGCCAACACCTTTTGCTATGCTCAAAATCTATAAAGAAGGAAATGAATAGAGTTATTACAGTGCAGATGAAGGCTATTTGGCCTACTGGCTCCATCCATTCTCAGGCATCTCAGACACTTAAAGCTGAGGGATCAAAGAGGTAGTTTCCATGTTCTACCGTCTCACATGGAATAGCAACAAAAATGACAATGACTAAGAATGATGCTGCATTTCTCCAAGACCGGATGAATATCTGAGAGTGCCCCAGACAGATTGTGGCATATTACCTTGAGCCATCCCAAGGGCTTCAGCATGGGATCAGATTGATTTCTTTGAAGGGCCCTCAGAATACGTGCAGCGAGTTTCCATTCGAAGCATGCCTATCAATTTGAAAGTGGGATAACCATTTATCAGTGTTGAGCAAGGTTTACAAGGGAGAGGTGCGCTTTAATACAGTGAACAGAAAGAAGTACCACTGCAACATTTTTAAGGACAACTAGGTCCCTAGGGAGACAAAATGCAACCTGAGTTTAAGAAATAAGCGCTACCAAGCAAGTAAAGAGAACAAGAGCATAACCAGACAATGCTGGGGAAGCTCAGGAGACCTGAACAGCATGCATGAAGGGAAACAAGAGTTACAACATTTCAGATCATTGACGTTTCATCAAAACCATCAGATCTCATCTCATTGACGTCTCATCAAATGGCAGAGGTGGAACAGGTTCAAAGCAAGTACGGAGGCAGGGAAAGGAACAGAGAAGCCTAAATGTGTAGTGAGCTGTTGCTCCTGGAGTTTTGGTTGAGCTTTGTTGAAACTGTATAGCAGGCTGAGGGCGGAGTAGGAGTGGGGCGGTGAATTTATGAGGGGTGAGTGGAAGATTCCAATCATGCTTCCAGACTGGATGGAGGTTTCCGCAAAGTGATCATCCACTCTGTCTTTGGTCTCCCATATCAGGAGCAGCGAATACTATACATCAAATAGATCGCGATACAAATGAAGGTCTATTGTATGTGGAATTCCCCACGTACAATAGATTTTAATTTGTATCTTTATCAATTTAATGTATAACATTGGGCACTGGATGCTGGGAATAGAAAAGGCAAAAGGGCAAGTGCTGCATCTGCTACTTGGGAAGATGCTGTGGGAAGGGGAGCAGTTGATCAGGGAGATGGAAGATATGGACCAGGTTGTTATAGAGTGAGTGGTGCCTTCAGAATGCTACAAGGCAAACAGAAGATTGGAATAAAAGTGAAGTACTGCAGTTGCTGGGGATGTGAAATAAAAACAAAAAATGCTGGAGATGGCATTTTGGCCATCACTGCAAGAGGATTTGTGTTCATTTATAAAGAGTAACTTGCCATAGAGGGAGTACAGCAGAGATTCACTACATTGATACCAGGGATGGCAGGACTGACCTATGAGGAGAGATTGGTTCAATTAGACATGTAGCCCCTACAAGTTGGAAGAATGAGAGGGGATCTGATTGACACACATAAAATTCCAACAGCACTGGACAGATGAGACACAGGGAGAATGTTTTCCCTGATTGAGGAGCCTCAGGAATGCAAGGTAGACCATTTCGAGATAAGGAACAAGCTTTTCACTCAAAGGGTGATGAACCTGTTGAATTCTGTACTACAAGAGGCTGTGGAGGCCAGACCACGAAGTATGTTCAAGGAAGAGATTGATAAATTCTTAGATATTAGAGGCTTCAGGGGTTTGGAGAGAAAGTGGAAAAAGAGGAATGAGATAGAAGATCAACCATGAAAATATTGAATAGTGGAGGAGGCCTGAAGGGCCAAATGGCCTACTGCAGCTCCTAGTTTGTACATTTCTATGAGAAATTCAGCAAGTCTGGCATCATCTGTGGAGAGAGAGAAACCAAGTCAATATTTTGAGTCCAAGGTGACTCTTCTTTGATTCTGAAGAAGATTGCAATAGACTGAAAATGTATTCTCTTTCTCTCTCTCTCTCCACCAATGCTACCAGACTCACTGAGTTTCTCCAGCATTCTCTGCATTCAGAATAAGAGATTATGTTTGGTGGTGGCATCATGTTTGGGGTGACAGAAATCTGTTCAAGTGGACACTGAGGTGAGGGAACGGGGCGTTAATGGAGTAGGATTTTCAAGAGGTGAGACCGAAGTTCAGCCACATGGCATTGTCCCACCTCCGGAACACTCTAGGTCAGGAACCCGTCCTCAAGTGACAGGTAGTTGACTGTAGTCATTGGGTTCCTCTCCCATGATTTTCACAACCAGAGATAAGATGTGTCCTTTTGACAGCTTCGGAATAATTAGAAGCTGCCCTCCCATCCTCTCTTAGAAGCTGAGACCGAAAGATGGCCAAAGCTGTGATCACAGACTGCCCTGTGCTCCGTCCACACTGCCTAACCCTAAAACAAATTTGCGGTCCACTCTTTCAGGCTGTTGACCTTTTAGCAGAACATTAAGATGTGTTCAATTTAAAGAAACACAACAGACTTTCAGCAAGTTGAAATGAAAGCTGGCAGATTCGGGCTGTGCGTTAAAAGCTGAATGTTTAATTCTCTTTTACCAGGAGCAGTTTAGCAAGCAGAAGGGCTACCTAGAGGAGGAACTGGATTACAGGAAGCAATCTCTGGACCATGCTTATATGGTAGGATCAGTATTCCTTAGTGTATTTGTCAGTCAGGATGAAATAAAGTTTGAAATATGGGCATATCAGCAATGGGCAGGTGGTACTAGCTGTAAAGATGATGGAGTGAGAGGGACAGAGGTTCCTTGTTGAAACAGTTCCAAAAATAACTTATTAAGACTGCATTATTATCACTAATGAGTAAAATGTATGCCAATTATATCACCATTTTTAGTCCTTCAGTGTAGACATTTTCCTAGATCCACATGAAGAGTACACAAGGCTGTCAAACAGTTACGAGAAACATTGGGGAGAGGAAGTCAACATTGTTGTATACATTTAATTGATGTAAAATGGTACGGTGACACCTTGAGCAGGGGAAGAACCTCTATTAACCTGTGTGTCTGCCTGCATCACTGCTAAATCCATCAGGCTCCTTCTTCTAAATCATGCACCCATTTCCTGAACCACTTTTACAATCCAGCTGACTGCAGCAACATCAAACAGGCACTCAGTGTTGCCATGTCTGTGACCAGCCCAACTAGGGCTGCTTGGGATCACTATTAAGATGGAGATATTTTTAGAATCATAGAAACCTTACAGTGTGGATAGAGGCTATTTTGCCAATCAAGTCTATACTCATGCTCTCAAAGACCATCCCATCCAAACCCCCATCCTATCCTTGGGGCCCCACATTTTCCATGGCTAACCCATCTAGCCTGCATATCCCTCAACATTTACCGTGCCCGATCCACCTAACCTGCACAACTTTGGACAATGGTAGGAAACCAGTGCTCCCAGAGGAAACCCACGTAGACATTGAGAGAATGTGCAAACTCCACACAGACAGTTGCCTGTGTTTGGAATCAAACCAAGATCCCTGGCATTGTGAGGCAGTAGTGCTAACCACGGTGTCAGACTTGATGTTGTGCTGAGAGGAGTGCTCCTCTGTTGGCTCACACTAGGCCCTGTTCCTCTTTTCCTGCTTTCCTTCTTCCCAGTATTTACCAAAGAAGGAACTGCATTGAGACAAATGGCTCAAGTTGGATTGAGTCACGGAGGCAATAAAACTTAAGAGCAGGCATCAGAATGATCGTTGGGCCTGGAGCTCAGTTTGTTAAGTCCCCAAGAATAGGCCGCAATAAATGTAGCACTTATTAATGTCAGACATTTCTGAATTGTCTTACTTTGAGAATATGATAAGCATCACCTCGATTTAAAATATTAACTTATTCTAATTGATTTCCTGTGATGGTGCTCATAAGACAAGCAGAAATTTTGCCTCACTCTTCACCTTCCCCTTAATGAATAATGAACAAATAATATGAAATGCGACATGTATAAACTGGCATCTACATCTTTATTCTCAGAGTTTATTCTCTGAATCCCCCAGTATCAACATCCTGGGGATTACCATTGACCAAAAACTCAACTGCACTTACCATGTAAATAAAGTATTTATAGGAGCAAGTCAGAGGTTAGGAATACTGCAACAAGTAACTCACTTCCTGAATTGCCCAAAACCTATCCACCATCCACAAGGCACAGGTCAGGAGTGGGATGGAAAACTCTCCACTTGCCTGGAGGAGAACAGCTCCAACAACACTTAAGAACCTTGACACAATGCAGGACAAAGCCACCCACTCGATTAGCACCACATCCACAAACATTCACTCCTTTCACCACCAATGCTCAGAAGCAACAGTGTGCGCTATCTACAAGATTTCACCAAAACTCCTTGGACTGCATCTTCCAAACCCATCACAATTTCTATCCAGAAGAACAAGAGCAGCAGTTTCATGGGAACACCACCACCTGCAAGTTCCCCTCCAAGCCACTCACCATCCTGACTTGGTTCCTTCACTGTCACTGGGTCAGAATCCTGGAATTCTCTCCATAAGGGCATTTTGGGTCAACATGGATTGCAGGTGTTCAAGAAGGCAGCTCACCATCACCTTCACAAGGGGTAACTACAGATGGGCAAGAAGGGTTACACCCAAAACTTCGACTTCTCCACCTCCTGATGCTGCCTGGCTTGCTGTGTTCTTCCAGCCTCTTGCCTGTCTATTTTGGACTCCAGCATCTGCAGTTTTTTTTTACTATAGCCAGCTAGCAACGCACACATCCCATGAGTGAATTTTAAAAAGTACAGATTAGTGTTTTGCCTCTATCTCAGAAAGTCATCTATTTACTAAAGAAGTGAGACTACTCGTAAATCGTTCTTTTTGTGGTAAGATGTGATCAATGTTGGTGTAGCGGTATCTCAGGTGGTAAACTGCCAACGTAGGTTTCACTTTTGGATTTTAATCCAGGTTATCACATCAATGCAGGTACAGTCTTTTTGATGAGACTGAAATATGATTTTACTCACAAGTGATATTAATTCAGGCTTTGTTTTATACTGATGCCTTACCTGTCTCAGGTGGATATACTGGATTCTATGACACTACTTAAAGAAAGTTAGGGTGCTCTACTTGTTCAGGGTTCTCACTAATACATACTTACAACACTGAAGAGTAGATGGTCTGGTCATTATTTCATTGCTGTTTCTGGAACTCTGCTGTATGTAATTTGGTTACCGTACTTCTTGCAATACAATATTCTTTAGTCAAGAGAACTTCATTGATTGTAGAAGACTTGGGACATCTTGAGATCTTGCAAGGCATTTATAAATTTGAATACTGGACTCCTTTTGTCAAAAAAAGGACTCATTTCTAAAACTAAAATAAATTGATAATGTGGAAGTGTTGTCTCACTGCACAATAAAAAGAAAGACTTGCATTTATATCGCACCTTTTGCAATTACAGAACACTCCAAAGTGTTTTGCAGCCAATGAAGTCCATTTGAAATGCAAACACTGTTGAAAATTAGGAAACACAACAGCAAACTGGCAACAAAATGATAATAATCAAATGATCTGTTTTCTTTTGTGATGTTGATTCAGGGATAAAAAGAAATAGTGGGATTAATTCCTTGTTCTTTTTCAAAATAATGCCCTGGACTATATGGATCAACAGGTAGGCTCTAGGTTTGACATGTCACCTAAAAGATGAGATCCTGGCTACAGAGTGCAATGTCTATCCCTCTGACTATACTATCCGTGATCCGTGATTCTCTTTTTTTCCCACCTGTGAATGCCTCCTTGCACATCATGCTGTGGTCAGGTTCCTCATCCTCCCTACAGCCCCCATTCTCATCCACACAGGGAGCAAGAATCTCAAACCTGTTAGACAAGCTGAAGGGCTGAGGCTCCTTCAACACTACCTCCAGGACCCTCTACCTGTCTCGCTCGTAGTCATACCCTCCTGCCCCCGACCACTGACTAAATTTGAGGTTGTTACTCTATGGGGTGTGACTGCCTCCTGAAAAACACTGCCCAGGTAACTCTCACCCTCCTGAGTTGGCACAGAATTTGAAGGTCAGACTCCAGCTCACCAGCTCTGAGCCGGAGTTCCTCAAGCAACTAACACTTGCTACAGATGTGGTCACTATGAACCACAATGAGGTCCACCATCTCCTCTATCATGTAGGAACAATACATTGGCTGGCTTGGCATTTCTCTTTTAATGACTTAATTTCCCAATTTGATTTTTTTTTGTACAAATTTTGTCCTGGTCTGTAAATATTTACAACACTTACCTTCAATCTGAAAGTGACCTGTAATATATGTTCAAATTGTAGCTATCACCAACCAATGAACTTAGGAGTTACCTGTGATGTCACTCTTGTGCTGGGTCCCTGAGCCCGGGTTTCAATTTATCATGTTAAAAAAAACCTGACAGACTATTAGCCGGAAAAACCAAGCAAAAGGCACCTCATCCCCTCTGGACCGAATTCTCAAGTTGACACCAGATTCCTAAGTTATATGCTCACTCGGGCTGTGCCTCACGCTGGATGGGATCTCTCCTTCCTGATCATGTGAAGATAATTGATGCAGTTGCTTCCTGTAGTTTTTCTCCATTTAAATAATACTTTTTCTCCCTTCCAAAAAGAACAACTTCACAGTTTCCAACATTTAGGTTAACAGAAAAGACTGTACTTAACAAAACTACTGCTTTTTTGCAGTTACATAAATACTAACCACAACAAGAAAAAACTACAAATTATTAACTTATAACTGTACTAGTTTAAACTTCACTCTGTTTTGAAAACATCATACACACACATACACAGTCATGCACACAGACAAAGACACGCACACAAACACACACACACAGAGAAGGACATATGTATGGAGGGGAAAATATTGATAAATGCAGTAGTACCAGTCTGCATGATTTAATGAGACTTGCCTTTTGCTTCCCAAGATCTCTGTTCTCCAATCTTCTTTCTAGATTCTTTCACTTATTCACAGGAGTCAAATGGTGATGATTACACAAGCTGTAAAGTATTGAGTTACTATTTAAAGGCAACAGCTCTAAGCAACTGATGGGAGGAGAAACCTCCCTTTCGTTGGGCTGCACTTACTTTTGGTACAAAGGTGTAGAGAAACAAAACCTGCTTCTTCCCAGCCCAGAAGCTTCTCTCCCTCTTTTCTAAACACTCAGATTTTTCACCTGCCCAGGAACCAACCAGAGCTATCACCAAACTGATAACATCTGGCATGTGCAACTGGTCACAGTTGCATAAACTGATCAGCTAACAGTTGCTGAACAAATCTCAGTCTGCACACAGACTCCAGTGCTGTGCTGTGTTCTGTCTCCACCCCGGCCCTTGCAAAGCAATGGGGCTAACATGACTCACATTGAGTTCCAGTAACCAGTTTTTAAACGTCCAGCCGCTCCTTCCATAGTCCTGGCTTTTAAAACATCCTTTTCTCATCTTTGTCCACAATGGGAAAAATAAAGAAAGTTATAAAGATATAGAGGTAGGTAAATGCTTGATCAGGATGAGGACGATAAGTTACTGACCATAGGCAGAAATGTGGAGTAATCAGACCAACCATCACCTTGTTGAAGACAGAGCAGGCTTAGGGGGCTGAGTGAGCTACCTGATCCTAAAACATATGTTCACATATTCCTGTCAGTTCTAAACTTGTTTGATGTATTGCTTAGAAGTGCAGTGACTATTATCTCAAAAATCCTTGCAGTCATATTTCTGGACACCAGCCGCCATGAGGAAAATGCAAGCGTTTATTTCTTCATAGAGGGTGCTTAATAAAACAGAAATATTGGCCGGGATGCTGAAAGAAGTCTTTGCAGGACATGTAAAAATATTAAGATTGTCCGGCCTAACTGAACTAACAGGATGAGTCTCAATGTAATGGCTTACCTGGAGGACAGGTGAAAGTGAGGACTGCAGATGCTGGAGATTAGAGTCGAGAGTGTGGGACTGGAAAAGCACAGCAGGTCAGGTAGCATCCGAGGAGCAGGAGAATCAACATTCTGGGCAAAAGCCCTTCATCAGGAATGATCTGGAGGACAATATAGCACTCTCTCAGTACTGAACCTGTAATGCTTGTTGCTGTGCTGTGTTGTCACAACTTCTCTCCTTGACATAACCCATTTATTTCATGTGTTATTTGGCATACTCGTATTGAAATATAGTGAAACTAAAGTTGCAGACCTTGCAACATTTGCGCTGAGGCATGTACTGCTCTGACCTGTTTTTTTCAATTTGGTTTATAGAGTAAAATCAGGCATCCTGCTTGATAAGAGTTGACCTATTGGATTTCTAAGAGTAGAGTGTTATCAGCCAAACTGTAACATCTTCCCTTGTCAGGAACTGCCCTACTGTGTACTCATATTGAAATAATTTGAATCTTCAACATGCAATGCAGGACTCCCACCACTGGAGATGCTGTAGCTTGAACAGTCCATTTTGCCTTCATTTTAAAAATTTCAGTTCTTTTCTCAGTGATATGTACAGTACCAGCATGTTGCTGACTGCACAGTTGATAATGGGATTAAACATGTTGATAGCATTACATTTGAATATTCTTTGTTGCACAGATTCTAGATGATTTTTAAATCAATTATTTGTTGCTACTAATTAGGGTGTTTATTCTTATCCTACATTTGAGGACATTGCATCACTAATAATAATTACTCTTTATTCATGTGCACAATATTAAACCAATTATTAAAATTGAAAGAAATGTTCAATATTGTTTAGTACTTTATTTCCTTAAGACATTTACTCCATCATTTGAATTGTATAATCAATTGGTATTTGTCAATTTGAATTATCATATGAGAGATTTCACTGCTAAAGTGTATGGTCCTTGGTATCAGCAAAAGTATCTTTCTCTTTATTGCCTTAGTGCATGTGTAACAAAAGGGTCATTTGGATATTTTCAATGATCAGAGAGTTGTCCTACAATGAGACACTGAATGGAATTCTCCTATTCTTTCTGATTTTTGAAAGAATAAGTAAGAATATCATTCAAAGATCTAACATTCTGAGAAAACTTGATGTCACAAATGTTGAGAGGTTGTTTCCTGGTAGGAGACTGTCAACTGTGGGAGCATGCAGAATATGGCGTGGCTATTTTCAGCTGAGATGAGGAGAGATCTATTTACTTAGAGACCTTTAGAATTCTTTTCCTTTGGGATCTGTGGATGCCTAGTCTTTGAGTCTGTTTAAGGCTAAGACTTGATTTCTCCACTTTGAGGGGTTTGAGTGATATGTGGTGTGAGGAGGAGGAAGGTGGAGTGAAATTAGAAGATCAACCACAATCTTATTGAATGGTGGTTGCTCGAGGGGCCGTAACATCTACTCCTGTTCCTATCTCTGTGCTGCTCACGCTGTTTTACATGAGGCATTTCATTTCAAATTTATGATTAACTTTGTGATTTATAAAACAACTTCTAACAATCAACTGCAGAACATTTTCGATTGTATTTATATAGCACCTTTAAATTCATGAAATGTTCTAAGACTGTTCACAGGATTATTATAAAACAAAACGGGGCACCAAGTTAAGCCGTGTAAGGAAATTAGGTCAGACTATCAAAACCTCGGTCACAGAAGGGAAGTAAGGTGAAGAGGTGTAGGGAGGATATTCCAGAGATGGAAACCTGAGTAACTACTGGATGGGTTCCACAACCCAATTCCCTAAGCAATATCGTACCTGATTTTAAAGAAAGTATGATCAGCCACACAAGCCCATCCCAGGATCATTAGATTCCCTACAGTGTTGAAACAGGCCATTTGGTCCAACAAGTCCACGCTGAACCTCCGAAGAGTAACGCACCCAGACCCATTTCCCTCTGACTAATGCACCTAACACTATGGGGCAATTTAGCATGGCCAATTTACCTGACCTGCACATCTTTGGATTGTGGGAGAAAACTGGATCACCCAGAGTAAACCCACGCAGACACGGGGAGAATGTGCAAACTCCACATGGTCACCCGGGGCTGGAATCAAACTGGGTCCCTGGCGCTGTGAGGCTGCAGTGCTAACCACTGAGCCACCATGCTGCCCATGCCTGCTTGTAGAGTGATTTTTTTTTCTCTAAGAATTTATATTCAAGAATCTGTATTTAGGTACCTTTGTACCTCAGATGGTGCTGTAAGTGGTGACTTGCAAAGTTTTCACTGTGAGTATACACGACAATAAAGTCAATTCAATTCAATTTAATCCTAAACTTTGTTTGGAAGCCAAGAGGAGAGGTTAATTCTGGAAGGCTGATCTTGCACCTACTAATGTCTCCCTGAAATAAGGTCAGCAATCCTCAGAAATGGACCTGGGGTTGCTAGAAATCGACCTCTGCCTCAAAAATATCTAATGACCTTGCTTCAGCCATTTTCTGGGGTAAAGAGTTCCCAATGCACTCAAGTCTCTGAGGGAGAAGAAAAAGCATCCTTTTCTCTTTCACAAATGGGAGAGTCTTGAATTAGCCAAACATCAGTTCCTAGTTAAAGTGGGAAGGCAGGGTGCTATGACACTGCATGTCTTGGACGGCCAATCACAGGAATTAGTCATGAAGAGAAATTGAAAGGCAAGAGGACATGTCAGAGGAACAGGAGTAGGTCATTCAGCTCCTCAAATTGTTCCACCATTCAATGCAATCACGGTTGACCTGTAGCCGAACCCTGTATACCTGCCTTTGGCCCAGATCCCTTAATATCTTCGCTTAAGAAAAAAGTATTTGTTTCAGATTTAAATTACCAACTGATCCATTGTCATTTGTGGAAGAAATTCCAAACATGTACCATCCTTCGTGTGGAGAAGTGCTTCCTAACATCTCTCCTGATCAGTATGGCCCTAATTTCTAAACTTACATCCCTAATCCTAGAATCTCCAACCAGTGGAAATAGTTCATCTTTGTTTACCTTGTCTTTTCCCATTAATATCTTGAAGACTTCAATCAGATCAACCCTTAACCTTCTAAATTTTTGAGAAAACAAGCACAATTTGTGTAATCTCTCCTCATAACTTAACCCCTGATGTCCAGTATCATTCTTGACAACCTATGTTGTACTCCCCCACGGTCAATATATCCTCCCTAAGGTCTGCTCACAGTACTCCAAGTGGGATCTAACTGGAGTTTTGTACAGCTGTGGCACAATGTCATTATACTTTATTCCTCCACACATAAAGGTCAGCATTCTATTCGCCTTCTTGATTAGGCTTCTGATGAAAATCTGAAGGAATGCATCCAGTCAGTGTTGGCAATACAACCTTGAAGATCTTGTACAATGAACAAGAAGGTGGTGAGTTTCCACAAATCCCTTTGTGGCGAAGGCGATGAAGGTGGCTGCTTGCAAGGATGCAAATAACTAACCTTTACCATCAATAAATAAGTGGAGGAATATGTGAATGGAGGATTGACAGGAAGCAAGAAAGAATGCAAAAAATGTACGTGTGTGAGAGGGAGAGAGATATTGACTGCTGAGGCAGAAATAAATCCAAGGGGAAATAGACTTGCTTGTAAAGAGAGATATATGCTGGAAAAATATAAGATAGCAATCAGGCTAAGCCTGATATATAAATAAAAACAAAACCCAAAAGATATCACAAGTTAAGGAAAAATTCATGTAAAGAAACAGAAAGCAAATCATAGAAATAATGGATGAAAAAGAGTGACATATGGAGGGCACAAGGTTGAGGGGTTGAATGGGAAATCGGTGACAGCCTTTTCCAATTACTCTTCCCTCAGTGCTGTGCTCTACTCCAATCTTTTGCATTTTGCACTGTCTTCCTCACCACCCTTATAATTATCCCACTGCATTATCACTTAATTGCACTGCCCACTCCCACATTAGAGTCAAAATGTGTGGTGCTGGAAAAGTACAGCTGGTCAGGCAGCATCCGAGGAGCTGGAGTGTCGACATTTCAAGACTCCCCCATAGCCTGATTGTCTCACATATATCTGACATATACCTTTTGTTACAAGCAATTCTACTTTCTCTTAGATTTACTTTGCTCCCAGCAGTCTCTCACTCTCTCTCTCTCTCTCTCCCTCTCTCTCACTCACTCACACTCACACACATACACACTGTGTGGAGGATTGTATCCAAAGGTGTTCTAGGATGAAACCTTAATTAAGAAAAAAGAGGGAAAAATGCATCGGTGGCCTGGCACCTGTTCTGTCCAGTCATGTGTAGCATAGTTCTGGTAATGAATGAGACTCACTCACGCTAAATAGTTAGATGACCCTTGAGTGTGGGACTCAATAGTTGTTGGAAGTGATTCTGAAAGGTATGATTTGTATGCATTTGGAGCGGGAAGGATTGATTAGGGATAGTCAGCATGGTTTTGTGTGAGGGAAATTGTGTCTCACTAACTTGATTGAGTTTTTTTGAGGAAGTAACCAAAAAGATCGATGAGGGCAGAGTGGTAAACATTGTTTACTTGGACTTTAGTAAAGCCTTTGACAAGGTTCCGCATGGTAGACTAATTAGTAAAGTTAGATCACATGGGATTCAGGGTGAGCTTGCCGATTGTATACAAAATTGACTTGACAGTAGGAGACAGGGTGATATGGAGTGGTTTTTTTTGACTGGAGGCCTTTGACCAGTGGTATTCCTCAGGGATCAGTGCTGGGTCCACTTTTGTTTGTCATTTATATAAACGATTTGGATGTGAATGTAAGACATAGTTAGTAAGTTTATGGATGACACCAAGACTGGTGGTATTGTGGACAGGGAAGAGGGTTTTTGAAGATTGTAAAGAGTCCTTGATCAATTGAATCAATGGGCTGAGGAGTGGCAGATGGAGTTTAATTTGGATAAATATGAGTTATTGCATTTTGGTAAAACAGAAAATGGCAGGACTAGTGCAATAATGGTGGGGCCCTGGGTCGTGTTGTAGAACAGAGACCTACAGATTCAAGTACATAATTCTTTGAAATATGCATCACAGGTAGGCAGGTTGGTTAAGAAGGCTTTTAGCACACTTGTCTTCATTGCTGACTCCTTCGAGTATAGGAGTTGGGGCATCGTGTTGTATAGGACATTAGTGAGACCTCTCCTGGAGTACTGTGTTTAGTTCTGGGAATCCAGCTATCAGAAGGATATTATTAAATTGGAGAGGGTTTACAAAAGATCTAACAAGGTGTTGCCAGGAATGAAGGGTGTGAGTAAAAGGAGAGGCTAGGTGGTGCAATTGGTTAGCGTGGTTGGTTATTAACCGAAAGGATGGTGGTTCGAGCTCCCCCAGGGATGCTCGTGCGCATTCATTGGGGCAGCACGGTGGCTCAGTGGTTAGCCCTGCTGCCTCACAGCGCCAGGAACCCGGGTTCAATTCCTACCTCGGGCAACTGTCTGTGTGAAGTTTGCACATTTTCCCCGTGTCTGTGTGGGTTTCCTCTGGGTGCTCCGGTTTCCTCCCACAGTCCAAAGTTGTGTGGGCTGGGTGAATTGGCCATGCTAAATTGCCTGTAGTGTTAGGTGCATTAGTCAGGGGTAAATGTAGGGGAATGGATCTGGGTGGGTTGCTCTTCGGAGGGTTGCTTGGACTTTTTGAGCCAAAGGGTCTGTTTCTACACTGTAGGGAATCTAATCTAATCTTTCTCCCTGGAGCGTAGGAGGTTGAGGGGTGACCTTCTACAAGTTAACAAAATGATGAGGAGCATGGGTAAGGTGAATAGCCAGGGTCTTTTCTCGAGGGTGGGGCAAGTTCAAAACTAAGGGATTTATTTTTAAGGTGAGAGGCAAAAGTTTAAAGACACATGGGGCAATGCTTTTACTCAGAAAGTGGTTTGCGTGTGGAATGAAATGAACTGCCCAAGGAAGTGGTGGATGCAGATACAGTCACAGTAGTTAAACAGCATTTGGATAAGTACATGAATAGGAAAGATTTGAAGGGATGTTGGCCAAATGCAAGCAAGTGGGACAGGTTTAGTTTGGGAACATGATTGGATTGGACTGTTTGCACTGGAGGGTCTGTGTCCATGCTGAATGACTCTATCTATGACTCTAGTGTAGGTAATTGTATATTGTGTGGTAGAGACATAATGGGCTGAAGAGCTTCTGCTGTATGATTCCATGATAGTGCAGGTAGTGTATTGTTTATGGGACTACTATTGATTGTCAGACACTTGGGATGGTTAAAGCTGTGAAACCATTTTTGCAGTCACTCCCTTTGAGTTAGTACAGCAATGCAGGTGGAAACACAGTGACCATTCAAAACTATCAAGGTTGTGGATCTCAATCGACAGTAATTCCAAATGAGTGTG
Organism: Chiloscyllium punctatum; assembly: GCF_047496795.1. Classification (NCBI taxonomy): domain Eukaryota; kingdom Metazoa; phylum Chordata; class Chondrichthyes; order Orectolobiformes; family Hemiscylliidae; genus Chiloscyllium; species Chiloscyllium punctatum. Next base: position 20,356,949 of record NC_092752.1, on the reverse strand, counting down.
TTGATCAGATCGAATGTAGTGCTCATGCTCAGTGGAATGTTGCCTTTTTGGCTCTGCCCTCTCCTAATGAAACTGGATATGTTGCCCACAAAGTGAAGTCTGAACCATTGTTTGACATGTTCACCAGTTGCTAATGGCAACAAAAGTGCACAGTAAACTTTCAAACAATGGGGTGGCGGTGCAGGGAGCATTTGTGTATAATGACCCTTCTGAAAGTAAACCTCATTGTTCAGAGCAGTGGTGAGCGAGAACATTGTACAGGGTGTCAATTGCCACCTCAGCACCTGCTGGAATGTTGGGTGAACTCTCGTCATTACGCCAGTTAATAGTTCTGTGCGATCACATTAAGCAGCTTTCCATCCTGTGGATGGTGTTTGGTTTCACTGAGTTTGCAGCTTTTGTGTAACCTGTCTATTCTCCCTTGCAGCAAATCCAGGAGCTGGAAGCCACCCTGTACAACACTCTGCAGCAGTGCCCTGGAAACAGAGTGAGTGAATCTCTGACCGAAGTACAAAAGGAAGAGTTGAAATTGGCGGTGGAGAAGTGGCGACGCCAGGTCCTGAGGCAGAGCCGGGAGTATGATGGTCAGATCTTACAGGAACGCTTGGAACTATTGCAACATGCTCATCAGGTACCAATCGCAGCCATTGGGCATGAGTGGTCTCCAATTCCACTCAAAATGCCACATTTTCTCTTTGAGTTGAGTATTTTGCGAGCAATAAGATAAAATTGGAATGATTGCCTGCTTTAACAATCAAGTTGTTTTGATGGTCAGGCAGCATCCAAGGAGCAGGAGAATTCTGATTCCTGATGAAGGGCTTATGCCTGAAACATCGATTCTCCTGCTCCTCGGATTCTGCCTGACCTGCTGTGCTTTTCCAGCACCACACTTTCAACTCAGATCTCCAGCATCTGCAGTCCTCACTTGTTCTGATGTGTTTTTCAGAGCAAATGAGGGTAGTTAAATCATTTTCTATCAAGTGTACATATCTTCTCATTCTAGGGCTTTATTATTGCAAAAGTGCTACTTGCAGTCATAGAGACATAGAAATATACAGCACGGAAACAGCCCCTTTAGTCGAAATCATCCATGCCGACCAGATATCCTAACCTAATCTAGCCCCATTTGCCAGCACTTGACCAATATCCCTCTAAACCCTTTCAATTCATATACCCATCCAGATGCCTTTTAAATGATGTAATTGTACCAGCCTTCACCACTTCTTCCGGCAGCTCATTCCACACACGCACCACCCTCTGTGTGAAAAGGTTGCCCCTTAGGTCTCTTTTATATCTTTTCCTTATCACCATAAATCTATGCCCTCTAGTTCTGGACTCCCCCATCCTGGGGAAAATACCTTGTTTATTTATCCAATCTGTGCCCCTCATGATTTTATAACCCTCTATATAGTCACCCCTCAGCCTCCGATTTTACAGGGAAAGCAGCCCCAGCCTATTCTGCCCCTCCCTATAGTTCAGATCCTCCAACCCCGGCAATATCCTTGTAATCTTTTCTGATCCCTTTCAAGATTCACAACATCATTCTGATAGGAAGGAGACCAGAATTGCACACAATACAAGTGGCCTAACCAATGTCCTGTACAGCTGCAACATGACCTCCCAACTCTGCTGAATAGTCTGACCAATAAAGGACAGCATACCAACACCTTCTTCACTATCGTATCTACCTGAGACTCCACTTTCAAAGAACAATGAACCTGCACTCCAAGGTCTCTTTGTTCAACAACACTCCCTAGGACCGTACTATTCAGTGTATAAGTCCAGCTGTGATTTGCCTTTCCAAAATGCAGCACCTCACATTTATCTAACCTCCATCGGCCCATCTGATTAAGGTCCCCCTTGAGGAAAAAACATTTCCTGACAGAATTAAATACTAGACTTTGCCCTTTACAGGGACAAAGCAGTAATTAACTTTATTGTTTTGTGAAAATCTGAGCAAAACACTTGATGAGTCGTGGTTATTTCAGTACTTCATCTATTTTTAAGAGTCTTGAGAAGGCTGTCTGCTTTTAAAAGGGAGTAATACTCTGGAATGGGGGTGGGGAGAAGAGCAGAAAATGTGTTGCTGGAAAAGCGCAGCAGGTCAGGCAGCATCCAAAGAGCAGGAGAATCGACGTTTTGGGCATAAGCCCTTCTTCAGGAATGAGGAAAGTGTGTCCAGCAGGCTAAGATAAAAGTTAGGGAGGAGGGACTTGGAGGAGGGGCATTGGAAATGTGATAGGTGGAAGGAGGTCAAGGTGAGGGTGATAGGCCAGAGTGGGGTGGGGGCGGAGAGGTCAGGAAGAAGATTGCAGGTTAGGAAGGCGGTGCTGAGTTTGAGGGATTTGACTGAGACAAGGTGGGGAGAGGGGAAATGAGGAAACTGGAGAAATCTGAGTTCATCCCTTGTGGTTGGAGGGTTCCTAGGCGGAAGATGAGGTACTCTTCCTCCAACCGTCATGTTGCTATGGTCTGGCGATGGAGGAGTCCAAGGACCTGCATGTCCTTGGTGGAGTGGGAGGGAGAGTTGAAGTGTTGAGCCATGGGGTGGGTTGGGTTGGTTGGTCCAGATGTTCCAGAGGTGTTCTCTGAAACGTTCCGCAAGTAGGCGGCCTGTTTCCCCAATATAGAGGAGACCACATCGGGTGCAGCAGATGCAGTAAATGATGTGTGTGGAGGTGCAGGTGAATTTGTGGCGGATATGGAAGGATCCCTTGGGGCCTTGGAGAGAAGTAAGGGGGAGGTGTGGGCGCAAGTTTTGCATTTCTTGAGGTTGCAGGGGAAGGTGCCGGGAGTGGAGGTTGGGTTGGTGGGAAGTGTAGACCTGACGAGGGAGTCACGGAGGGAGTAGTCTTTTCGGAACGCTGATAGGGGAGGGGAGGGAAATATATCCCTGGTGGTGGGGTCCGTTTGGAGGTGGCGGAAATGACGACAGATGATACGATGTGTATGGAGGTTGGTGGGGTGGTAGGTGAGGACCAGTGGGGTTCTGTCCTGGTGGCGATTGGAGGGGCAGGGCTCAAGGGCGGAGGAGCGGGAAGTGGAGGAGATGCGGTGGAGATGCGGTGGGGAGAAGAGCAGGTGACAGAGTGAACCTTTCAATCACATACCCATAACAAACAGGACTTCTCCAGAAACCTGACCCAGTAGATCTCTAAATCCATGAATCTCTGTAGGGCAGAACAAAAGGTTCAATTTTCCCACTGAACGGGAGTTTCAGATTGAAGTCTGCTTGCTTTCCACTCAGCTGTCTAACCCTCAGCTCTCAGTTTCCTGCCTTAAACCTCTGTTCATCTACCTTTCTTTCCTCCTTTGAGATGTTCCTTAAGACTTCCCTCTTTGACCCTGAGGCTTCAATGTGAATATTTCCTTCATGCTCCTGTAAAGTTCTTGGAATCATTTATGGCATTAAAAGTTCTGTATAAATGCAAATTGTTGTTGTTGCAGAAACCTATTCGAACTCCCTCTGTTTATAGAGCCTAGGAAACTCTTACCTTTCTTTTTTACCAGAACTAACTTATTCTGTAACCCTCTATGGGAAGACTTTGAGTAATGTTTCAAATGTGCTAAAGGAACAGTTGATACTGTGATCAAGAATTTATGAACAGAAACAAGCATCAAATAAGGTTTGCAGGACCTTTGGAAATGGGAAACTTACAAACAGCAAAAGGCTATGCATGACAAGTGGATAGGGAGTTATAATCTGTACCATTGGATAGGGTCAAGATTAGAGTGGTGCTAGAAAAGCCCAGCAAGTCAGGCAGCATCCAAGGAGCAGGAAAATCGACATTTCTGGCAAAAGCCTTGAAGGGCTTTTTCCCAAAATGTCAATTTTCCTGCTCCTCGGATGCTGCCTGACTTGCTGTGCCTTTCCAGCACCACTTTAATGTAAACTTTGCTCTCCAGCATTTGCAGTCCTCACTTTTGCCATTGGGTAGGGTACACAGTGTAAGTAAGTTAAATAGAATAACCCGTTTACGTGCATCTTATTATTGTTTGTTCTATGTTATCAGTAGGTGAACATAAATTGTATTAATTGAGCAAAGTGATTTTGATCACATCTGTTGCTACGTGCATTGTTCTTTATGTTGAAAGAAGGTCGCTTTCTCTTTCAACCGAATTTCACCTCACCTAATAACTTATTTCAAGGTTGGAGTAATTGTAGCATAAGCGACAGAGACGAGTATCTGTTTAGTTGTACAGAATGTACAATCACACATTGTTCTATGTTAAAAGTCAACTGAGTGTACTAAGAGTCAACTTAAAGCTAAAACATTCTGATCGGTTTCAGGAGTGGCTAATCCAACTGAACCCTGGACAGGTATCCATAACAGACTGGAATCTGTTACTATCCCTGCGCTAATCAGGGTGGAGTTTGATTCATAAAAAGTTGAGAAACTGGGGGGTTAATCCTTTTTCATTGTCGATTAAACCTCTAGCATTGTTCGTGTTGTATTGGTGAGAATGATTTAGTGTATTCTACAAGGTTTTATGAAGGATCCAGGCTACTAATACTGATTGATAAGTCAGCATGCTTGTGATGGCCAGAGGCTGACTAGTTGGGCATGTTTGTCAGAGATAATGACCAAGCAATTAGATAGGACCTAAACATAGCCAGAGGGACCCCAGTGTGGTTTAACCCAGACCCGTGGAGCTGAGAAGACCTCAGGTCTTCATGGATAACCACCTGCAGTTTAAAAAGAAGTGGCTGCTGAAGTGCAAGGTGCAATGGTTTGAATTTTCCAACATTCTCCAAATTCTGGACAAGTCCATTCAGATTGGAAAATTGTAAATGTGACTCCTCTATTCAAGAAATGAAAGAGACAGAAAGCAGAAAATTACCGAGCAGGTAGTTTAACAACTGCCACAGGCAAAATGCTGGAAGCTGTTATAGAAGAGGTTAAAGATTCAATCACTTAGAAAATCCCAAATAATCAGGCAGTGCCAACATGGTTTTATAAAGGAGAAATCATGTTTGAAATAGTGCTCTGTTCTATGCTTCTACTTAGGGCGGTATGGTGGCTCAGTGGTTAGCACTGCTGCCTCACACTGCCAGAGATCTGGGTTCAATTCCAGCTTTGGGTGACTGTCGGTGTGGAGTTTGCACATTCTCTCTGTGTCTGTGTGGGTTTCCTCTGGGAGCTCCAGTTTCCTCCCACAATCTAAAGATGTGCAGGTTAAGTGAGTTGGCCATGCTAAATTGCCTGTAGTGTTCAGGGATATGTAGGTTAAGTGCATTAGTCAGGGGTAAACATAAGGTGGGGAAATAGGTCTGGGTGGATTACTCTTTGGAGGGTTTGTATGGACATTTTGAGCTGAAGGACCTGTTTCCACATTGTAGTGATTCTATTTTATTAAGTAATGAACAGCATGAACAAAGGAACATTTGTGAATGTAATATAGTTAGATTACCAGAAAGTAGAAAGTGCCACAGGGGCTACTAACTCATGGTAGAAGTGGCACTGTAGTGATTGTAACCATGGCCAGGTCAATCTCATTGATGGTGAGATCCTTGATTGGTGTTGTTAACCTGGGCCAAACAGGGAGCCCTTGCTGACAGATATAAACAGGAGATTCAGAAGATCTCCTCAGTATAGGGACTGGCTCTGAACTGGCTGGTCAGAGTCCATGATCTGCCACATGTAAATAAAGGGTGACTTGGTGAGGAGATGTGCAGTTATTTCAGGCGCATAAATAGTTTAGCAAGATATGATGTGTTCTGACTGTGCATTTCATGGAGGCATTCATGAAACAAGGGAACTCAATTCATGCTGAGCTGTTAAACACCTACCCTCCTCAGCCCCACCCCAGACAAACTTTATACAGGTTGTGGAAGCTGATTGTTGTGGTCAATATCTAAAATCATGCCAAAATGACAGGAATGCGGTGTCACAAATCATTTCCATGTCCTCATATAAATGGTCAAATGTATGGATCTTCACTGCCCAAGGTCAAAATATATCTTTATTTCCAAATCACGCCTCTTGAAATTTCTCAAGGGCTACTTTTTGACTCTTGGCAGGGTCATGAGCACAGGTCATCGCCTCGGATCTCCTATAGATATGATGAACATTTCATTGCAATGTGTTTTGTTTTAGAAAAACTCAGACATACAGCCAAAAGATCCCCGTGAATGTGAATTCTATGGCTGTCAGCAGAGAAATTCTAGCATCTTATACCTGTATAGAGTTCAAGTGTATAGAAACTTCAAGTGGAAAGACTAAGGTGGAAGAGATAATGAGAAGCTGACAATCCAACACGCTGTCAAGCAGAGAGCCATCTGTTGTATATAAGCTTGTGTTTTACACTTCCAGGATGTACATAGGAACTTCGACAATCCGAACGAGATGGGCAGGCACTATTTCGTTCGATAATTGATTATTCAGTTAATTGATTCAATGCCTCGCCTCTGGGGCTCGGAGTTTTGTGAAGTTTCCTTTTTCCTTGCTCTGCCTGCCTTTCTCCCTCTCTCTGTCTCAGGCTTTGTTTCTGAGCAGACACATGCTTGTGTGTAAGGGACCTGCAGCATTGCTGAAGCCTCTCACCCTCCCCCAAACCATCAGTTCAATGGAATTGACGCAGTGAGCACTTGCTAAGTCCGCTGCCCATTCAGGAGACAAGGCAGCAGCACACTGCGCGCGAACTCCCATCTGGATCCACCTCCCCCAACTCTGCCCAACATTTACCCCACTGTCTACACCCGCGCCCCCCCAACCCCATCTAACACCGCCCCCGTCCGCCCCCTGTCCACATCCACTGCCCCCATTCATACCCCCAACCCATTCCCCCCGCCCCCCACCTCAGTCCCCACTTCAGGGCTGTTGGACTGGACACCAACAGCAAGACTGCTGCTACCTTTGTGGGGTGAGTCTCAAAATAGCACGCACACATGCAGCCACACACAAACTTTTTACTGCAACTTTTTGACAGGTTCCACCTTTGCCCTGTACAGGACAATGCTGGAGAGATTATCTAGGGAAGGGGGGTTTAGGATACTCCACTCTGTAGAACTCCAGGGAAAGTGTGGGGAGAGTGGGAGAGAGAGAGAGAGAGGGGGTGGTCATTCATTTGGAGTCGGTGCATGGGCTCCTATCGATGTTAACTCTGTTTTCGGCAGCATTTCAGTAAGCCGAGTTCATTCTTAATCATTGTAAACAAAAGTCGCAATCAGTGTTGAAAGACCTCTTTGATGTAATGTTTCTATCGGGACCTTGAGTTCTTCTTCAGATAATCCGAAATTCGGACAATTGAGGCTCCTTTGTACAAAAGATGGGGGCTTCAACCCTACTCTGCATGTGTTAATGGCCTGATATCTGTGTATGGACTAGTATACTGTAAAGGTCATAGTTTTGAGAAAAGCCACTAAACACCTCTCCATTATAGGTAAATAAAGGGAGAAAAGACAATCTCTACATCTGTGTCAAAAGAACCCAGGACAACATTATTTTAATTAAATTACAAAGCCAAGAATCTTAAAATCAACTGTTCAACTACCAACAGTAACACAAATAGTCACATCTGTTGTAAAGACTACAACATTCTACCTCTATTCTTCATGAACAGCTTAGAAACTGAGTCATGGATCTTTTCTCTCACTTTTATCTTTTATTCTGCTCACGTCATGTTCCTAATCTGCATGTTATGTTGTTATCTCTTTTATCAATTAGTAACTAATAACTCACTCTTTTGTTATCTTGTGAAAGCATGCCTAAATTGACTCCATTTAAAGCATAATTTCATTTTGTCTGGGAGAAAGTGATCAACAAATTAACCCTGTTATTGCCATCCAAAGTGGCAGGTGAATACGCAGGGGAGCTGTTCATCCCTCCTCACCCTGAGCCTAACCATTTGGATATTGTATCTAGAAACATCGTAAATTTGGGACATTTTCCTGGGGGCTAATTATAACAAGTTGATTTTAAAATTCTTAGCTATGCAATGTAATTGAGATTCTTGACTTGATGGTTTTTTTTGTGGGCTACTTTTCATTCTCACTAACACTTTTATTAGATGATGCTGTAGTCACAAGACCTTCTGTATTTGTGGCGACGGATGGGTTATTTAGACTCTCACAGAAACAGAATAATTAATTTTCCATCAAAGCTAAAAAAACACACACACGATAATCTCCGAGATGAAATAGTATTTAAATTGGTACAAGACAACAGGCATAAGTGATCAACAAAGGTTTTATTGAAAACAACTGCACATAGTTCTACAAAAAGCAATCACACTAAACATACTTTCAGCAGACTGGTGAGATTACAGTTAATGTTTTTCAATCCTGTATGCACAAAGCTCAATTTTTCTTGGTAATTACTCCACTTTATTATGCCATCTCAGATCTCGATTTTACAATTAACATAATTTTCATTACAGTAGGATCCACCACTTGCCTTCCATGTTTAGTAACCTCTGAACTCATGCAGCCTTAAACTAGGGATTCCACATTCATTTGCAAGGAATTTATTACCTCAGTTATTTAAAGTTTTCTTGGATCCCACTTAGCTGAGTATACCTTTGCTAACAACTTTATCACTGTGTCGTAACTCCATTGCAACTTCCTGCTTTTTTTCATTGCAATCTAATTTCCCTAACAACCCTCTTGCAGCCTCTTCCTCCACATGCAGTCATCTTGCACACTCCTCCTTCACCCTGCTTTTCAGCTAACTCCTTCCATTCTGCCACAACCGCTTCACCCTTGGCAGTTGCCCACACCCTAGGCCTAGCCAATGGGGTCTCCCGGATCTACCAAAAGGCTCTAAACCTGTCCTTGGCCAAACTTGGCCCCCAAATTGCACCTTCAGCTGACCTCCAATCCCGGTCTTGACTAAGGGCAAACAGCTTGCGACTCCCTCCCTACTATCATTTACTTTCCAAACTGCCTGTTACTGCTTCACCCACAGATTTCCTGTCGTGCATGCTCAACCTGTCAGCAGCAAGCATGGGAAAAAACAGGCCCTAGGCTCGAACAGCAGGCCCTCACCATTTCCCCCCATTCTGTTCATTGAGATAACTTTCCTCTATTTGCCCCCATGGGTGGATGTAACTCCACAAAGGGGTGAATCTTACTTTGCCAACCCTCTCCATAATTTATTTGAGCATTGGCTAATGCTCTCTCCCACTAGTTGCATCAATAGCAACATACCTCATCATAATTTTATTTTGTATTGCTCAGCTTATATTGTTTAAGAGTGCAGGCCATTTATGCTTGAGCACAGTGACTGAAAGGGTACAACACGTATACCGTTAACATGGAGACTTTTCATTCGTTGCAGAACTGTCCAACTTAGTGCGTGTATGTCAACTCTGGGTGAGTTGGAGGCAATCTCATCTCCTCAGTCAATGGATTCCAGATTCAAGTCTTACAACTCAAGGCTGGCACTAGTGCAGTTCTAAAGGAGTGTTACCACTGATGGAGCTGACTTATTTTCAGATGAGATATAAAACCGAGACCACGCCTGATTGTGTATGAAACCCTCCACTCCGACCTATCACTCTCACCCCCAGCGGTATCTATCGATTGCCTTCCCAGCTACTTTCCCCTCCAGCCCCCACCCACACCCTCCTATTTATCTGTCAGCCCCCTTTCCCCTCTACCCCATTCCTAATGAAGGACTTAGGCACAAAACGTAAATCCTCCTGCTGCCTGACCTGCTGTGCTTTTCTAGCACCACACCTTTCGAGTGTGAGAGATTCTGTGATTTTACTTTCTGAGAGGAACAGCCTCCAAATTCTGCTCAGGGCTCACATTGTGGGCTGTGGCCTTTAATTTGACCAGGACATTGTTGGAAATGAACCTGATTTACAAGTACCAGGGGAAGGGGAGGGAATCAACACAACAGAAAAGGGAAAAGCCAATGATGAGCTAGAGACAGCGGGGATTGGCAGAGAAAATCGAAGATGCTGCAAAATCAAAAGCTTCTCCATTTTATTTTATTCTCTGGCTTTTATTATCTTCAAAGCTGCTCATCATTAACATCTACCTGACCTGGTAAAATAGTTCCAACACTTAAGATTAATTACAGTGTGGAAACAGTCCCTTCGGCCCAACAAGTGCACACCAACCCTCCGAAGAGCAACCCACCCAGACCCATTCCCCTAACACTACAGGCAATTTAGCACGGCCTAACTTGCACATCTTTGGATTGTGGGAGGAAACCAGAATAAACCCATGCAGACATGGGGAGAATGTGCAAACTCCACACAGACAGTTGCCTGAGGTGGTAATTGAACCCGGGTCTCTGGCACTGTGAGGCAGCAGTGCTAACCACCGTGCCACCCACTCTTAACAGAACATGTCTAGTGACTGCCAGCTTTGAAAAAGTGCTGATATTGCCACTGGCTGGTGAGTCTTATTACATGCCTCATATTTAATACAATGAAGCCTCCTGTTCCTACCTTTTTTTTAACAATGGTGATAACATAATCTGAAAGGGTTTATCAGGATTGAGCCTGTTAGGGCTTTCTCACTGCTTCGCTTTCATGTCTATTTCTCTCCAAATGACAATTGATTTGAAAAAGAGTCATCCTGTTACTTAGCCAATTTGTCTTTTGTCAGTTTGGTGAAAGATTGCATTTTGCATGCAAACAGCTCAAGATTATCTGTTATTCCTCCCGTCAGTGATGGTCTCGTGCATTGGAGAGATTCAGACTTTTGACGATGGAAGTTAAATCTTTCCAAAACCCTGCTTAAGCGGTTTTATTTCATGCACAACTGAAAACAAGAAATCAATGCACCTGGACATATTGCTCAGCTACTTATCTACTAATAACCTACCATAAGCCCATAAGGTATAGGAACAGAATTAAGCCAGTTGCCCGATTGTGTTTGCTTCACCATTCGATCATGGCTGATATGTTTCTGAACCCCATTCTCTTGGCCTTCTTCCCATAATCTTTGATCCGATTACTAAGCAAGAACTTATCGATCTGTCTTAAAGACAATGATGTGGCCTCGCCAGCCTTCTGTGGCAATGATTTGCACAGATTCACCACCCTCTGGCTGAAGAAATTCCTCCTTTTCTCAGTTGTAAAGGGTTGTCCGTTCTCTCTGAGGCTATGCCCTCAGGTCCTAGTTTCTCCTACTCATGGAAATGTTTTCTCCATTTCCACTCTATTCAGGCCTCTCAGTATTCTGTAAGTTTCAATGAGGTCCTATCTCATCCTTTCCAACTCGTACAGACCCAGAGTCCTCAACCATTCCTCATATGACAAGCCCTTTATCCTCAGGATCATTCTTGTAAACATCCTCTGGAGCCCTTTCAATGCCAGCACATCCTTTCTTAGATGTAGGGCCCAAAACCTGCTCACAATATTCCAAATGCTGTCTGACCATAGCCTTATACAGCGTCAGCAGTACACTTCTGTTCTTTTATTCTGGCTCTCTTGAAATGAATGCTTGACTTCCATTGCCAACTGAATCTGCATGTTAATCACAAGAGACTCTTGAACTAGTCCTTGTGTGCTTCAGATTGTCAAAGCCTTTCCTCATTTAGAAAATAGTCTATGTCTCTATTTTTCCTACCAAAGTGCTTGATCTCACACTTTCCCACATTGTATTCCATCTGCCATTTCTTTGCCCACTGCCCCAGTTTGACCAAGTCCTTCTGCAGCCTCCCCCCTTCCTCAACATTGCCTGTCCCTGCACCCTATCACAGGTATCAGTGATATACTGTTTTGCACAGGGTCTTCATTCGGATTTCTCTTAGTAGACACCAGACACAGTTTCCTGAGGTCAAGCTGGCTTTGAATGTGAATTATGATTTGCAAACCAATGTAAATGGTTTAAAACCAGAAAATGTTTGGAATGCTCATTCTCTGGAAAATCTGTGAAAAAAGAAGCGAGAGATAACATCTCAGATCGTTCATGAAAACTGAGTTCCTTATAGGAATGTCACGAATGTTCCTTTTAGAAATATCAGGAAAGGGCACAAACCTGAACCACTGGCTGAACTTTACAGACCCTCAGATGTGGGATTGAAGGAGGGGTGGCTGGTAAAATAACAGGAAGCTAGCCCCCTGTTACTAACATTTCCAGGTAGCAACCAGAACTGTTCGGTTCTGAAGAAGAGTCATTAGACCTGAAAAGTTATCTCTGCTTTGTCTCCACAGGTGCTGCCAGACCAGAGTTTTGCTAAGTTTTTCCAGCAATTTCTGTTTTTGTTTCAGTGACCTAACCTCCACAACCATCTGTGATAGAAAATTCTATAGGTTCACTGCCCTTTCAGGGAAGAAATATTTCCTATTCTCAGTCCAAAGTGGTTTGCACCATATGCTGAAAATGCAATCCCTTATTCTAGACTCCCCAACCAGGGAAAGCATCCTCTCTGCATCTGCCCTGTTAGATTTTAATCATTTTGGTTAGATCACTTCTCATACATTAAAACTCTAATATAGGTCCAGTCAAATCATTGTCTCCTCAAAGGACAGTCCTACCAGCCTTGTGAACATCAACTGCACTCCCTCTATGTATCCTTTCTTCAGTAGGATGATCATAGCTGCACCCAGGTATGGTCTCATCAATCTCCTGTGTAGTTGTAGTAAGACATCCTCATGCTTGAACTCAAAATCTCTTGTAATGAAGGCCAGTATATCATTAGTCATATGCTGTTTTTGGTAGTGATTGGCTGGAAACATTCACAACAAGACAGTCATTATTATTCTGGTTCTTTTTAATTGTCTTGCTGGCTCATTGACTCCGAGCATGCAGAGTGAGAGATTCCTTTTACTTACAATGCAGAGGTGACCAGTGGGTGATAAACTTCACAGCATACCTAGGATTCAAACCCAGACTAATAGCTCAGTTCTCTAGCACATCATCTTCCATAACCATACTTTCTCCCAGGCGTGATGTTGCATTAGGTTTTTTTGCTCCCTTTTTGTATGGTCCTGGAAAGATAAAACATAAAAAATGCCTGAAAGACGTGATTTTCTGCTGAGGGGGAGAAGCAGTCTGCCCTTTGTTATCTCTCCCTGTTAATGTATCTCTCTCTCTCTCTCTGTTTGAAGCTGCACTGAGATTATACAAGGTCCCCCACAGGACTTTGCCAAACAGAATTCACATCTGCAGTCTTTTTTAAAACACATTTTGGAATTAAAAGTTAAAAAGTCCATTGTACTTTGAGGTTCTGATCTGTTGTCATGACAATAACAATGCGGAGGAATTTTTTTTCTCTCTGAGGGTCTTTGATTTGTGGCATTCTCTTCCCAAGACAGTAGTAGAGGAAAGATTATTTTTAAGATTTGGAGGTGCTGGTGTTGGACTGGGGTATACAAAGTTAAAAATCACACAACATTAGATTATAGTCCAACAGGTTTACTTGGAAGCACTAGCTTTTGGAGTGCTGCTTCTTCATCAGGTGGGTATGGAGTAAAATTATAGCAAAAGTTTACAGTGTGATGTAACTGAAATTATATATTGAAAAAGACCTGGATTATTTGTTAAGTCTCTCATCTTTTAGAATGGGCATGTTGGTTTCAGATCTTTCATATGTAAATCCCAGAACTTTCTTATAGTTACATTCTCAAGTGAACTTTAACAATAGATGCCATGTTGAGATTGAGATAGATAGCTTATTGATGGATAAAGGATTTAAGAGATAGGTGTGTAGGGAAGGAAGTGGTAGTCAGATCAGCCATGATCCTATTAAGTGGTGGGGCAGCCTCAAATGGGTGAAAGGGACTCTTGATCCAAATTCATCAATTCATATGTATATACTCTTCTGATTCACATGTTCTATTCATGCCAAATTGAAATTATTCTTGGGATGTAAGCAATGCTCGCGAAGTCAATGTTGTGCAGGACATTGGTGAGGCCACTTTTGGAGTGCTGTGTACAATTCTGGTCTCCCCACTATGGGATGGAGATTATTAAATGGAAGACTGTTCTGAAAATATTTACCAGGTTGTTGCCAGGACTGGAGGGTTTCAGTTATGAGAAGGGGCTGGATAGGTTGGGACCTTTTTGACTGGAGCGTAGGAGTTTGAGGGAAAATCTTATAGAGGTTTATAAAATCATGAGGGGCATAGATAAGGTGAATAACGAAGGTCTTTTCCCTAAGGTGGGGGAGTTTAAAACTAGGGGGGCACATTTTTAAGGTGAGAGGAAAAAGGAACATGAGGGGCAGCTTTTCACCTTGAGGGTAGTTTGTGTGTGGCATGACCTGCCAGAGGAAGTTGTAGTCACAGGTACAGTTACAATATTTAAATGACATTTGGATAGGTTCATGAATAGGAAAGGTTTAGAGGGATGTGACCAAATGCTGGCAACTGGGGCTAGTGTAGTTTGGGAAACTTGGTTGGCATGGACGAGTTGGGCGAAGAGTCTGTTTCCATGCTGTATGACTCTATGACAATATGGTGGTGAGCCTTCCACTTGAAACACTGTAGTCCATTGCTGTGAAGTTCCTTTCATAGTTGGAAGTCCCAGGAATTTAACCTGGACCAATAAAGGCAATATATTTCCATGGTGTTTGACACAGTGGAGATCTTGAAGACAGTGGTATTCCCATGCATCTGCTACCCTTGTCATACGTAGGTAGTAGGGTAGTGGGTGTTGCATGTTAGGGGAGTTTATATTGAAAGATTTGCCTTTGAGAATTGATTAACTTCTGGGCTGTATAGATGTTCAGTTTAAAGCTGTATGAAACACACTAGATTGATGTTTATTCCTCCCTTCATGTGTAAGTGCCATCATGCCGACACAAGCATTGCGTGCTCAGGACTAATGTAGAACCTCATGTTAAAGGAATCATAGAGCAGAACATAGATACCTTCCTAACCTGTATTACTACATGACAGAGCTCCTTTCTTCTGCTTATTTACGTTTTGTTTAATCAGTTCGAACTCATCATCTCTCTAGACCTTTCTGCTGTCTCTAAATGAGCAGATCGTACATCTAACATGAAGTACAGCAATTTAATCCAAATAAACAGAGTGAAACTGTTGTCTTTGGGGCTCACTATAATCTCTCATTCCATAAATGCCCTTACTCCACAGCACCAAAAAGTCAAATAGAGAATTCAAAAAAAAACTTCTTTACCCAGAAAATGATGGGAAAATTGGAGAAATTGAGGCCAATGGCATGGATGCATTTAAGTCTACAAGGGGCATGGAAAGACAGGATTATGCTGATAGAGTCAGATATGAAGGATTTGAGGAGGCTCAAAAACAGCATAACTGCAGGCATGGGCTGGTTGGCTGAATGATCTGTTTCTTTGCCTCATTTTCTAATGATCCCAGTGTGAAACCTGCCTCTTTGGCCAAAATTTTATCCATCTGCCCTGATATTGCCTTATATGGCTCAGTGTCAATTGTTTTTGTCAATGCTCCTGAAAAGTGCCTTGGGCTGTTTTCACAATCTTAAATGTGCTATTTAAATACAAGTCATTGTTTAGTTTGAATGAATTTTAAATAGTAATTTGCACTCATCTTTGAGGCCACCACTTTCATGGGGCCTAGCTAGGCAGGCTTCATCTTGAAAGTTTGTGGTATCACCCATCACAGAGCAAGGTTTCCTCAGCAATGTGATACATTGAATCTGCTGAGTGGAAACTGAACAGATTTGTGCAAAGATATGCATGTGGTGCTGCTATAATTTTGTACAGGGAGGAAATCAGAGACAGGCCAACTTTAGAATAGAAAATCAGAAATATGCCTGGAAGGAATGAAAGAGATTGAAGACTGTGCCAGGCAATAGGGAATTGTAGTGAGCTTTGGATAACAACCTGAAGAAAGGATACATCAGAGATAGATCTGAGTGAAACCAACGAACAGGAAAAATTCTCCTGAGGTTGGGAAAGACCAATCCTTTTGATCTCTTTCCTTTCAAATTATAGAAACATGGAATGTGTGAATAGCTTAGGGAGAGACTGATAAACGTATGCAAAACAGGTTGTTTGGAAACCTAGGGTCAAGCTTAACATAAGGATATAGGTAAAGTCTGAAGTCATTGTTCAAATTAAAATATTACTTTTGACCTCAAAAGGTGAACAATTGTGCTGTTCACCATAACCAATATAGCTTATTCTCTGTACTAATTAATGCACAGCAACCCATGGAGCTGATTATTTACACAGCAGTTTCTAGTCTGCATGAGAGCTACAGTCTTGCTTTATTCAGCTCACAACTTTGTCAGCACAAATTGACAATGAGCTGGCATGAAAATATTTGATTGCACAAATGTCACATTCTGCTAATTTGTGTTTAACTCTTTCAGAATCTCCTCACTTTTGGGGGAGCTTGTTGCCTTACTTCGTTACAAAACAACTGAGATGGCATTCCTAAAATAAATTCATTGGTTATGGCGTACCTTGGAATAGCCTGAGGCAATGACACATAAATGCAACAAGTTTCCTCCTTTTTCTTTCATAATCCTCTTTAATTCTACTGCATTTCTTAATGATTAAATCCTTGGATAGCCTTCTGGATAGTCCTTTCAGTATTAGTTCCTGGGCTTTGAAGGTTCAGTTTTGCTTCATTGAACAAAACCAAAATCCATACTCCAACCGTGATTTTACCAGAGCCTCAGAGAGCTATCTCTCAACTTTATTCAAAACATTTTGCAATGAAGCTCATTCTGTTTGCTTTGTCAAAGGTTGGTCTGCAACTGATGTGGTAAATGGTGAGCTCTCATTCATCCTCAGTTAACAGCTGAATTGGTCATGCTAAATTGCCCATAGTGTTAGGTGCATTAGTCAGAGGGAAATGGATCTGGGTGGGTTACTCTTAGGAAGGTCGTTGTGGACTTGTTGGGCCGAAGGGACTGTTTCCACATTGTAGGGAATCTAATCTAATCTAAAGCTGAACACCATTAAGTATGTCTACCCATTTTTCTTCCAATCTGCAATGTTTCCTTGTATAGGCTGAATGTTATACAATAAGTTCCCACTGTCCAGGAAGGCTATGCTCTTTAAAAACCTCACAAATAGTGAATTCACGAATGGAAAACACATTTTATAACGAGAGTCAATTTGGATAGGTTCCGAATGCATAAAAATTTGATATGCCTGGTGTACAGAAAAAAGATAACAATAAATAAAGACATTGTTTTTAAACACAAATAAAGATGCCCGACTGAAAAGTTGTTTAATAGTTTAAGAAATATATAAAATTGATGTCACTTACCCTTATTGTAAGGCTGTTCAGAATGCAATGTTCGGAACAACAGAGAGCAACCGTATGCAAATATACCAGGAAGCAACATGGCGGATAACGTATACACACTTTCTACTTCGGAAATACACCTTCTGTATCTTGATTTTTTAAAATGTTAATTTAGGCATGCTTTCATTTTTGAAGATTTTATCCGAGCTTTCTTCCTTATTTTTCTGAAAATTTGGATAAGTAAACGTTGGACTCATATTGACTGATGTGATGGTATAGTGGTAATATCACTGGGTTCATAATCCAGACATATGGGTCATTATTCTGGGGATGAGGGTTGAAATCCCTCTGTGGCAGCTGGTGGAATTTAAATTCAATGAACAAAATCTGGAATTGAAAGCTTCACGATGAAACTACCATCAGTTGCTCTAAAAACCCATTTGGTTCATTACTGATTCGGAATAGTCAACATGGCTTTGTGCATGGGAAATCACAAACTTGATTGAGTTTTTTGAAGAAGTAACAAAGAAGACTGATGAGGGCAGAGCAGTAGATGTCATCTATATGGACTTCAGTAAGGCGTTCTACAAGGTTCCCCATGGGAAACTGATTAGCAAGGTTAGATCTCATGGAATACAGGGAGAACTAGCCATTTGGATACAGAACTGGCTCAAAGGTAGAAGACAGAGGGTGGTGGTGGAGAGTTGTTTTTCAGAATAGAGCCTGTGACCAGTGGAGTGCCACAAGGATCGGTGCTGGGTCCTCTACTTTTTGTCATTTATATAAATGATTTGGATGCGAGCATAAGAGGTATGGTTAGTAAGTTTGCAAATGACACCAAAATTGGAGGTGTAGTGGACAGAGAAGAGGGTTACCTCAGATTACAACAGGATCTGGACCAGATGGGCCAATGGGCTGAGAAGTGGCAGATGGAGTTTAATTCAGATAAATGCGAGGTGCTGCATTTTGGGAAAGCAAATCTTAGCAGGACTTCTACACTTAATGGTAAGGTCCTAGGGAGTGTTGCTGAACAAAGAGACCTTGGAGTGCAGGTTCATAGCTCCTTGAAAGTGGAGCTCCTTGAAAGCAGGTAGTTAGGATCGTGAAGATGGCTGAAAAATGTGTTGCTGGAAAAGCGCAGCAAGTCAGGAAGCATCCAAGGAGCAGGAGAATTGATGTTTCGGGATAAGCCCGTCTCCTGAAGAAGGGTTTATGCCCGAAACGTCGATTCTCCTGCTCCCTGAATGCTGCCTGACCTGCTGCGCTTTTCCAGCAACACATTTTTCAGCTCTGATCTCCAGCATCTGCAGTCCTCACTTTCTCCATAGTGAAGATGGCATTTGGTATGCTTTCTTTTATTGGTCAGAGTATTGAGTACAAGAGTTGGGAGGTTATGTTGTGGCTGTATAGGACATTGGTTAGGCCACTGTTGGAATATTGCATGCAATTCTGGTCTCCTTCCTATCGAAAAGATGTTGTGAAACTTGGAAGGGTTCAGAAAAGACTTACAAGGATGTTGCCAGGGTTGGAGGATCTGAGCTACAGGGAGAGGCTGAACAGGCTGGGGCTGTTTTCCCTGGAGCGTCGGAGGCTGATAGAAACCTTATAGAGGTTTACAAAATTATGAGGGGCATAGATAGGGTAAATAGGCAAAGTCTTTTCCCTGGGGTTGGGGAGTCCAGAACTAGAGGCCATAGGTTTAGGGTGAGAGGGGAAAGATATAAAAGAGACCTAAGGGGCAACTTTTTCACGCAGAGGGTGGTATGTGTATGGAATGAGCTGCCAGAGGAAGTGGTGGAGGCTGGTACAATTGCGACATTTAAGAAACATTTGGATGGGTCTATGAATAGAAAGGGTTTGGAGGGATATGGGCTGGGTGCTGGCAGGTGGGACTAGATTGGGTTGGGATATCTGGTCGGCAAGGATGGGTTGGACCGAAGGGTCTGTTTCCATGCTGTACATCTCTATGACTGTATGGCTGTAAGAAAGGAAATCTGCTATCCTTACCCAGTCCGGTCTAAATGTAATTCCAGACCAACAGCAATGTGGTTAAGTGCATGTATAGGCAGTCCTCTGAAGTTACCTATAAACCACTCAGTTCAAGGGCAATTCCTGATGGGCAACAAATGCTGATCTTGCCTGTGATGCCCACATCACATGAAAGAAGAGAGAACTCCACAAATGGTGGTTGTGAATGGCAGGACTTGGCTGTGTGGTTCAATTCTGGTCAATACTAGTGAAAGGTCACTGATGTGTATTTTGCTGCTCCCGTACTCTGCCTGACTTGCTGAGTGCTTCCAGCATTTTCTGTGTGTGCAGCAGATTTCCCTCCATTGCCACAGTTCTGCCCTCTTGTCATGTCCGTCAGCCTGAAAGATCTGATATAGTTTATGACCATATCATTTGTTAATGGCAGCATGGTGGTTCAGTGGTTAGCACTGCTGCCTCACAGCACCAGGGACCCAGGTTTGATTCTAGCCTCAGGCAACTATATGGAGTTTGCACATTCTCCCTGTGTCTGCATGTGTTTCCTCTGGATGCTCCGGTTTCTTCCCACGATCGAAAGATGCACAGATTAGGTGAATTGGCTGTACTAAATTGCCCAAAGTCTTCAGGGATGTGTAGGTCTAGGGTAAATATAGAGTAATGGGGTTGTTCTGGGTGGGGTTCTCTTCGGAGGGTCAGTGTGAACCTATCGGGTCGAATGGCCTGTTTCCACACTATAGGGATTCTATGATTCTAATCTGACCAATTTGCATTCCATTTTTGAATCCAGATTGTTTATATATGTAAGAAAAAAAGAGTTCCAATGCATTTCACCAACCCCAAGTCACTTTCCTTCTTAGTTAATATATTTTACTTTCTTAACCAGTTTCCCGTCCAGCTTTGAATTTAATTTGGGATATCCACTGTATGAGTCCTGTGTAGAGGCCTTTACTAAAGTTTCTTGAGTCTATCTACATTCTGTTCAAGGACTATCCAATTATACTTTGGGTATCACTTCACTCCTGCCTTCTCAATGTGCTTCAATTAATGTTTATGACCCATCACCAGAAAGTCTTTGTCATGAACTCAAAGCTCTTGAATTCCTTAATTACTTCATTTTTTAAAATTTGTCCTACAATCTGAAGAGTATTGAAACCTAATTGTATCATTGCAAATCTTCCTTCCTGTTGTTTTCAACCACAGTTGTGTCTGTTGGTATAAGCAGAAGCTTTTGCAATAAAAAAACAGCTAGAGAAAGATGAAGAGGCACATTGATATCAATGGTATCAGGTGCTTGAACACCTGACAAAATGATTTCTTTACAAATATGGGGCTAGATTTAGTGCCCTCTACACTAAATATAAGGGTAGGTGAATAACCCCAATTCCGACCAGAACGAAAGCCAGCTAGATCAACCTTCTTTTCAGTGCCTTGAAAGCTTGCCATTGGACCTCCAAGCCTATTAAGAACCTCTACACTGAAGACCCACCCTATCAAAATCTGCTTGTCACTCAGAGACTAGCATCCTCAGGGAGCTGAGGAGAATTGCTGGAGGCCAAGGCTGCATCGTCGTGAAGAACTAGACCAGCGATAAATGTGGTTTTATCACAGAATAAGGGTTACAAGTAGAGGGGTCAGGATGGTCAGAGACAAGGGCAGAGCAGTGACTTTCAGCAGTCAGTGTGTGTGTCTCCCACCTCCAGATCTGTGCCTCTACATTGGCAGGAAGGCTAGCCTGGTGGTCCTAACAGGAAAGCAGCCATTTTCTAGTTCAGTGGCTGGTTGAGGATGTAAACAGCCATTAATTGGTCCTTTCAGGGCCTCAATTAATGACAAGTTAGGAAGTTCACCCACAGACATTACACCACAGAATTTGATTGTACAGATGGCAGGAAGTGGGACAGGTATCTCTGCAGTGCCAATAGATTGATTATTTACCCTCTGCCACCTGCCCGCTATGAGGTGGGGGAAAATCTAGCCCCCAAAAAAAATTAAAGGAAAAGAAGAGCAACATTTCTGAAAGCCAAAAAATGCCTGTCTTTTCAATCTGTTCAATAAAAATGAAGGTTGTTTGAGTGTTTAATTTGAATTCAAGACCCAAACATAATAAGAATGCCATGTGTTTGCTTCCACAAAAATGTTAGACAGCTGGTGCTTCTAAAAACACAGGGGTCTGAATGTTCGCATTTTCATTTAGTGTTTTGTTGAGTGAGATTCATGGCACCCAGTCTACCACTGCTCGCACAATCTTTCTCTTTTTACCTTGTTCTATGCATTGGGCTCTTCTTGGGGAAAGACGCAGATGCTATTGGTATCTTACCATGGTCATGCCACTGCTGCCATATTTAAAGCCCAGCCACTTCAGATGCTGCAAGGCATGACCTGGCCCACACTCTGTGGTGCTCAAGCCTCAGTGTTCAATGTGAGAGAAAGAAAATTTGTGTTGTGCTTTGCAGCCAGAAGTCTGGAAGTGTTGGTGGACAAGCTGGTGGAGAGGAAGGCAGTGTTTTTTTTACCAGTCAAGGAGGCCACGCCATTGAGCCCAGTCAGCTTGGACCCCAATTGCAGCCTGGGTCAATGCTGTGTCTTGAGTGAAGTGAGTTGTCCAGCTGTGGAATAATAAGGCCAATAATCTGTTGCACTCAACAAGCGATAGTGCCACCATCGTCTCTCTGTCACCTCACACTCACAGAGCCATCACCGACTCTACTCTGTCACTGCACACACCTCCCACCAAGTCTCATGCTCTCCCACTCTGAGTACTGCATTCTCATCTTCTTAACTTACTAACCCCTATTGTCTTTGTGCTTCTTAGTCACACAATGGGGATAATTAATCACCTCTCCAGCACATGCATCAGCACTAACTGCTCTTTGATCCACTTCCTTCATACTCAGTCATTCCCTTTGTCTGGAAAAACTGGCCCAGCTCCAAATGTAGCATTATCCTATCTACCTGTCTGTGATGCAATCCCAGATGGCTAAGACATGGATCCCCGGATACTTTGGTAGGATCACGTGTCTGAGTGATGTAGTCAACCCACTAGACTGGAATAGGACAAGCTCCATGACTGGCAATGATGATACCCCTGGCTGACTGTAATCCCCTTTCTCCCCACTCAGGACTGAACCCCTTTGGCTTTCACACATGGCCATTTGCGTGAAGGACACTTCACATGTTTGTTGTGAAAACTGTTGACACAGCTGCAGGTTTGACTTTGGCAGAGCACAACACCACACAGACACATGAGCATTTCCTATCTGACTGTTCCTTACTGCCCATTGTCACAATAGGCTTCCCCCTTCCTCTGTAATCGTGTATAATAAGGTGAGTTGGGGCTTCAGTCAGATATATACGTGATGAATGCTACACAATGCTTCCATATCTTATGGTCTGAATAAGGTAGCCATGTCAAAGATGAGATCCAGAAGTTGTCCTTTAAGGCTTGAGGAGAAAATGGGGACAATTTATCTGTATGTCAAGAATCTGTATTTATTTTCACTTGCACCCTAATTCCCTTCCTTTCTTGCCTATCCTTGCCATATCAGGGAGGAAAGCGTCCGGCACTATTTCCATTTAGTAAGGTTTTCATCATGTTAGCAAATTCGATTGGCTGTCTAGTGACTGCAGCTCACTGAATGGTTGTCTCGGCAACTGCTTTTTCCCAACAGCGTGCCTGGTTGCTCTGAGGCCACCGTCCTCCTTGACTTGTTGCCCATGCAAGCGGGGTTAGAGACAAAAAAACTACGGATGCTGGAATCTAAGATAGACAAGCAGGAGGCTGGAAGAACACAGCAAACCTGGCAGCATCAGGAGGTGGAGAAGTTGACGTTTTGGGTGTAACCCTTATCCAGGACTGTGGGTGGGTAACTGGGGTGGCGGGGGCAGGGTGGTGAAGTGGAGATGGGTGAAGAAAGGCAGAGGGTACGATTGGTCGGTCAGTGAAAGGATTGAATCTGATAGGTGGCTGGAAGGAGTAAAAGGGAAGGGAAGGAATGGGAAGGGAGTCGGGAGGGAAGGGAGGTTATTTGAAATTGGAGAACTCAATGTTGAGTCCTCTGGGTTGTAGGCTGCCTAGGCAGAAGATGAGGTGTTGTTTCTCCAATTTGCAGTGTGGTTTGTTGTGACAATGGAGGAGCTTGGTCATGTTGGAAAAGGAGTGGGAGGCCCAGTTGGCCCATGCAGGCCCACCTGAGATGCTCAGTGAACCGTTCCCTAAGTTTATATTCACTCTCCCAATGTAGAGAAGACCACATTGGGAGCACGTGATGCAGTAATCTCTGGAAGAGAGGCAGGTGAACCTCTGCCTCACCTGGCAGGACTGTTTGAGGCCCTGGATGGTGATGAGGGAGCTGGTCTATTGGCAGCCCACAAGCAGGCACCGACTAACCACCAGTCTCACTATGTCATCATCGTGGTCAACCCACACATCCCCTTCAGTCCTTTAACGCTGTGCTTTGAAACTCAAGAGAGACCTACAACTTACATGCAGGTCATTTTGTACAAACGGACACATGCATTTCATGCATCTACGTAGAATGCTGTTGCGATCACATGACCATCTGCATTTCAGATTGCGTCAGTCATATTAGTTAGAAATAATTTTAAGGATACATTTCGATTCTAAACTCCTGGCATAAATCCTTGGTAAAGGTTGTGAGCACTTTATTAACATGAGTGAAAATTCTGTTAAAGTGATCAATGCATAGATTGATGGTGTGATGAGAATCAGATTCCAAATGACCTTGATTAGAGAAGCAATGTATTTTTGCAATACACAAAGAACCCTTTGAGTTAATAATACAATGCGACTCTCAAATGAAATCCTCATGATGACATTGAGATAATTGAAGAGGTCAGGACTGTGACAGAGCACTAAAGGGGGGAGTGGATTTGCTGCCAATCACTGTTACTTGGTCACCTTCCTGCTTGAGAAGCTGAACAAATCTGAAATGTCTGAAAGCTAACATTGGGCTGGTAAGTACAATGTTTGATATGGAACCAATACATGAGGTTTAGAATGATGCCAAGATTCATCCTCTGGATGAAAAGCTCCCTGCAAAGAAATGCTGGTTACATTAGAAAAGCCATAGTCATTACCTTTTACCAAATTATACCTCCCCAAAGTATATTTGTTTCTACCTGCTCACCCCTTGTCCTCCACATTTGATGCTCAAACCCTTAATGCTCTTCAACTTTTTACCCCACCCGCTGTGATTCACTCAACCATTTGCTCCTCCAGATCATCACTGGCAGCAACTTGAGTTTGAAACTTTGCATCAGTCCATAAATGCAAAATTTCACCAGATGTTTCCTGACTACACTGTAAAACCACAGAGAACTCTGAGAGACAGCACTGGGAAAAGCCAGCTAAGGGCTGCTGTTTTAAACCAAGCTACCAAAGGTACAACCAGTTGAACTATAAAAGCAAGGTAAAAGAGCCTTCATTCCTTCTCAGAACCTGTTTTTTTTTTCAGTCCACCCTTGGGGAGATATCTTGAACTATTCAACTATTCAGCTTTGCTGAATTCAGACTTCATGTTTTCAAACCCTTTTACTTTGGAAAGAGAATCTTCAAACTAACAAAGGCCTGCAATGATAAAACACTCATCTTTTTCTCGTCTTTAAAAAATATCTATTATCCATTGTAAATTTGATCCATATATCTATATTGTGTCTGATTTCCTTTTGGCATAGAATCATACATTCATCCCACTTTCCAGCAGTTGGCCCATAACCTTGAATGTGATGGCATTTCAAGTGTTCAACCCGGGGAACTCAAGATGGTGGCGATCCAGTAAGTCTGCCCTACTGAGCTCTGCACCAGAACCTAGACAAAGTGGTGCAGTCACCCTCCCTTTACTACTCATTGTGGTAGAAATTGTTAGAAAAATGACTAAACGAAAGGAC
Organism: Chiloscyllium punctatum; assembly: GCF_047496795.1. Taxonomy (NCBI): domain Eukaryota; kingdom Metazoa; phylum Chordata; class Chondrichthyes; order Orectolobiformes; family Hemiscylliidae; genus Chiloscyllium; species Chiloscyllium punctatum. The sequence continues at coordinate 20,331,947 of NC_092752.1, read as the reverse complement.
CGTGAGGATTGCAACAAGCGGGGCACTCCCCTCCAACAACGGACACATCCGCGGCAGCAGTGTCGACCTCTGCGAGTGCTCCAGGGGACTTACATGCACAACAGAGCCTGGTCTCAGAGTTTGTGAAACTCCGAGAAGATTGACTCAGCGATGGAGGAGACTCAGACCAGGCTGGAACCGATCACGGTCATAGAACATAAAACATAGAACAATACAGCACAGAACAGGTCCTTCAGCCCACGATGTTGTGCCGAACATTTGTCCTAGCTTAAGCACCTATCCATGTACCTATCCAATTGCTGCTTAAAGGTCACCAATGATTCTGACTCTGCCCCTCCCACAGGCAGTGCATTCCATGCCCCCACCACTCTCTGGGTAAAGAACCTACCCCTGACATCCCCTCTATACCTTCCATCCTTCACCTTAAATTTATGTCCCCTTGTAAAACTCTGTTGTACCCAGGGAAAAAGTCTCTGATTGTCTACTCTATCTATTCCCCTGATCATCTTATAAACCTCTATCAAGTCACCCCTCATCCTTCGCCTTTCCAATGAGAAAAGACCTAGCACTCTCAACCTATCCTCGTACGACCTAGTCTCCATTCCAGGCAACATCCTGGTAAATCTCCTCTGCACCCTCTCCAAAGCTTCCACATCTTTCCTTAAGTGAGGCGACCAGAACTGCACACAATATTCCAAATGTGGCCTTATCAAGGTCCTGTACAGCTGCAACATTACCTCACGACTCTTGAATTCAATCCCTCTGCTAATGAACGCTAATACACCTTCTTACAAGCTCTATCCACCTGAGTGGCAACTTTCAAAGAGCTATGAACATAGACCCCAAGATCCCTCTGCTCCTCCATCTTACTAAGAACCCTACCGTTAACCCTGTATTCCACATTCTTATTTGTCCTTCCAAAATGGACAACCTCACACTTGACAGGGTTGAACTCCATCTGCCACTCCTCAGCCCAGCTCTGCATCATATCTAAGTCCCTTTGCAGCCGACAACAGCCCTCCTCACTATCCACAACTCCACCAATCTTCGTATCATCTGCAAATTTACTGACCCACCCTTTGATTCCCTCTTCCAAGTCATTAATAAAAATTACAAACAGCAGAGGACCCAGAACTGATCCCTGCGGAACTCCACTTGTAACTGAGCTCCAGGCTGAATATTTACCATCTACCACCACTCTCTGACTTCGACCGGTTAGCCAGTTCTCTATCCAACTGGCCAAATTTCCCACTATCCCATGTCTCCTGACTTTCCGCATAAGCCTACCATGGGGAACCTTATCAAATGCCTTACAAAAATCCATGTACACTATATCCACTGCTCTATCCTCATCCACATGCTTGGTCACCTCCTCAAAGAATTCAATAAGACTTGTAAGGCAAGACCTACCCCTCACAAATCCATGCTGGCTGTCCCTAATCAAGCAGTGTCTTTCCAGATACTCATAATTCCTATCCCTCAGTACCCTTTCCATTACTTTGCCTACCACTGAAGTAAGACTAACTGACCTGTAATTCCTGGGGTTATCCCTATTCCCTTTTTTGAACTGGGGCACAACATTCGCCACTCTGCAGTCCCCTGGTACCACCCCCGTTGACAGTGAAGACGAAAAGATCATTGCCAACGGCTCTGCAATTTCCTCTCTTGCTTCCCACATAATCCTAGGATATATCCCATCAGGCCCAAGTACCAATCCACGCCTTAAGTTCACCCACCTTATTTCTGATACTCCTTGCATTGAAGTATACACACTTGAACCCATCTCTGTGTCTGCAAGTATTCCCTGTCAGTGCTACCTTCTCCACAGCCTCCCTACATTTTTGGACATCCTGAAAAACAGCTAACCTACTTGCTGGACTACAAGTCCTGATCCCATCCCACTGCCAAATTAGTTTAAATCCCCCCGAAGAGTGCTAGCAAACCTACCTCCCAGGATATTGGTGCCCTTCTGGTTCAGATGCAACCCGTCCTGCTTGTACAGGTCCCATCTTCCCCAGAACGCAGAAGCATGACTAGGAGCTCCAGCGACTTGGGAATTGTGTCGTGGAGGTGGAGCAGTGGACTGCAGCTTTTGAAACTGCGGTGGAATCCTCAGAGGGCTGGGTCCAGGCCCTGGAAGAGCAGGTCAATGACCTCAAGGCCATTGGAAGAACATCCATCAGGTGGGGCTTCTGGAACGGGAGGAAGAAGGTCAGCTTGTCAGCTTTTTTTGAAGCAGGATGTTGGGGTGGGCCAGGTGCAGGTCGAGTAGGCCCATCGGATTGCAGTGCACAGACCAGTGCCCCCGCCCGGTCCTAGTGTGACTCCAGCACTACAGAGATAAACAAACTGTGCTGAAAACTTCTAGAGCATTGGGGAATGATCCACAGGCTATGGTATATAAAGGATCACTAATTTTGCTTTTCCAAGACTTTTCTGCTGTCGTGATCTGCAAGAGGAAGACCTTCGATGAGGTAAAAAGGCGGCTGAGGGACTTGAATATTCAGTACTCCGCAAGATTTCTGGCAATATTACGTTTCAGCTACAGAGGGTGAGTGTTTAATTTTGACTTATTGGAAAATGGCAAGGACTTCCTGGACTGGCTGGCTCAAATAATATGGACAATAATGTTTACTTTGTTTTTCTCTGTAGCTTGTCTGGTTTACCTGGTTGTTGTTTTTTTTTAATATGTGGGGCTCCTAATTGTTTTTTTCTTTTTCTCTCTCTTCTCTCTCCCCTCCCATTATCTTTTTTTTCTCATAATCTCCTTTTAGTTTCTCTCTCTTGATATGGGACGGGAGGGTGGTTAGGCGAGGCGGTGGGGGGGGGTTTATTTTTTTTTTCTATCTCGAGTGCCTCAGGTTAACGTATGGATAGGATTGGTAGAATGCCCACTTTTAATTTTCTTATTATAAGACTCGTGTAACTTTTTCTTACTTTGAGTTGTCTGGGGCTGGGGCGCAGCTTCAGCTAGATGGAGCCATGGAAGGGTTAGTGGGTAGCATGAGCGCCCCCTGTGGGCGAGGGGGGAAGTCTCCTTTCATTTGTGTTATATGTTGATTTGTTGTAGAAGTAGTTGTTAGAAGTTTTGATTTGGTAGTTTTGGCAGTGCTATTTTTAAATTTATACGAACTGTTTGCTGTTTTCACTTGGCACGCAAACAGTTCTTCCTCCCGGGGGGTCACGGACTGTTTCGGACGCCTATGGCTAACCATTCATTTAAGTGGTGCACCTGGAGCATTAAGGGCAGTCATTCACTGATTAAGAAAAAAAAGATACTTTCAAATCTTAGAAAAGAAAATGTCAATGTAGCCATGCTGCAAGAAACACATCAAACCGATAAGCAGCACTTGAAGTTACAGCAGGGAGGTTTTGGACTGTTGTTTTTCACATCCTTTAATTTGAAAAGTAGAAGAGTTACTATATTCATCCAGAAGAATCTTCCATGTCAACTATTAGACCAAACTAAGAATGAATATGGGTGGTTTAAGAATCTTAAAGCTTTAATACATGGAGAGGAGTATGGGATTTTGAATGTATATTGTCCCCCAGCACACCCCCTCAAATTTTTAATGGATGTGCTCTCCAGGTTAATGGCCCTTGGGGCGCATTGTACAATGATAGGGGGAGACTTTAACTGACTTATTGAACCCCAAGTGGACAGGATTCCTAGGGGTCTCGCAGATATATCCCCGCAATCAAGGCAGCTAGCGGACCTGAACAGGGAACTGGAATTGGTGGATGTGTGGAGATGTCTTCAATCTGAGGGGAGGGATTTCACCTTTTTTTCTAACCCACAGAAGTGTTATACTAGGATTGACGTGTTTTTTGCCCCATATGCCATTTTGAACTTGGTGCTGTCCTGCAGAATTAGGAACATAGACATTTCTGATCATGCGGTATTCTGCATGGAGGTCAAGGCCAGTGGTAACCGGACAGGCTCACGGCATTGGTGCATGGATCCTTTCCTTCTGAAGGATAGCAAGTTTATTGAGTATTTTTCACAGGAATCAAAAATATTTTGGGACATTAGTTCGGGTATGGCCAGTAATTTGTCGGTGCTCTGGGAGACTGCCAAGGCCTATGCAAGGGGTTTGATTATTTCTTACTCGGTGACCTGGAAGCGGCAGAAGGGAGAGCAGCAGTGTTTGCTAGAGCCTCAGCTGAAGGCAGCCGAGACAATGCACTTTGACAGACCGTCTGTAACCAAGTTGCAGTGGATTACAACCCTCAGGGCTACTTTGAATGCTGCGCTCTCCCAGACAACAGAGGGAAATCTCCTTTGTGAAACGAAGGTTATTCAAGTGTGGTAATAAACTGGGTAGATACGTAACATACCTGGCCAGAAAGAAGAATGTCCCCCAATCTATCACATCCATTTGAGACAGTGCTGGTACTCTTACTTGTTATGCCAAAAAGAATAACGTAGAATTTAGGAAGTTCTACTTTGAGCTGTACTGGTCTGAGGGCTGTGAGGACAGATTGGCGAAGATGGAGTCGTTTTTTTAAGACCCTGGAACTTCCAGGTGTAACTTCAGAGCAGGGGATTTTTTTTTTGAATGCCCCTCTGACAATCCAAGAGATACAGGAGGCAGTGAGGCAGCTCCAGAGTGGTAAAGTGGCTGGCCCAGATGGACTTCAAAGTAAGTTGTACAAGGAGTTTATAGACACGCTGGCCAAGCCACTGTTGGACTATGTACAATTATTTCTATCGTCAGGACTGCCTTCCACCCTCTCTGAGAGCAGCAAATATTTCTCTTCTTCGCAAGAAAGGGAAAGCCCTAGAGGATTCCACTTCGTACAGGTCCATATCGTTATTGAATGTGGACTTTAAACTTCTGTCAAAAATGCTGGTGTTGAAGTTGGAGAGGATTTTGCCCTTCATCGTAAAGGAGGACCAGACAGGTTTTATTAAGGGTCATAGATCTACTAATAATATTAAAAGTGTATTAAATATGGTTCAGGTGTGCCAGCAAGGGTTGATTATGGGCTTAATAGTCTCCCTGGATGCAGAGAAAGCATTTGACCAGGTGGAGTGACCGTACCTCTTTTATGTCCTGGAGCAGTTTGGTCTTGGAGGGGTCTTTGCCAGGTGGGTGGCAGTGTTATATAGTGACCCAAAAACAGCAGTTCTCACCACTGATATAAGGTCTGACAATTTTAGTATTGGTAGAGGCTGCCGACAAGGGTGTCCTCGCTCGCTGCTATTATTTACATTGTGATTGAGCCATTGACAGAGGCCGTCCGGAGGGACACCGATATAACTGCTTTACGCAGATGACGTTCTTCTCTTTTTAACTGATCTGATTATACCTGTGCCCCATTTAATACAAGTGATGCATCTGTTTGGTTTGTTCTTGGAGTATAAAATCAATTTCATGAAGTCGGAGGCCATGCCTCTGAGGGGCCTTGTTAGAATACCCGATCTTGGGGATGGAACCCATTTCCCTTTCAAATGGTCACAGGAGGGTTCTTGCATTTAGGCATTTTTATCACACTGGCCTTTGATCAATTATATAAAGCTAACTTTATACAATTGCTAGAGAAGATAACGTTGAACCTTCGGCGCTGAGAGGATCTGCCAATATCCTGGCTGGGTAGAATAGCACTGGTTACAATGATAGTTCTTCCTTGTATATCATATCCCATGCAAACGCTCCCTTTGATGCTGCCAAGGCAAGCACCATGGACGCTTTACAGTTGGCTCAGATCTTTGATTTGGTATCATAGGCGGACTCTTATTAAGCTTGCCAAATTGCAGCTTCCGCAGGGGATGGGAGGTGTGGATTTCCCAGATTTTAACAAATATCAATTGAGTTCCCCACTCTCCTATGTGGCTGACTGGGCTTGCGAGGACCCGCGGTCAATCTGGCTGGACATTGAGGCCTGCCAGGTAAAATGCCCCCTCATCAATTTGTTGTTTCTGGACAAGATGAGGACTGTTATGGATCATTGTAGAAATCCAATTGTCCTTAACGTGGTTAAAGAATGGAGAATGATGCACCAAAGTGAGGGCAATTTACAAAAACCTTCCCCTTTCACTCCCATGATAGGAATATTAGGATTCCGGCCAGGGTCGATGGACTCTGGCTTTAGGCTCTGGAAGTCTAGAGGAGTCTCCTGTTTGGGATATTTATTTGCCGGGGAGCTCATGATGTCTTTCAAGCAGCTGAGCCAGAAATATAAGCTATCTAGGAGGGACCTCTTTTGTTACTTTCAGATTAGGGACTTTATACAGAAAAAGGCTACATTAATGGTTCGTCCCTAAAAGTCTGATATGGAGAGGAGAGTGCTTTGGTCCATGAGTGCTCTCTCGGTCAGCACCCTCTATCATTTATTAGGAGATAATGTTTAGAAGGACATTGAGCGGTTGTGCGGAATCTGGACTCAAGAATTAGGGGTGGAGATCTCGTCAGAGGCGTGGGAGGATGTTTGGGAGAACGTTAAGAAGATTTTGATTTGCAATAGGATGCAGGCCTCATTTGGCACTGGAGCGGCTTGTGAAATTTAAGGCAGGAGTGTCCCCAGTGTGCCCCAAATGTAAAACAGGTGTTGGTACTCTTACTCATTGCTTGTGGTCATGTCACAAGCTTCATAGATATTGGAATGCCATAGCGAGTGTGTAGGAAGGGGTCTTGGGAACTGAGGTCATGGTAGATCCAGTGTCCCTCCTCTTGGTTTGCCAAATCTCCCTTCTTTGGACGTGCATGAGAAGAAGCTGTTTAATATTCTTTCATTCTGTGCGAGGAAGAACATTCTAATGAGCTGAGTGTCAGAGAATCCCCCAGGACTCTCAGGCTGGTGTAGGTTAGTTATAGAGCACATCCCCATGGACTTCCTCACGAGTATGGTGCACCAGAAAATGGAACTGTTTTATAGAACGTGGCGGCCTTTTCTGAATTAAATAGATGCAGACTTGTCGGCCATACTGGTCAGGGCCTTTGTGTAGTCATCAGGGCTATGTCTGGTGATCCAGGGGCATGGGGGGAAGAATTCTGAACAAATACGGGGAGGAAGTATCCCGAACAAATACGGGTTTGTCTGCTGATGCTCTCGCTGGTGGGGAGCTTGGTGGGATTGTGCTGAGTGCGGTTAATTAACTGAATGTAACTCATTTTACCTTGGTTCAACTTGGTATAATTTAGTTTTTTTTAGTTATTTATTGAATTGTAGTTTTTGTAGGTTTTTTTTCTCTCTACTCAGTGGTTTGTGGAATAGAGTAATGGTTTGTTTACTGTTATTGTTGTGGTATTATAAGATTGTTATACTGTTTTGTGGTGATTTTGGAATTTTGTAAAAAATTTCAAATGTTTTTCTCAATAAAAATATTTACAAAAACAAAAGTCTTCATCCCTTCACCTAAGGGGCATATCTTTCTGTCCAACCGGTCCATTCACTTCATAGTCTTACACACCTCAGACAGTTCCCCTCCCAGCCTTCTCTGTCATAAAGAAAACAAGCCAGCTTGTCCAGCTACTCTTCATAGCTAAAGTGCTCCATTCCAGGTAACAATGTCCTATGGGATGTGGACTTTGAGGACTGGGCCCGTACTTATTGCCCATCTCTAGTTGTCCTTGAGAAGGTGGTGGTGAGCTGCCCTCTTGAACTGCTGATGTCTGTTCGATATTGGAAGACCCACTGTGCTGTTGAGGAGGGAGTTCCAGATTTTTAACCCAGCAGCACTGAAGGAATGATAATATATATATGCATGTCAGTGGCTTGGAGGGAACTTATAGATGGCTGCTTTTCCCACCCAGCTGGTAGTGCTTGTGTGTTTGAAAAGTTCTGTCTAAGGAACCTTGCTGAATTTCTGCATCCCGTTCACGGTACAGACTGCTGCTGTTCAGCATTGGTGGTGGAGACAATGAATGTTGATGAATAAGTTGCCTATCAAGTGGGCTGCTTTGTCCAAGGTGGTGCCAAGTTTCTTGAGTGTTGTTGACAAGTGGGGATTTTTCCATCGTACTCATGTCTTGTGCCTTGTAGATGGTAGACAGGCATTATAAAATCAGGAGGTGAGTTACTTGCTGCAGGATTCCCAGCTTTGGACCTGTTTTTGCGGCCACAGTATTTATATGGCTAGTCCAGTTTAATTTCTAGTCAATGGTAACATCCAGAATGTTGTTTGTGGGGTATTCAGTGATGAAAATGCCAGTGAATGTCAAGGGTAGGTAGCTAGTTTCTTTCTTCTTGGAGATGGTCATTGCCTGACCCTGTTCCTTTCCATGTGTCAGTCCATACCTGCTGCATTTGGACATAATCTACTTCATTAATTGAGGAGTTGTAAATGGTGCTGAACATTGTGATACATCATTTTTAGCACAGAGTCATTTTCAGTAATAAGCTAAACTTGGATCTTGTTAAAAGCTAAAGCTTTGATGTTGCTTCTTTTTAAATTGGTAGACTTAAAAAAAACTAAAACAAGTCTAAATGAGGTATATAAATCCAGTGTTCATGGACCACTGTGCAGTAATGGGGTGATACTGTCTTTAAAGTGTGACTCTCCCATAGCTGCCAAAGACATGATAAGTTGAGTTCCAAGAGATCAATGGACTTTCGTTTGCCTGTGGATATTTCAAGTCTACAGGGACACATTTTGCTGTCAGCAACCAGTCTGTCTGATTTAGTGATCACTTAAAAAACACTAAAATGCCATCTTTCACTTGTGGAAATAAAGCAGTGAAAGAAAGATGAGAAAAACACACGATAATCTTCAGATAGGCAAAGAGACACATCAGGTTAAGGAGAACATTTGAAAATTAATGGCTCAACTGTTTACACAGAGCAATTCATTATATTCCTGATCCAAAACATGTGAACATGGGAGAAAGCAAATCTTTATTGAACAACAGTAGATAAATAGTATTTCACCTTCACGCAAAACTTGACAGGAACTGGTACATTATGCACCTATAATATTACAGTCATGTATAAATACAATGCATTTAAACTTTGGATTTGCTGGTCTCATTGGTTTTGATTTTTAAATTTTACTTGCTGAGTGTCTCAGGTTATACGACACCTTTCCTCTGGAGACTAGTTGGACAATTCTTTTTCTCTGATCTACTTGAAGTAATAATGAAAATGAACTCTCTAACGTACAGCGATTGAGAGAATCATTGGTTTACTATTCCTGTAAGCTTGTGTTCCTATGGTAACTGTGTGCACATGAGCTTCCTGGTCTGGAGGCACACTGGGAGTTTGTGCTTGTGCCTGTTCAAACAAAATGACCATTCAAGGAAAGACACTGAACTGACGAGGAAATATACCATTTAAGAAAGGTTGGTCGGTTTAACAGCTTCGACAGAGAGCAATGAGCTTTACACTTGTACAATAATGAGACTTTTTCAAAGGAAAAAGTGGCTTGCATCTTTGTAAAATATTACATTTATTTCATTTGTTTGTGAATTTGTCCAGGATAATGACGCATACACTTAGATCTCCATTTGCAGTTGTTTTAACACTTGAGTAGTCAGTAGCTAAGCGGCTGGGGAGACTGGTGGCCTTTTGTCCTCACAAAGATTAGCAACTGAGCTTTTAATCTCCGTTTGTTGTAACATTGTGCAATGATCCTGGCAACTTGGTATTACTGCCTTTTCAGGCCTGATTCACAGAGTGGCTGTGGCTAGTTAATAATAACTAAATAGTCTGTAAACCAGTTCTTAATTGACAAAGTAAATTGTTCAAGAGTTATGGAACACTTAGCAAATTGATTGACCCCTGTAGTGTTTCTGAATGCTTACTGGAGAATGACTGTATGCTTTGAAAATAGTCCTGCATCCAGAATAAAAGAACCTATTTAAATTGATTTATATTTTATCAGCAAGAAATTTACCAATTGCTTAACAATTTATTTCAAAATTAAAAAAATGAAATGTAATTCTGTTTAAATATTAATCTGCCCACAAAATACTGGAAACAGTTCCTGAAATCAGTACAGCTCACTAGAATTGTACTTGCACATGTGTTTTTGTTTGGTCTCTAACACCCTGTGGTCTTTTCTCTGCAGCGAATTAAAGAATTGGAAGACAAGATAGAGATTCAGAAAAGACAAATCAAAGAAATAGAAGAGAAGGTGAGATCTGGTGTCATAAACAAATCTGAAAAAAAGTAATTGCAAGTTTTAAGATTAATTTTTTTGTCATTTAATTGAGTAGATGCATCAATGAACATGTGAAAGTATTGTTGAGTTATAAATTTGCAGATGACAAGCACATTTATGTACACGCATTAGCAAACTGTCACCTTGTGCTAATATCTTTCTCTTCTTTAAACCTCTCTTTTCTTTTTCTTCTTCTCCCACTTGTTACCCTGTCTCCTTTACTTTTGGTTTGATTTTTATGTTTTCAGTTTTTGTTTTTGTTTCTGTTTTTCTCTTTAGCTTTTATCCTCTGGCCCTGAGGCCGGCCTCCTGGAACACAGGTTAGTGAACGTACTTTATTGTTTGATCATACCTGATACCTAGGGAGAGTTGCTGCAACGTATCTGGTCAGTCTGAACTATATCATTGACCCCTTATTCGGCTGATGTCCTGAATCTACTGTGAATTCAATTTGAACTACTTTATGGATAGTAAGATATTCAGCAGAATATCAAATATACCATGTAAAAGCAGATTAACTATCTTACTGAACATTAGAATGGATCATTGACATTGATCAGTTCCAGGATAAACTCATTATATTGCCTAGTTTCAACTTGTCTGATTAGTAAAATAGTGATTCTAAAATATCTGACTCAGTTTTGTTTGAATTAAAATAAATCTTTTTGAGCAATGCACAAACATTATTTTATTGCATGAAGTATCTGTGAAAGATTAATTAAATTGCAATGCTGATCTATATTAAGGAATCTTCCAAAATAGAGATCCTGTCTTAATATTAAATCCAGCATCAGGGGTTTGAAGAGGGGAGTTACAAAGTTAAATGCTGGAGATATAGATCAATGTTTGTACATTCAAGTGCCCCATTGTGGGGGAGTGAAACAGTTTAAAATTCGTTCCTGCTGCTTAGGTTTCCAAGTGGCTGAATAATTCAGCAATGAAATAAAGGTGGGACCTGGTGACTATATGAACGACAAACCTTTCCCAGCATTCCCTAGTGAACCAAGAGGGACAGGACTGCTCCCATCAGTTTTTTAAGGAAACCTTTGGCCTCCTCCTCTCTAATGGTGATCTCTGTCTTACACTTTGCCCCATTAGATATTCACCTCCCTGTTGTTGGACCCTGTCAACAAGTGCTTCGGCCAGCTGCCTGCCATCAATCAAACCAGAAAATGTTTGATGTCCTTTTTTTTATGTTCACTGGCCCTCCCATCCCTGACCCTATAAGTTTTTTTGACGTCTGCATCCCCTCCTGGCTCCCCTTGACGTGTTGTGGGCAGATGTGTTTTAAGGCTTTTTTTTTGTAAGCTACAGCTACTTTCAGACTTGGTAAATGAAGCTCTTTATTATTTATTAATCAATCAGCTCCATTGGCATTTATTAAAGGGCATATTCAACATCACTAAGTTATAGCTAAATGTGTGACACTTCATTTCAATGTACTTTAATTCTGTTGTACGAGAGGAGGAATTTCTCACTTTATATCAATATTCCTTATTTTACTGTGGAAGAAGGAATACAAGTCATCTTCCTGGTTCAGGGGGCAAATTTGTATGTTATGAAATGACTAATGTCCAGCTGTAATGACAAATAGAGAGTACTATAATCCTTCATATAAAAGAGGTGACAGGCCACATTTTAATGCCACTTATATGATGGGAAGTAGATTTATAGAGCCCTGTGTAATTTTGAATAGGGTTGTCTAGTTAGTCCCCTTCTGCTTTTCCCACAATCCTTTGAACCCAATACTGCAGCTACTTCAAGCACCCTTGAGTAATTGCATTCTAGATTATAACAACTTGCTGCTTTAAAGGTCACCCTTCATCAACATCCTTCTGGTTGTTTTCCCCGAGTACCTTAAATCTGTGCCCAATTTGTATCCAAACCCACTGCCAGTAGGTTTTTTTTTCTAATTTATCAGATCTCTTCATAATTATGAAGGTTCACATTAAATTTCAGCTTAACTTTGGATTTCTGTTCTTAGAACAGGGTTTATCACCACCTATTTGGACCTCTCATCTTTTGTATCACATCAGTAAATCTCCAGTGTTGACATCCATTGTAAAATGTGATGCCCAGTAATACACACAATGGGTGGAATCTAGTTTTGGCAATAGAGGTCCCAGCCAGCAGTTGGAGATCTGCTGGGAACCATGTCTTGCTTATTATTGAGAGACCATTGAGCTGACACTTACCTGGACAGTGTGCAGCCTCCAGTCAGATTAAGTGTCTGCAAACCCTCCCAAACCCCAAAACCTATTGGTGAATCAGAGGCTGTCAGCCCTTCAGTGCCACCAGGCCATAGCTGGTAATGCATTGGGGCCTTCACTAGGATTCATCAGTGAATTCGTTGATAGGAAAGTGGGAAGGTTGATGTTGGAGGGAAGCTCTTGCCGATAAGGCAGAGAGCGAGGTCAGAACTTTGCACAGCGCCTTGCTTTCAGTGAGATATTTTCCCCCTCCCAGTATGCCACTGCCAACCCTGACAGATTTTCCCTGGGCAGCTTTCTGGAAACATGGGAGAACCATGCAATTTGAATTTAATCCCTGAAGCATCATTAACTCCCAATGAGCTTCAAAATAATTTGAATTAAACGATTTCTGAACAAGGCAGTTATCTTCCTGATGCTAGTTGTCTTTTACTGCCCTGCACTAAATGGAGACAGGTCTCCTGCCAACTGGGGCCTTACATGTAGTCTGCCTCATGGTCGTTCAGGCCCGGCCTCCACCTTTTCCCATTTCAACAGACTCCCAATAAACTATACCCGATTGAGGGCAAGACAGGGACAGATTAATCAGGGAGAAATCCTATGGTCAGAAAGCTTACTAATGCTCCATTTCCACATCTAAAAAATAAGTGAACATATCACAGAATGATTATGATGCAGCCCAAGGCCATTTCATCCATTATGCCTGCCCCACATATGGAGGATACCTAGCAACCTAGTGTGGGTTAATGACATTCATATGTGTAGAAAAGAAAAATTAATGGCAGTGGGCCATAGACTTGATCCTAAAGAGAAATAAAACCACCCAGTTAGCTTTGTCAGAAAATAGAATTTCTTAATGATTGACCTTGATTTAATTTTCCTTTGATCTGCACTTTTCCATTTGTCCTTAGACTTCAAGAGAACTCACAGAAGATAAAAATAAGCCAACAGAGAAAATTTCAAAGTGTACAAAGCAAACAGAATACATTGACGTGGAGGCATTGACTAAATTCCGAGCTTCAACTAAAGACAAACTAGAACACAAGCTGACCTACGTGCACATGCTACATCTTCATTGGAAGATGCCATTCAAAATTTTCCAAGATATATCTATTTACTGAGGAGAAAGATCATTCCAACATCAAATTGTTTTTAATTCATCTAGAATCAGAGGAAAATTGAAACCCCTGAATGTTTCAGAAATGATGGGGAGCAAACACATAAAAGTGCAGAGTGATGCAGATAAAGGACAAGGCGCTGAGGAAAATACCTGGGTGCAATTAGGGATGCCACATATTTCAGAGGAGCAACACAGCAAACTGATGACTCCCACAGAACCGAAGAAAACAGAACATTTTGTGTCTTTTCCAGGGGAGTTGTCGACAGGTGCAGACAATGAAACATTACCAGAGCAACTGAGAAAATTAGACAATGAAAATAAACATCGCGGTGACAAAATAGCAGAACTTGAAACTTATATTTTAAAACTACAGAGTTCCCAAAGCTTAGCAGAGCCAGAATTCAGAGGAAATAAGGCTGTTGACAATCAGCAGATTTTAGAAGAGAAATTAAAAGAGTATGAAGTTATGTTGGAGGATAGGACAGACGAGTCGGAGACCTTGAAGAAGAAGCTCAATGAGGTGGAGCTTTCATATCATCAACTTCAATTTGAATGTGATGCCCTCAAAGGCAAGCTAGCTTCTGTGAGGGAACTGGAATCACTAGATTCTCTCAGCAGTGATGAGGAAACGGAAGGGAAACATAGTGCCAAAGTGGAGCTACTCCAAAGAGTCAGAAGTTTAGAAGGACTTTTGAAGATTCAGGAAATGAGTGAGAAGGAGTTAGCAGAAACAGTCAAAGAACTTCAAGGGGAACTTCTGCGTAGCCAGGAGATGCAGAGACTGCTTGGCTTACGCTGTGCCAAATTGGATCAGTTGACAAAAGAGAAAGAAGATGTGGAAAGCAAATTAGAAGAGAGGTACAGTCAAGTCGAGCAGCTACAGAAAGAAAAAGAGAAGTTGGAGGAAGATTGCCAAGAGCAAATGAAAATGTTAATTGATGAAATCAAGGAACGGGATGAAGCCCATTCCCAGCTTGAGGTGATTAACAAAGATTTGCTTCTGAAAATCAGGGAACTAGAAGAGTCCAAAACTAGTCTTGAGTCAAAGGTTGCCAAATTCAAGGTGGACTTGGAAGAAAGGATGAATAGTGAATTACAATTGGAAAAGCAGTGCTCAGATCTGGAAAAAACAGTCCGAGATTGGGAAAATTTTGAGCAACAGCTGAACGAGCAGTTTAAGCGGGTTGAAAGTAAGCAAAATAGCAAAATAAAGAATCTTAGAAAGCACCTTGAAGAGAAAGATGAAACACT